>NW_027286874.1:9858547-10413547 GCF_022747635.1 Hetaerina americana | reverse complement strand
GTTTCATTAAAAAAGTAGGTTTTGCAAAACAATCATAAAAATGAATGTTTTACTGTGAACCTATTAGTAAACGTTGTACGATCAAGTAATCAATATGATTGCAAAATTTAAATTTTAAAATTATAACTTTGAGCATAACATTTTATCATTAACTCAAAAAACAAAACTTCATGCTTCCATTTTTCCTTCCTAATTCTAATGTTCCTGCCATGTTTTATGCAGATATAATGCTACCTTTTAACATTTATAAATTATTTTCTATATATTAGACCCATCTAACCTAAAACATTTTCGGAATGTTAATACTCATATTTTATCGCCAATGACAAGAATCAAACCATGAAATGATACACAATTCAAGTATAATACGCATTCGAATTTTAATAAACACCATGCACATCTTTTGATTATTTTTTCTAGGTTTGAAAACCTAATCGACAGCATTTCCTTGCATATATCTCGGTGAAATATTCACGTTTTTTTGCAGATCAGCTAGAGGGAATTTCCAGAATAGTTGAATATGACATGATGCCCACAAAAATCAACTATAAACGTCAAGTAGTCACTGTTCTTACGTCATTTGCAATAATTGAATTCTAAGGGTTTATAAAATATAATGTTATCGACAGAAGTAGCGGAACAATTGACTTCAAAGAGGCGTCCTCTATGAGTTCCCAGATCGTTGAAACTATTGGTATTAAGCTGGAGCCTAACAGCATTAATAGTTGAGGGACAAGTTTTCTGAGCTTCTCGCTCCTGCAACCCGCCACATTGTTTAGACAAGGTGTACATAAGAGAGAGAGAGAGAGAGAGGGGAAGAGGAGTGGAACAAGCAGTCCGAGTAAAAGTTGAGCGTCCGCCATGAGGCGAGGATTTATCACAAGAGGGTGGCTCTGAGGCGGAAGAGAGGAGAGCGGGAAGTTAGGCGGCGGAATGGGGGAGTGGATTTCACAGAAGAAAGACGAAAGAGGAGAATGCGAAGGAAAGGGAAGGGACCTAAGATCTGGCTCAGATCGTAAATATATGCCGCATTTTGGCTCAATTTTTCCTCATGGAACTTCCCCCAAAATAAATATTGCTACGAATTTATGGAGCTTAAAAAAACTCTGTCTCTTGATCATAATCTATTCATTAATGGTTTAGAATCATAAGGCAAGAGGTAAGAAGCCTCAGATAAAGGATATGCGGGCATAGCCGTTCAAATACATTTATTGGAACTTAAATTCAAATCATGGTTGAGGTGATTACCGATAGCAAATGAGGCAACTGTCTATTCATTCATTGTAAGTACATTAAATGGATCGCTAGTTTGCTTAAGGAACCATGCAAAATTTGATATTTCATAAGGTAATAATTATAAATTCGTTGCAAAACAGAAAAACTGCACTACTCTACAGAAAAATTCGTGAAATTAAACAATAGTTCTTCTTTTTCGATATTTTAATCGTTTCCGAGGGGTCAGCCTGAACTACGTGGGTCGTTCAATAAGTCACAACGAAAAAATAGAAAAATAAATTACTATTTACTATTAGCTCGATACACTTTTCCCAGCGAACTAGTTTGTTGGGAAATGTCTGCTTACTCCATTTCGTATCCGTTCAATGACATTCTTTTAAACGTGTGAGCAATATTCCCATGCTCATTTTTGTTCATGGTTATTTACAAGTATCCTCCATTGAACCTTTAACTTACTTGAGAATCAGAGCGCAGTCGATGAAGAGATAACCATTTCCATTGAAGGCAGATCATACCCATTTTTGAGTAAATGTGAAACAAGGCAAACAGAAAATGAAAAGAGTACTGGTGTCTCGATGCGCGTCTTATTTTATTTTTGAAAAATGTGATTTCAGTACATCAGCAATTGTGAATAGGTACAACAGTACCCGAGGATAACAATAAACATTTATTTTCCGAGGGAGAGAGAGGCACACCACCGTCACTTAAATAAAATTATTGCAATGTGAGGGGACACCGTAAAGGAGTGGAGGGTGAGAAAATGGAAATTGATGTTAAAATCCTTGGTGGAATAAGAAAACATCCAAAGGGTGCATATATGTACAAGAAGGAATGATATCCCCAGGAATTGTGGAATAAGAAAACATCCAAAGGGTGCATATATGTACAAGAAGGAATGATATCCCCAGGAATTCATATTTTGGAAAGAGAGAGAAACGAAAGCATTACTTACTTGGCCTTTCATCGTTAAACTTATTCCCCCCTAACAACTAGGGTGAACTATTAAAAAAATATAGAATTGATTGGGCAAAAAAATAAATTACAAACAGCTTTCATAAGTTCCAAAGAAACTGCGGAAGATGCCGCAACAGTAACTTTAAACGGAGTCATCCGCTAATGTGCATTTAAAGGCAACAATTTCAGAGTGTAAAAATCATTCGCCTTGACTGGGGTTCGAACCCAAATCCCTCAATATCCGGTCGAGTGCTTTAGCCAGTTGCTATCGAGGCGTCCTCTTAAACTCAGGGTTTGGTAGGTGATGGTAGAGTTCACCCAGTACTAAGCCCGACGGCGTGTGAAATTCACACATCAGGGTAGGGGGGCCAGTTCCATTCCCTGTGCCGGTTATGGTTTCCCAGGAAGATCTGTTACCCGAAAAATCACATAGCTTGGATGTAGCTGCAGGTGCCCAGGAAGGCTTGCCCGGGAATCGAACCCGGGCCCTCCGGTCAGTAGTACAACGCTCTACCGCGACCCATTCGTTGTGTGTAGATATATTATATATAAAAGTAAGATTGAAAGCTGGAGAATGGGATTCGAGGATACTAGTCCCGGTGTGCAGGGAGCTCCCGAGAGTTGTCGCGGGTGGGCGGAACTTGCGGGGGTAAGGGGAAGGGAAGGGGGTCGGACAGAAGAAAGAAGAGGACGAACGCTAAAGAAATGGAGTGGTGGATTAAAGGGGATGTGGGAGTGGTATTTGAAGTGCGGAGGCAGGAGGATGCGCGGATGGGAGATTGGCAGGATGATTGGCGGGGAGAGGAAGCAAAGAAGCCGCTCCTTGGGAGGCGGATGAGGTGGAAAGAATGGGGCAGGGATCGTAGCATACGGGGGGGGGGAGAGAAGGGCCCTCCGTGCATTTTATTATTCCCCTCTCCTCTTACCGTTCGGAAAAATGATGATGATCGATTGCGCCGCGCGCCTCTTTTCATTTCTCGTTCCCGACCCCGCTGCGCGTCGCTTGCGAACCGCTGCCGTTCTAAGGAATTGATAGCGCGCTCAAGACGTAGCAACCGACATGCAGGGAAAAGGACGTTCGTTACTCGGTCTCCAGAGCTTTCGAGTCGAAGAATCGAAGGATAACTCACGTGGTTTTTCCAACGCCTGGAGACAACTTTGAGGAGAGCGGGAAAGAGACGGGATTGAGAAGCAAAGGAGGGGGGGCAGAAAAAAGTAAAAGAGGGGATCGCTTATGAGGCCTTCTTCGACTTTCGGCAAAGAAAAGGGTTGAGTGCATTGCCCATTCTTTCCGCCCTTCCCCACGCGGGAGGCGACAGTTGGTCACCTTACCAAGTTTTTCAAGAATGTTAAAATGTTTATGGATTTGGTTTTGCATCATAACCTAGTAATCTTGAAAATGTAGGGATTATTTCTAGGTCTAAAGAATTTCATACTCCATGACCGTGTTAGCTAATTGCCAGAATTTGACGCAGATTTCGGTTGACTTAATCAGAAAATTCATGCAATCCCTTCTGCCGGGTTTTCAGTAATTTGCGCTGAGGAGACGATATTACAATTGCCTTTAGTAAATTCATTTTAGAATGAGCATTCCACCACAGAGCTCCCTTGAGTATCTAAACTATGTATTCCTCATTGCGCTAATTTTTTCAATGCATTAGGTTAATGATATTTAATTAATATATCTCACAACCTACTTCAATACAAAAAGGTTCCTTGAAGTCATCCACATAATTTAGACGAAAGTGATTGAATAGGGAACTGGGATTGGTGAAATTCTTGAAAGCCTTCGCATTCTCTGAAGTAGGCACCGCGATTACTTAACTTGAGAATGTATTCATTATGGATAGTGAACGTTTTACTGAATGACGTCAAAGAAATTGTTAACCTCAGGGAATTCCAGCGATACTCGCATGCCTGCAGAAATAATGCCAGTTGCCGAACTTCGTTTAAAAAATACACGATCGAAAAATTGGACAACGGCACGAAGTTGCGTTTTAAGCGGCACGAAGGAGCAAGTGTTAAGCCCCGAGACTTGGGCCACCCCTTTAACGTTCGTTAGGAGCGCGGGAAGATCGGCCGCCGCAGCGTGGCTCCTTCCCGACGGGGTTGGGGGCGCTGAGGGAGGCGAGAGCCAGTGGGGAGACAAGTTGAGGGGGTGGGCAGGCGGCGCATAGGGCGATGTGGAGGAGAGAGGTTGGGGGAAGGGGTGAGTTCGAGGCAAGGGAGGTGGGTAGTAAGTTACCGAAAATCCCTCAAGTTACACTTGGGAAAGAAAATAGTATGGAGTTCAGAGATAAGAGGAGGAAGATGAAGTTGGAAAAAGAAAAATACTCGGAGATGAAAGAACACAAGACGAAGGAGAAGGGGGTCCCTCATAATATGTGGATAGGAGAAACAAAGGGTCATAGAATGGAGCGAGGTAGGTGAATGAACTGACGAGGTTGGCTGAGATTGATAAATTCCTATTGGT
The DNA here is from genome assembly GCF_022747635.1 of Hetaerina americana. Classification (NCBI taxonomy): domain Eukaryota; kingdom Metazoa; phylum Arthropoda; class Insecta; order Odonata; family Calopterygidae; genus Hetaerina; species Hetaerina americana. Next base: position 10,408,884 of record NW_027286874.1, on the reverse strand, counting down.
TAACGTAATTCCGAGTAAGAACAATGCGTGCATTATGTGAAAGAGTACTTACTCTATATTTATTGAATTCAAAGGGCTACGCTAACAAAAGTAGCGTTGACAGAATGACACTTACCGTTCTTTGATTTCAAGGAGTACTTGGATGAGGGGGAAAAATTTCAATTCCTTCTATCTGGCGATTCATGAAATTTCTTCATTTATTCAATTAGCGATTATCCACCTTGCAGAACTTGCACCAATTGATTCAGGATCTTAGAGAATAAATTCATGCGATTCTCTGTTAGTTTACACTTTGGAAAGCCAAAAGATTTGTTGAAATTGTAATTGCCGTTTTAAAATGAAATGCATAAGGGTAATTTTTCTTCATATTTAAAATTAATAAATACCCTATTGTGAATATATTACCAGAAATTAATACGCGTTAAGTACAATTATCCGAGAAACATTTGAACTTTTCACCTTGGAATTCCAAAAGCAATAGGATGTGTCGCGGAAAAGAACTTCAAACAGACTTTTTCTTTATATATGGGTTTGCAGAGGGTTAGCCAACTTTGTGTCAAAATCGTTCTTCTTAAAGATGTCACATATCCAACTGAACCTTTAGAGTTTTAAATATTTACAACTACTAGTACATAAAATGCCTTTTGCAATAGCGGAATTAATAGCAAAAGTAAGCCAAAAACTCATAGAATGAATATGATTTGATTCCCAACCTGGACATATTTATTCACTTCAGCACATGTGCGTGTATATGTAGGTAGATATGTTCTTTACTTTCATGATTTACTTCTTTTGACATTTATGCCATCCATAATTTTTCTGAAAAATAATTCCATATCATTCAGCAGTATTCATTTAGCGTTATTTTTCATGGTTTGACCGGCTAATAAATTCCTTATTGGTTTTTCAACGTTATCGATTGAATCAATGCGAATTAAGATATTTAAATTTAAAATGCACCAAGTAATACAAACGCAATATACTACATCTACCGTGGCCTAAAGATTATGTTGCATGCATTTTAAATAATCAGGGCGCTTTTCTATTCATTATTTTTTAATCGCGTGTTTCAAAACAAAGTTGACTAGCCGTGAAAAGCTGATACCTCAACCAAAGCTAGAGTGAAAAATACGGTGATGTTTTGCTAACATAAGATATTATTTGAATTATAAATTTAAAAGATACATTTTTGTAAGGGTTCACTTTATTATCAAGTAAGAAGCTAGTAAAAAAATTATTTTCACTAATATATATTAAATCATATCCTTCTTGAATTGACATCGATCCACTAAGACTCCAAGGTAATTTTTGCTTTTGATTGTATGTTTACTTTTAAGTGGAATGCACTCGTACATATATCACGGCATCAATACAATATTTGAAGAAAAAATAAATAGTTTCATTACATCTAGTGGACGCTGTATGCACTCAATTCGAACACTGTTAGAAAGAATAATTTTATTTACGCAGGTAAGAATGAATCTCCTTTCATAAATGCCTCGACCAGGAAGGAATGTCCCGAAAATCCATCCAATCCTTCGGTAAGAGGGGTGGTGGGGCGAAACCTGAAGGGATGACGAATAACGAACGGAGGAACTATGACGGCGTAACGACATCCCATCTTGCGCTTCAAGCAAACAATTTGCTGAAAATAAAGGATAAAATTGGCCTGAATCTACGACGACTCTCGATTAAGTCATTAGTCATGCTCAGTGACTGGTTTTGGACAGTAAGAAGGAGAATAAAGAAAAAAAATATATCCGTTCAGTTTGAAAAATGGGCGTGCGCTGGTGATAGAGAGATAGTGAGGAATAAAATTAGGAAAGAGAGAATAGGGAACGAATGGGAAGCGAGGGTGTTTGGGAGTAGGTTTTAAAACCGGGGGTGGAGAAAATTTGAGTGGATTAAGTCGATGAAAAGGAGAAATTGGGTTTAAGGGAGTAAAAAGAAAATCAGAGGACGAAAATTCACCGGAGAAATGCAGGTGGGAAGAGTGATGAAAGCATGTGCGCCACAAGGGTTAGTATTTTCGAACATGAGGATATTTAACTACAATTTGTAAAACAAATAATATGAGCATTAAAACAAACGATGAGCGTTGCTGAAGAACTTAATATTAATCCTATATATTATCATTATATAAACTTCACAACGGCACTTAGCGCATACAATTGTAAAACTTGAGTCTATTAGGCAATTCTACTGAGAGACCTACGTATAAAATATGCAGACTTGAAGCAGCCATTTCATTGAGGCCCACCATTAACAATTCTGAGTAAATGTCAGAAATTTTGGAGAAATGTGGTGCTCAAAAACATGGTTATGTAAACAAATAACATTAAGTTCAAAGTTATATGCCATGTTCATGTTTCCATGTTCAACTTAACCCCATTTTAAAATGAAAACCTTTCGAATTAAAAACTATGAACCAATAAGGCCAGAAAAATTACCTGATGTTTACTGAACAATATCAAGGACTCTATTTACCGTTTGTATTAAATGATTTTATGACCATTATAAATACAAGCCCCCGCAAAGATGACTTTCTTTTAACTTCAACTTTTTTTTAAAGTTTCTGACCTTAGTGTTATACTTTATATTGAAGACAATTTTATACAATCATTAGTGTCTCTTTCATTGATCAAGATATAACATTTATCTTCAGCAATTGCCCTAAATACATTGACATGGAGAGGCGGAAAATGTTCAACATATGGCGCCTAACTTGGGAATGTACCTATGTAGGGGAAAATGAGAGTGGAGTGTAAGAGCGGCGGAGGGACCCGGGGAAGGGCCTGGGGTGAAAGGGGGCAAAGATATGAGCAGGCAGGCGTCAGGCGGAGGCGAGGGGGTCGACGTGAGTGGTGGTTCGAAGAACTGGGGACGAGTGAGTAGGGTCCGGGGGAGGAGGGAAACGGGGGGAGCAAAGCGGGGGCCATCCCTCGTAAGCAGTCGAAAGATATAAGGAAGGGGATCGCGGGGGTAGGGGAATGCGGGATGGGGGGTGGTGATTGAAGGGGAAGAAAAGGTGGATGCTTTAAGTGGGCAGATACGGGGGAAGAGTTTAGGCCCAAACCGAAGGGGTTGAAATGAGTGGGGGAGTCGCCGTAGTAGACGGAATGGGGTGGAGGGGAAACGTTTCGGAACGAGGGTAACGCGATGGGATGAGGGTTTTGTAAGGGACTTAAGGAGGGAAGGGAGGATTTATCTTTATTTTTAAAGAGGGGTCGCCGGTGGAGGATTTGGGGGCAGGATGTCGACGGGAAAGGGGTGGAAGGGGTGGGTTGGCTGCCGGAGAGGAGAATCTCAACTTCTCCTCCGAATTCTTTCTCTCTCCTTCCCCTACTCGTGAACCGTCCCCCTCCCCTTCTTTTTTTTTAAATAAGTATATTCGCCCCAAAAACCTCCCCACCCTCATCGCGTCCTCTTTGAATCGCCCCCACCCTCCACGGAACAATTCCTCCACCCCCTGCACCCCTCACTATAACCCTAAACTTCTTTCCTGCAACCCCTTCTTCTCCTACCCTCCCAACCACCCCCACTTCACCGCAAACCCCACACGCCCTCCTCCTCGCTCTCCGCCCCGCCACGGCGACATGATCGATAACCACTTCGACGCGTCCACCAACCTTCCCTCGTCGTCGACTCTGAGGCACTGGGGCGGGATCCAACCGCCCCAACTCTGCCCCTCCCCACTCCTGCCTCGATCTCCCAACCTCCCCCCGCCGCCGCGAAAAAGCCAGCCCCCCACCTTTCCGCACCCACCCCCTGCCTCCTCACCGCCCTCCCCAATCCTGCCCGCACCGTAAGGGGAGGACCCGTTGCATTCCTTTCGCCTCGTTCCGTTTCTTCGGCTATCCTCCCCCACCAATATACCTTACCCTACCTCTCACCCCTTAACCTCCTCCCGACTTCTCATCTCCGAATTCCCGTCCTTTTCCTATCCCATTCTTCTCCTTGCTCTGCTTTTCCACATTCTAAGGCCTTCCTATTCACGCTGTGGCGCCCTTTTATTTCTCCCTTACTCCCTTCCCTTAACCCCTTCCCTCCACCGTCGGTCTTCCGATACTCTTTTCACCTTCCCTCCGTGCTCGAGCCAGTCCTGTATTGAATGCTGCCCGGAGAATACAGACTGCATTCGAAAGCGGATTTGACCTTTCCCTCCTTATATACTCATCTTTTAACTAAATCAATACTAAAAGAATGATTTTCCTTGCGTAACTTTCCGTTAAAAATTCCAACGGGATAAAAGAATCACAAATAGGTATCCTGAGAATAGCATTGCAGACGGATTCATTATTGACTTTGGGAATTGAAATTGTCGAGGATATGAAATTTAAATGTATCAGGGTTGAACAATATATTCAAGCCGACCTTGAAGCCCAAAAAACAATCTCGGTGGGAATCCTTTCTGATGTCATGGTCGTGTGAACAATCGCGGTTCGTTCCGATTTCCCCACTTGAAAGATAATGGTTGGCCCATGTAAGCATGCTGGAAGTCGCCGATATTCCCGAAAGCCCGCGATTTGTGGTCGAACGGAGCTCGCGTACCAGGTAACGTGTATCTACCGCGCCAATCTGTCAGAAACGTTCGGTGGATTAAACAACGACCCCGTGTGCTTTATCATTCGTTGTCGTGAGCCTCAAAAACAAAAAAAAAACCCCTCCGTGACATGAAATATTTCTCGGGGATAAATATCAAAGTGAGAGTAGGGCCCCCACTATTCGTCCACCGTCGAGGCTTTTATTGCACGGTCCGGCCGCCCTTCCGGTCTCTCTACCCGCGACGATAAATCCCACCGTTGGCACATCGCGATAGGCACGGGGTCGGAAGGGGCGGAGAGGGAGGCGCCGTGAAACGCAGCGCCGGAGAGTAATACGTCCACACCCAACGCGTCTTTCGCGTCGTCGCTCTCTCGGACACTCTCACCTCGAAAACACGTTCATTCTGCGCCGCAATCACTCACTTTTTCCTCTTTCCATCTTCCTACCAACCCTTTGAACAGCGGGATATTGTGAGGCTACGTCGACTGAGAAGTGCGATGCTTGAGCAATATCTCATTGTGATGCGCCGAGACGATAAACGCTCTGATTCTTCGCATTGCGGTGATAATTTATGCATTGCAATATTTCATCCATTATATCGATGCTCGACACAAAAATGTTCCTGTGATCAAAGCTATGTCCAAAATCATGCAGTTGCCGGGTATTACGCGCACTTAACCTGGGTGCCCTAAATTCTCAGTGAAAAATGAAAGGAAGGATTTGGGGGACGGTATTATGTGTCGAAAACAACATTGTGAAAACGTTAGCGTCTTAAAATGGAGTAATGATACCCTGTGCATATACCTGTCACGTCGTACCTTTCACGCCGTTTCCGGCACTAGTCGAAACGGAATTCTTCTTATTAAATTTCAATGCCACACACTGTGATTTTTTCCAATATAAGAATTACACATGGGGAAAATTATTCATAATTACTTTTGAGTATTTCAAGCATCAAAAAATGGTGATATATTCCCTTCTCTCGCGTCTAAATTAGGTGCCTGAACCCTACGTTCAATTGAATAGTTCAGAGCACTCCGGTCTAATCCCTTCAGCAGTGAAATGAAACGGAAGGTTTCATCTACATGGTTTTGGGATGAACTTGACTTCTTTTAAGTGATATCTTTAAACAGTGGAGGATTTAAAATGTTGAAATTAATTGATATGAAAAAATAAAATAATTTACAGTCGGAACCATAAATATTTCACATGAAACTGGCTATTTTTCAAGAAAAAAGTGGGTTCGACTGCTATTGGGCTAAGGCTTACTCAACGAATTAGGATACACTTTAAGAGGAATGGCGCACTTCCTCCGGACTGAGCTTTCATGCGCCGCTATGGAGGGTTTGGAACGGACATTAAGCATAGCGCGTGTTCCAAAAATCTTGACCAAATCATTGTAATGTACTGAGAAACCAGGAGAAATGAGATACAAAGAGAAGCGGTGGGAAAAAAAAACAGTCAAATTGTGCAATCCTATTGTCATATTCGATACGGTGGTATTTAATATTATACCGTCCATTTACGTTGCAAAGTCTTCACCTCCAAATTATTTTATTATCACATGTATATCGAACTGCGATGCTCCGATTCTAGCATCGCTTGGCCCTACGGCTGCCGCGTGTCACGCAGGATGTACTTTCCTCCTCCCATTCCCATGTAGACACGGGAGAAAAATGTGTACAAGGGCACAGACGAGAAGATGAAGTTTATTTTGAAGAGAACGCAATTTTTTTCTCTTTTTTTCGCCTGGAGCTGCTACCGATGTATAGTGCCTCGCCCCACACCCGTTTTGCCCTTCGGATTGCACTAAGCTAACAAGAAAGGGCAAAAAAGCAAGTGACTCTACTGGGTTGTTCGCGAAAAAAAATTTCATTGATGACTTCGCCTTTCCAACGTTATATAATTTCGATAGGATGCCATATTGCAATCTGTATTTACTTATGAAGATTTCTCTGTTTCAAAAACAGTAGAAAATAGCTTTTATCCGGATGTACCTTCAATGATGTTGAAAAAATGAAGCTTTTCTGTGTTTTCCAAACATAATATGATACACTAAAATTGTTCCCCCGATCGCGAAAATATTATTACCAATATCCAGTTTTTAGTTATAAATAAGTTCACTCAGTATCATCCACTATTATTTCAAGAGAAATCTCTCTTCAATACGCCGCCTCCGAATGCAATCAGGGAGTTTTTCATAATGCAATATGAATTACTTCCACTCTAATATCAAATTTTTGAAGCACATTATAATTTACTTATAATATATACAATACATTGAGATGAAGAGATATTGGTGGAAAAAAGGACTTAAATAAATACATTAAATTATAACTCACCTTAAAAAAATGCACACTATTCCCGGAGCCTACGTAGATCCAAATTGCCGTGATAAATTATATTAATTAAAAAGCAATATTAAATTCAGATTTTCTACATTTCTTAGGCTCAATTCTGTATAGATAAAAAAAAGAAAAACCACGTGCATAGTTGAACTAAATATCTAGAGCAATTGTTATAGGGCATGTAACATTTGACTTTTATCCCATCAAACGGTTGGGGACGATCCAAAATACTACGCCGATGCTATTTCTTGGACTTCAATCGTGTTTTTTTCTTGTTTATGATGCAAGAGGACATGACTTTAATCAAAGGTCAGCAAATCCCTGTCGTCACCAGACTACTTCTATGGTCTGGTGAGGTGTTCCTGTTCATGAACGAGACCAAAATCCAAAAATACCGAGTCCGTCTTAACTTTACATCTTTTTATGTAAGCAATTAAAATAACTTCTCCATTTAAAAATATGGCAAGTATGTTCATATTATTCGTGAAACAAATTAATCTATTTAGGCAGAGCACAAAAAGAAATTTTAATTCCTAATAGTAGATGAATTCTTACTCAGATCTCTCCTTTAATAGTTTTTGAATGAACACATTGCCTTTCCATCCCCCTTCACGCCGTCGCCTCCACTATTCCAGAGGTGCCATAAATTTTTTATGGCGACTTCTTCTCTTTTCGTCGCTTGAAAAGGGAACATCTCTTATACTTAACCAAAACTCTCCCCCCGCCACACGCCCTTGCGGCGGCTTGCGGGGTATTATGTAGATGTAGAGAACTCTGGGGTCACAAAGAGAGACACCATGCTGTTTGTCGTTAAGGACACATCGGATAGAGGACGATACCACATCCGACAGCATTCGTAGGGGAGTAAGCCATGGGATTACTCTTTTCTTCGAATAACTTAAAAAGGTGGGATTTGAAAATACAACCAGAAGTGGAGGTTATTATTTTGCCCGATTCCGCGACTCGTGACTTTATGAAAATTATTCCGTGATTACGTCCAAATTAGACTTAAAAATAAAAATAGACTTTAGAAAGGGTCATATTACATCCTAAAATATTCACGGACGAAAATATTTTTACACATTTTAAATTTTAAAAAAATCAAACAAATATAAATTATGGGGCATGAACTTGAGGTTGAGTAAAGTATATTCAAATACGCATAGGCAGAGAAACTACCCGTGAGGGTCTAGATCTCGAAATAAATCCGAAAGAACTTACTCAGTTTGCCGACATCGGAATTAAAAGAGTTCGTCGAGCTCTTGGACCTCTGATGGACGGCCAAGCAGCTGAATTTCATTTGGGTTGAGAGAAGGATTCGCTGGTTTGAGAGCCGGGGGAAATGTGGGGATTGCGAATGATTCATGGCGCACATTCGACGAGCAGGAGGTTCAACAATATGGTCCAATTTGCTCTCTCTTTAGCGTCTCTTTCCCAACCCTACCTGTTCGACTCAGAGTTTCTACCGCCGATGCCTACCCACCGCTCTTTCCACCCCCTCCCTCCTACCTTTCCATCCTTTCAAGCATCCCCCCTCCCCTTTACCACGTCGTCAATACCCCTCTTCACAGGACTCTCCATCCCCACGCCATCTGGTCCCACTTCCCTGGGATCCCCCATTTCTTCATTCCCCTTCTCCCTTCAAGGAGAGCCATTGATTTATATGCCTTAATTTGATTCATCTACGCACAGTGCAATAACTTTTTAGTTAACCGATTTAAAAGTATATTTTATTTCAATAGAACATACGTTCGAAAACTTCAAAGACTTCTGATGTTTTTATGAAAATTCATATTACCACTTTTTGGAATAATTTTATTCTAGACATTTATCTATCGGCCAACTGATAGTGTAGTATGAACATTGCAAAAACTGAAGTATAGACAGATTAAGCTATAGTGAATATATTCTCTACATTTGAAAATAATAATACAATTTCTCTCAATTTCATACATTGCTATATTATGAAGGTCATTATATGGTTGGTTCTAAGTTAATGTTCCGCCAACTACGATATTAAGATGGCAATGTGTCGTATAATTTTGAAAACGCGCATAACATATGGAAGATCGTAATCGGAGTATTTACCTCAAAAGTTGCAATTCTTACGACCATCACCTCTTGCTTTTTTATTTGACGAGGTGTAAATTATTTAAAGATAAAGGACCGATTTTAAAAACCCGTGAATATTATTACAATTATATTGAGTACTACTTCAGATATACATATAACCCAGATTTTCATTTAAAACTACATTTTTCAAAAAATTTTAAAAAATACTTCTGTCATTTAAGCCCTGGTTTTAACGGTGGTACGTACTCGCTATCATTTCCAAACAAGACTATGAGTTAAGACTCTTATTATTGTCCCATCAATAAGCTACGTACGTTCGGTGGGCTTCTCGAATCTCGCTCGCGGAACGCCTAAATATACAGATATCTCCAAACGGTATAAATTAGTGCACACCACTCTAAGGGACAGGATACATTTTTAATCGCGGCACCATTTCATTAGCTAGTTCCCACAACAATCGATTCGCCTAATATATAATTTCGTCGCTGGTGAACATCTGTTTGCTATGCTAGGCATTCATCAATTCCCAGACAAGAGGGATTAAACGCAGAAGGAAACCGGAGTACCTCCCGTTTGATCCGAGGGGTCTCGCATTTGTCCGTCTTGTCTCTCACGGCTCCCTCCCCAACCCCTTTGGTGCCCCATTCTCTCCTCACCACCCCCTCCCGCTTCACCTCTTTCGCCAATCTCAGCATCACCCGCCCACCCTTCGTCCCGACTCCTTCTCTACCCTCCCTAACCACTCGGCTTCGTTTCCTCGCCACGAAATCCCCTCCCTCTCCCCCCGCCGCCTCTTCCTCTCTCCCTCGAATTCTCCCCCTCCTTCAGGATTTCCCTCTTGCGGTGGATTAGCAACCTCTCAAAAAGTCTGCGTGATGCTCGGGCTCTGTGCGAGTTGAAGTTGGCCGGATTTCGAGAGGGGGGGCGAGAGTGGCAAGTAGTCGGGGGGAAAGGGGTTGATGGCGAAGAGTGAAGAAGAAGAGGAAGAGGTAGGAGAGGGCTTTTGGCCAGGGAAAAGGGTGAGCGATGAGCGAGTGGGCAAAGAGGGCTCGGGAGATGGGCGGCGGCGGGAGAAGTTGGGAGTGTCGAGGCGAAGGGAAGAGGAGGGGGTCTCCTATCGAGGAACGATGGCAGGTAAGCAAGAAGAGTAGTATTATCGAACGGAATTGAGACAGGAGGAGCCGATGAGGGAGAGGCAATGAGAAGAAAGAGGAGTTTCGGGGGAGACGAGACCCACCGCGCCGTCGTCTGTGAACTTGTCGTATAATTTGTGGACGGAGCGCCCCAACTCCTTTCCTCTACCCTCTCCCTTTATCCTCAAACTCGCGGGGCGTCCCATAGCCATACTCTGCAGCCATTAAAGGAGCGGGGGAGGCTGAGGGAGGGGAGGGGATGGGAGGCGGGTGAAGTTAAAGGGGCGTTTTTGAGGCCGCGTGGAAGGGTGGAAGTTGGAAGGAGGTTTGGCCCCCTTGAGCGATCGAGTTTCCGAGCGACCTTCTTCCCACGCGGTTTCGCCAGCTTGTGACGGGACCGACTAACTAGGTCCTAGCAATCTTAACGGCGCTCAATTGTTTCACTCTGATCTGATTGACACAAAGTTTGCCGGTCTAGGTGATTTGTGAATGGATCGATAAGTGAAAAGGTATTCCGCCCGGCTGTTTTCTCAACGTACCGTATCCAGAAGTCCTTTGTCATTAGGGTAGACAAGTCGAATGGGTGAACTATAACAGTTTATCATTAGATATTCTACCAGTTAAGGTAGGATTTGAATGGACACAGACTCAACAACGGTACAATGATATATTCCTTTACCTCTCCTAACAAAGAAAACCTGACGTCTGAAGCATCAATAACTCCTATTCAATTTCGCATACTTGCTTCTTCCCTTAATTCCGTCCAAAATGCCTATTTCCTATCCTATATCCTATTTCTGCCCTTTCCTTGGCTGCCTAATGTTCTCTTCTCTATCACAATATGATGGAAAAAATGGAAGCAGTTCGGCTACGTGCGTGATAAGTCAGTTAGTTGGTCAACAAATGTTCGCACATTGATGACTCCAAGAGTTTTCAAAAAGGATAATTCAATTGCGAAATCAAATTTTTACTTATATTAATGATATACACATCACTCAGCTACAGAAATATTTAAGTTAAGTTTCGAGCAGAAGGTCTCCAAGTGATACATTGATTATATTTTTAGAAGATAAAACGTTATTTTTAGAATCGTCCACCATTGAAAGAGAAGGAGAACCTCCCAGATTCTCTTGGTGAATAGCCAACCGCTGAAAATATTTCTAGATTGAACGAATAAAAGTGAATAAATTTAACCTGAGTGGCTCATGGTATGGAAGCTAAAATACTGAAATCGTTTCCTGCTAAAGCTATAATGCATCGTTCCGTCTTATTTTGGTAGTTTTGGTGGCTCATTTGGCATCCAAATCACCGTCCCTAAACCCTTGTAGAAGGTTAATATTTTTCATTATGTTTTCGTTTCCCTGGTAAATTGTTGATGGTAAGAAGTGAAACAGACCATCGGATCCACAAATAAAAGCCACCAGGGCAAGAATTAGAATTCTGGGTCTTACATTTTGAGACTGTTGTGCTTAAATATTTCCAATAAAAAAAATCATCGTAGTCACCTATAGGAAAGTAAGCGATCATTTATATAACTTTATCTATGATCAAACTGAACAAAATCTTGCTAAATCATGAATTTCAATCCCATTAAACTAGTGGATAAAGTAAAAAAGGATTACATAAGTATTAGTAATAAATGCTAAAAATGCACTTTTAGATAATGATGAATTAAACGGCTGAACTCTTACCTTAATGTGAACGCAGTAGAAAGAATTATATGAATTTAAAAGTTTTTCATGGCAAACTAAGTGCTCTGATATGGACCACAGACATGGCCCGATAAAGCTAGGTCAGATGAAAGTTTTCAAAAGTCTACAGCCCCGAAGTTAGCATCTCGGCGTAAAGGACCTCCGATCACTCGAGACCGTGAGACGCAAAATACTTCGTACCAGCCAAAAAATATGCCAGTTATCCAGAAGTAATCGAAATTCTTGCTCCAGCAAATACCGAAGGTCACATGAGCAGTTTAAAAGCCGATCAGTCGTAAAAATATTTGTATGATACAGGACATACCACTCGAAACAACTAATATCCACTGCTGTTACAAACTTAGTCCTGCAAAAATTTGCAGTGGGTTTGTAGAGAAATAATAACGGCATGACGATACGCAACTTTTGCTAAGGTCAAAGGAATGTGAATATAAAACGAAACTGTTCAAATAAACACACCCAGGGTCTTTATCTTCCTATCGATAAATGTTTTTCAAGAAAGAAGACGAACATACATATTAACAAAAATATATGTGTAAGTGAGTATCCCTGTACACTTTGATGAGGCAGCTCTTCTGAAAATACACTTCCATTTACATCCCTGTTCCCATATGTTCCTCATCAATCACATATCAATGGATATGAAGTAATAAATAACAATATACCATAAATAAGGAATTGGTATATCTCGTGGCCATTACTACTTACGTGCTTGGGGGTAGGGGTACATTTAAGCGGATAGGGTAAGAGGAATGGAGGGTGGGGGCTGCGTCCCCGAATGGCGTTCTCGAGTAAATCGCTTACCGACCAATAGACGAAAGGGTCGAAGGAGATGATCTTTCATAGGGTGGGAAGGGAGAGAAGGGAGAGATGAATTCATAACCAACACGTGCATCGTTTTCACGATTAGGAGAGGGGGGTGGGACTAGGCGGAGTCAGCAGAGCAGAAAGATCTAATGACCATTCTATCCGTGAAGGGATGAAGAATCCCGCATTGGATAGATAAAAACCAACCACCTAAGGAGCAAAAAACCTGCGGGCGATTCAATACACGTACACATGTACTGGTAATGCAACTTTACTTCAATCTGTTCTAAAAATATTGCACGCTTCCTTGAAATTTGTTACCCTCGCCTGATTCCAAATGGCCTCCATATCTTCAACTAATATCAATCCAGCCATTTATTTTTCAAAAGTACTAAAGCGTATGTTTTAAATCCTAGTTCTCAGGGTAAACTCTAGGACAGGGACGGATTTCCGATTCATATTTCAATCCGTACGGAGAATTTGAGTGCCAATGCGATATCTTCTGATGAATTTTGAAACATTTGCAGTTTTCCCAAGCCCGGATCTCTCTCCTACAACCTTCACTCTACTTCCCAAACTCATGGCTTCAACTAATCACCCAATGATTCCTAATGGTGGAAATGGACTCTCCTATCACGCGGTAGGTTTTCATATGTACACTTTGACCATAGAATAAATAAGCCATTGTCTTTTACATAATTCTCGTTATTTAAATTCTAGTCTCAATCATTGTAAAAATCGCTAATTACTTGGGTGTTTAGATTTTTCAACAAAAAATATATTGTCGAAACTCCACTTGATAGTCCAGTTGGTGATTCAATGGCACCTAAAAATAATAAACATTAAAAGCGAAAATTATGAAAAATGAATACCTGAAACAAAAATATTCCGAGGAGTTGTATCAAATCTACTATACTTCAATAGTAATGTCAGTAGCCCTTTTTTTAGCATGCAGTTTGGAATTCCAATATACTCACCAGGGCAAATAAGTAATAAATCCATTATGCATAGGCTTCTTAATTATAAGATGAGGATGTTAATGGCGTCACGTATCCATCGATTTATGTAAAAGTCGTTACACACGCTGAGCGAGAAGATAACATGCATAATACGTACAGGTACGTTAAATAAGCCAATCTTCCTACGCTCAAAAAGAAGAGAGTAGAATCATCAGTTTCCGCTGAAATCAGCAAATATAAGAACCTGCAACTTGAAGCACGATAGGGACCAAATCAACGACTAAAGCGCAAAGGAAACATGAAGGTAAGGCGCGATGTGCAGGAAAAATCTTTGGAATATCACTTCGTAATATTACTCTTTAACACCGTAGAGGGGTAGTAAAACTCGAAATCTAATTAAACCGGAGTCCTGAATTGGACCCGTAAGGCGAGAGAACTTCGATACTAGCTCCTGATTTATGAGACGAAATGAAAAGGTGTAGAAAGGAAAATTTTTCGAATTCCAAAATTATAGGATGAGAGATATACTAATGATGGATTTACGTAACCAAAAGTTACATACCTAGACAACGTAAGAGGAACTGAAAGACATTAATTCTCCCTTCAAATGAGACCTATATTTTTATAAGATTAATACTTACGACAGACCATTTGGTCGAAGATGGGGGTTAGCCAAAATATCATGTCTAAAAGTCCACCCAACAGTATTATTACCAAGTAGACTTTTCTTAAGTGTATGATTCTAATCCTAGCCAGGGATTACCTAGGAGAACTCACCCAACACTATAAGTTATATGAAATTGTTCTAATTTACCTCCAACTCTGAATGTGTACACCATAATCAAGCAAAGAAGAGGAAGAGAGTAGTGAGCAAAAGAAAGAAATGAGACCATCCAAAATAATAGAAGATAGAGCAACTAATGAAACTCAAATTAACCACTATACTTTCAATGCATTAAATCTGCCCACATTTTGAGTTCTGAAACTGGCTATTGCGATACCTTTCCAAAAATAATTACCGATCTGGCACAACAAATACTTTGGAATATAAAAAAAGCTCTCCGGAACGCACTGTTTGGTTTATAGCATTTTGCATCAGTATCTACCGAAAAACCATTTACGTCCTTGTTGCCACGATGACTTTACCCCAAGAAATATTTTCTAAGGTGTGATTAATATCGTCTTCGACACTATAAGTAGGGTAATTGACGGCAACTTCGTTATTCATGTTTATGATTAAATTTCAAATTTTCACAGAAAATACATGCTAACAAAATACTCTTCTTGATCTTTACCTGAATGCAGGAAAAATGAAGCACGAGATGGTATCCTAATCAGTAAGTTTCCTTAGCTCAATTTTCAGCCTAACAATGGCAAAGTATTCAGGACTTAGCAGAATAATATTGATATAATTTCTTATATAATATTTTATTCTTTATGTTCGATATCGATATTAGTATGTACCTAGAGGAACTAGATTGCACTGAAGTACTTATAAGTTTTTGATGTTATGAAATGATATTTTATAACTACTGATCTTTCTGTTTTAGTAACTTAACTCTACAGTCAATTGTTTCCGGCTCAACTTTGTGGAAATTTATGTTAATTAAATGAAAGATACATTGTATTCTACATTTAATAATTTTGGCTCTACAGTTCCTGAATACCCCGCCAAAAATAGTTTTTGATACATTGTGTTTGTGTGCGAGAATGATTGCTACTGATAGACTTCAACCCATTTTAAGATATCGAGCCGATCGTTTTCAAAGGACATCTAAAATTAAAAAAAACATATGATTAAATTCTGCAGATGTATGTGAGTTAATTTTAGAGCGGATTCAATGGATTTCTGTTGAACGATTTTTTTAAGTACATCATTATTATATGCCGGTGCTTTTCACCGCACGCTCGGCCAGATTCATCGGGATAATATTTGATGTCTTGGCGTAATACGCTAAATTATCATGAGATCAAACGTAATTGGTGGTGACGTAAATGACAACGGATATACCGGGTCCAAATTTCTGGGATATTTCAAATGGATATATATTTTTGTCTGTAGTCTCTACACGGTGGTTTTCTCCACTCTACACAATGGGTTTATTAAATAGGTTTGAGGGAAATTATATTTATGGGATATCTTCAAATATCAAATATTGTGCAATATCAATGCGATTTAGCATATAATATAGCCGTGGCTTCGAAACAGGAGCAGTTTCCTCAAGTGTCAATCAACTAGCTTTGTACGATAGAAGGCGAAAACATGTAAAATTGCACCCTCGCAACAAAAGAGTCTAAGAATTCACAAACAGAAAGCATCAGTCATATAAGGAAGGTTATAAAAGATAAAAGGCGTATCTGGATAGATCATATATTTTTGTCACAACAATAAGAGTTCTCTTGTATTCTTATTTTTAATGCAGTTTTCTTGAGGTCCACCGAGATCAATAATTTAACCCCAATTAGAAACCAAATAAGAATATATACATGCTATGATCTAATTGCAAGAACCGATGATCATAGATTTTGTCAAGGCGAAAAAAGAACAAAACACTTTGTAATTAAAACATATTTCTTCAAAATACAATAATTACTAATCGTTCAGTGTGCTTGAGAAATAAGCTAGTAGATTCAAGAATTTCATCTGACAAACACCATGGATAGCATCCTGTACATCACTTTTGCTCACGCAGGCAAAAATTGTTAATGTTGATATAAAGTATTTTGCAATATTTTTTGAAATCACACAACTAAGTTTCATTGAAAAATGTTTAATCACAAGATACAACCCTTTCCCGAGCACTGCAGGGTATTTGTGTAAAAATTTAGAAATCGTGATATAAAAGTAAGAAATTTTCTGAATAATACCCCACCCCTTCCCAATGACTCATCTATACAATCATTCCATGCTTTTCTATGGAAATAAAACATAATTAATATACCAGTAATTGAAAATGAATGGTAATACAGTAAACTCTCGATTATTCGTGTTAATGGATGCATGTTGATTCACGGATAACAGAAAAAAACAAATATAACCAGAATACGAGGAACTTAATGTCCTGATATAAGTAAACGGCTGTGTACGGATACTCTCCTTTTCAATTATTTGTGATTAATTCGTGTTTTTTAAACAATGGAAGGTACCTTTTCCGCTGTTCAAGCATTTTGATGACGGTGAAATTATAATTTTACAAGGACACAGAACCATCATTAAGTGAAAATCAGAATGTTTTCCCCTTAGAAAGCTAAACCAATCGCGGAATCAGGTAAAATGAATAACTGGCGAAGGATCGCCGATACGGATTCATATCCGTCATATGATATCGATTAAAATAATGCAGTATCGATAGTAAACAACCTATTTGTTGCAAAGTGAATGCTATTTGCTAGACCTAATCGCTCGCCTTTAAGGAGATTATGAAATTCTCCGCGCTACGGATTACGAAGGAAACGATAATGGGAAAGTATGGATAATTCAAAAATGTTTCAATTAAAACATAAATGGCTATCAACAACGTTTGGGAAATTAAAAAGTTTTATGAATGCACAGCTATTTTAAACTTTTTACTTTTTAAAAGCATATGAGTCAATTTCGAAGCATTTAATTATCTCAACGATCACAATATTATTCAAATTTTGCGGCGCTGGGAAGAAAGTAGCACGGATAATCCGCAAAACGTGTATTCTGCAGACTGATATCCCGCACACAGGCAATCGAGAATGTAACAGATATGTACAAGAATATAATTCATATTATCATCATGTTGATTATCTCTTGTAAGAGGTAACCAATATGTCTTTGATTTTTAAATCTTGCTCACGAATATCGGTTACACGATAAAAAACACCGCAAAAACACCTGGATAGAGGCTTTTTTTGGATCTACGCTTCATTTAATACTATTATTGGGCAATCGGGAACCAGCTTCTTCTCCACACCGAACCGTACACGAATTGAGCCGTCAAATCTAAAACCCTGAACGCCTGAAATAATTACAATTTCCACGGATGAGATTAAAACCCGATGTTTCGGCTCCATCTGACACGAGTGCCACTAAAGCTCGCTTTAAAAAGGAAATAAAAGGGAATATGATGCTGAACAAATCATGTGCAGCAAAATACTAATCGTTGGAATCCCTTCAATAGCTCGAGTATTATTTCCAGCATGATTTATTTAGTCGAACGATTTATTTGAAATAATCCTAATAACAGTCAATCAAACAATATTTTATTACAACAAAAAAATCTCTATTACTTTGAGGAGTGTTTGTCATACAGCGATGGTTTTACACTCAAAGTGCTCTATTCATTTAAAAAATAAACAGAAATTTCCTATTGAGTTAATATTTTTCTTAGCCATTCTCTTACATTTGGGAATATTAAAACATAATATAATAAGTCCAGATGATGCCACAGTGCAGCGAAACTAGTTGACAGCAATAAATTCTCTCCTCCGGAAACGCAAAGTTTTTTGTTTCATTTTTTGGGCTTCATATTAAAGTGTATTATTCATTACGCAGGGGTATGTAGCGAAATGTGGAAATAGAGTCCTGGAGACTAATGATCTTGTTTTTACCTGAAGTTGTTTTAGGATGTGAGCGAATTCCATGCGCTTCTTTTATAATACGTGGAACGCCAGAGAAAAAAATAGAAATGTGAGAGGGAAAAAGAAGATGGAAAAATCCAGAGTCGGCTGCATCCAATCCTCAACAAAAGCACTCCCACGCACTATACTGAACTCTCTCTCGCTCTATGCACAGCACCAAAGTGGGGACCGGCATGTAATTGTATAATACTCCATCATCGAGAACTGAAAACGAGCCATCGGAATGAGAAATGAACACGGTAACCAAGTGACGGATCCAAAGGATAGGAACATCTTTGATTTCATCCTCAGTGTTCCCTTGCGCAAACCAAATTTTCTGGGCCATTTGCCAACAGGGAATTCTATCGTGAAGTCATTTACTACCAACTAATACAGCTGTCCTTACTGAATGTATAACCATGGTGCAACTGATTCAAAAAAGAGTTAATATCATTAATCGATTCCGTAATCTGCAAATGTAATTCATAGACAGCATTCAGCCATAGCAATCCAATTAAAGATCTGGAAGCTTCCTTGAAAAAATAAGTAATTTCACGCCAGCTCTTCGCAATCGAAATAGATTTTGCCAACTACTAAAGAGTAGGGCACGAGAGAGGGTGCACGGGTTAGGCAAAAAACGAGTAAAGGTGTAAATCCGGTGCACTCTCCCATCGCATTTCGATATTTACTCGGCGAATGCAAGGGGAGCAGCTTTGCTGCGGGAAACAAGCCTTCATTAAATCCCTTTGGATCACCATATTAGCGAGCTTGGCAATGTGCAGCAGGGAAGGGATCTGTTTGGAAGGGAAATGGAAGGTAACGCGGTGAGAGAGGTAGGGACAGAGGACGGGAAATGGGAGAGGATTGAAGAGGAGAGAACCGAGGGAGAGAGAGGGAGAGAGAGAGGGAGAAAAGGGATTTTGAGAGGGAGCAGGCGCGGCTCAGATCCGATGGTCGATGATGGGGAGCACAGCTATGACGTCTGCATGACGTCACATTCGCCCTAGTGCCTCCCCTCCCCTTATACCTCTCCCACCCCTTCGTCCGACCCTCCCTCCTCGACCCTGCACCCCAATCCGGCAAAGCCCTCGCCTACATTCCCCTCCTCCCTACGTCCTTTCGCCCCCACCCTGCCTCAGCACTCTCCGATGCTCACCTGACCCCTCCTACATCACCCCCAAAGCTCGCCCCACACCCTTTCCGGAAACCCCCTGCGCACCTCTCCCCTCTCCTCTCCTCCTCCCCGCCCGATACTTCTCCTTTCTCCTCACCCTCACTTTCACGTGTGTTGCAGAATCGCCACTCGGCGCCTTTAACTCTCGACTGATCGCCAGTAGATCGGCGTTAGGCTCATCTTACTCCGCTGTCCAACGCCTCCCCCTAAACCCCTCCCACGACCTCCTCTTCTGCTGTTTCCTTTGATTCTTGGGCCGTTTACAGGATTCAATACTGTCCGCCCGGAAAGTTTCGTACGTGCACAAAACAAGAAAACATTATGAATCATTTAAGTATGTCTTTTTATTTATCGTAGTCATATATTTAATTATTTACACACATAATTACACAATATGTCGAGGCCATGTTTGGTATTGACATCTTGTTTAACGTGAAAATTTACAGTTACATATTCTGTTATGACCTTTGATTTCAGAAATATTCACACTCCACGTATTAATATTGCGCTTAAGCGACACTTAATATATTAACATTAATAATTATTTCATATATATTCTATCTATTATATCTATTTCTACATTATATGAAACATTATAGGAAGGAGTTAGATTTTTCTTTAGCCTTTACTTTCTGCGGTAAAGTTCAGCTGTGCCAATAAGAACCATATTGATCATTGAGAGGTGGTCCAGAGACGAGATTGAGGATCTTTTGAGTATCCCTTCGTTTAAAATAATAATAAAAATACTCTGTTTAGTTCTGGAATGGTGAAAAATAATATCTCGAAAGCATATTGGATAGGAAAAAAATTACATAACAGTTGTCGCCCAGACTTGCACGTGCACTTAATGCTTCAGAAACCACAACGTCATTGATATAACGTTCCAAAAATTGAACGTTAAAATGAAACCGGGAAATGAGAACAAGTATTATAATTCTAAAGACCTTCTATCACCGTTAGAAAATTATGGCTGGAATCTAACAGATGTGCCCTTATGAGTACTTCCATTTAAACCTCATTTACACATGACTTCTTTAAAATAAATCCACTTACTGCAGATAACAAACAAGTAAATTCTTTCAATCATTTATTTTGAATAATCGATTTTTTGTTTTCATGTAGTTGTTTGGACTGAAAACCAAGGGAAAGAGAACAATAAGGTTAAGTATCTGAAATTCATTTATGAAGAGCTTCCCTTATCATTTAAGATTCGATCGTATCCAATTGGGTACTTTGTTTAGATGTTTCTGTAATTAACAAACGAGATGTACCGAGTGAGGGAATCCCTCTTCCATTTTTCCAATGATTCAAGGTTTGCAGCAGTTTGTGTCGGAATTCGGTCGTGGTGATAATAGTGAATGAAATTATCAATGTATGTATGCATGAAAGTAGAGTATTCCGAGAGTTAATGAAACATGGATGTCATTTTTAACCGTGTAACGAAGGAAAAAAAGTCAAATTATCGTGATGAGGCAGGGATTTTTTCAGGGGTTTAACATGATCTAAATCTCATTGCTATTGTACGCTCATTTGTATACATAACTTATATTTTATAAAATGATTTTATAAAATTAACTCGGGTTTGGTTTGGTTTAAATTATTTGTGATATCAAAGATAAAACTTGTATTCATCATGACTAACTATTTAAATTAGTGGGTGTGGGTACATTATATTTATTACCTCATGCTTCTCTTCCAAAAAAATACATGTAAATATTCGTTCCAAATGAGTGCCGTAATCTAGTTGTCAAGTATTCGCTTATACTGACCGGAGGACACGGTTTCGATTCCGTTGACGACTCTGGAAATTCCCAGCTAAACATAAACGGTATACTTTTTCAGCTACCAGATCTTCGGAAGCCTCATAGACCACCAGTAAAGGATGCGCGATGATGATCTTCCTGCATTTTATTCTTTTTATTTAATAGACCCATCTTTTTAATAGTTCTACAGCATGATCTGAATATACTTTCCTGTTATTAAATATTGTTGCATGTAAGTATTTTCTTTCGTGTGATTAACGTTTGTCGAGAGCGTGAACAAACTAATATTTGTGTAGAGGTAACATAATTTGGTTTTGCATGTGGTTTTATTCTAGATAAAGGGTGGTGACCTAACATCCCCCGCTAGACGCCCTTGAGGCGGCTTGCGGGATATTGTGTGGATGTAGAAGTTAATACTATCCCACAGCTGTTTTGTGCGCACCTTTACACAGACTGCACTAAGCAATATTTTCCATCAAATATCAAACCAATCTTCATGTTAATTACTATAGTCTTTCATCTATATTAAGAACATAGATAATTATTGAAATACAGACAGCAAATATTACGCCGTTCCATGCAATTGGTATCATTAAAATACCTTTTAGAAGAAGATGCCTGATGAAGTTTGACACATATACGACTATTTGGACCCTCATACTATGATCAGGTAAATGCAATGAAAAATGACAATCAGAAATCCACTTCACACGCGGATTGATTGGTTTACACGAAGACCGTGTGACCGCATTTCGATTGTTCAAGATCGATTTACTTTCCGATAAGATTTTCTCATACTGGTGGAAGGAGTAATTCATGGTCGGAATAAAAACGAGGTGGCTATAATTATAGCCACCTCGTTTTCAACCTTACAATTATTTTTATTAATTCTGAAGACTTACGTGTTTTCTTGATACATAGATGAAAGTATTAAAATTTTATTATAATATAGTGAATACTTTCATCCAAATTGGAATTAACAAATCATTCCAAAGTACAGAGAACATATCGTAGTATTACAACCAATAGAATTAGCAGTGTATTAATCGCAACCGATTTGCCGTATTAAATTCTTTATATATCCCGAAACAGCAGTACTTCTATTTCTGTAACCCTCGAAAGACCCTCCTGATAAAAAAATTATTATTTAAAAACCGTGCATTACAATGAATGATTCTTAAACTCCTTGTACGTTCTACATCCCTAAATTCTGTCAAATATGCTTAATCCTTTCCTACCTCTCTCTCGCTTACCCAACCTTCTCTTCACTATAACATTCTTCAAATTCCACTACCACGTACTGCGCCCTACATCGTATTTGCTTGTTTTCTCTCAATTGTTCTCCACGATCCCCTCTCCGATAATTTGTTTATTTTATTTTCCTCCCATTTCTCTCCATGCTCGTATCTCAAAAGCCTCTAACGTATGATTATTCTCAGATTGCAACGACTAAATTTCCGAGAAGTTCAAAACTACGCCCACGTTAAAAATATTTGCTAGCATTATCTCGACATCTTTACTCAAGTTCTCCAAGGTAAAATCTCCTACCTCTTTGAAAAGGCTTCTTTACCTGAAGCAATTATTATAGTAATGTCTCTACTACGTACTTTGCTCATCTTTGTCCCAAATTCGACCAAAAGAGGTGAACTGCTCTACCTGCTCGTCTATTTTAATATTTAACTTTGCCTTTCTGTAAGCTATTTATATATATATATATATATATATATATATATATATATATATATATAACACTTTTTGAAAGTCTCACGGACGTGAATAATAATGTATAACACTTAACACTAGTGGACACTGACAAAAACACAGAAACACACAAAAAAGAGACTCACTATTTTTCGAATTTTCGGTGGTCGTTACCACCTTTATCAAGGAAGAGAGGGACAGAACTGAAGAGAACTCTCTTCAGTTCTGTCCCTCTCTTCCTTGATAAAGGTGGTAACGAACACCGAAAATTCGAAAAATAGTGAGTCTCTTTTTTGTGTGTTTCTGTGTTTTTGTCTGTGTCCACTAGTGCTAAGTGTTATATATATATATATATATATATATATATATATATATATATATATATATATATATATATATATATATATAACACTTATATATATGTATATATATATATATATAACACTTAGCACTAGTGGACACAGACAAAAACACAGAAATATATATATATATATATATATATATATATATATATATATATATATATATATATATATATATATATATTTCTGTGTTTTTGTCTGTGTCCACTAGTGCTAAGTGTTATATATATATATATATATATATAGTGTTATATATATATATATATATATATATATATATATATATATATATATAACACTTAGCACTAGTGGACACAGACAAAAACACAGAAACACACAAAAAAGAGACTCACTATATATATATATATATATATATATATATATATATATATATATATATGAAATAAATGAAGTAAGAATTCAACGGTACGAGAGCACGCATTCTCTCACATTTTAACACCCATAGGTTCAAGTATTTTTCTAGCATTTCCGTTACAACTCTGTCTCACTTTCCAGGTAATACTTGGTCCATGACTGAATTGATACTCTTGGAAGTATTGAGTAATGGAAATACTTTGAATATTTTAGGCGCTGTCGTAGTCTTCTTCAATAGGCCCTTGTAGGAAATGGTGTTAAGCATAATAATGACATAAATTAAAAGACTAAAAAAAATTTTGTCAACCCTGCCGGCTGTTGAAGTATCTGTACAGCATCTTATTTCAGAGACCAAGGGTTCGAGTTGAGTTCGATTTGAGATCTCTATAACTTTCTTGGTCGATGAACTAGTAAATTTGAGTACAGCTGAAAGTGGTTTATAGGGATTTCCGGTAATGCGGGCTGACAGATACTGTATGAGGGCAAAAGAATCTTCATGTAAGTCCACATTTATGCCCTGCATTTAAAATTGTGCTTGTATATATGAAGGACTGGGGGGATATAATCCTGCGAAATATTTGGGTGATCTTAATTCGGATTTGACCATCAGAAACATTGAATGTTTAGTTTGAAGTGGTAACTTGACTGGAATCAATACACTTGCTGAGCATCTCTAAAAAAGTCGATTAAAGCAGTAATGAAAAAACTGCATGCTGTATGGATCAAAATTAATACATGTTCTCTGGGTGTGCAACGTTTCGGTGCATTTTGGATTCAATCTTTACGGTCATGCGGTATTTACACTGCAATTACTCAATCAAATCAATGAGGCATAATGAGAGCATCAATCATATCCTTTTTAGGATTCATATCAAAGCACCGATATCGATTATGAATCAGGAGAAAACACTAAGTTAACCAAGTCATATATATATATATATATATATAACGATTGTACGGAAAAACTCATACGAGCGGCACAATAATTGGCTGACACAACATAACACAAATAGAAAAGAATAGACACATATAAAAGAACACTTACACGGTAAATTGTTCGAGCTTTCGGCCCTCTCAGGGGCCTTCTTCAAGAGAGACTGAAAATATGCTATGGAACAGGAGAGGGGAAAGAGTTATGGGCGTGGAGGGGAGGTGTGGAGGGGAGGTGTGGAGGGAATGCTGGGAGGGAAATTAAATATGGCGGTTAAGGGTGGGAATTTTAAAGGAACGGAAGGATAGTATGTAGGCGGATTCACGAGTTCTCACCTCTATGTTGGTAGCTGAATCAGGTAGGGATTCTAGGATGCTGAGGGAAAAACACTGGTCGAATGAAAGGTTGTGGGAATTGGCGTGTGAAGGGATAGGAAGAGAAGAGAGTGAGGCAGAATTACAGGAGTACCGGTGATTATTCATTCGGATGGATAAGGGCGTAATGCATTCACCTATGTAGAAGGAAGTGCAATGCTTGCATGATAAAAGATAAATAATATTTTTTGAGAGGCAATTAGCGTGGGAACGAGGTGGGGGGGGCTATGAGGGGATGTAGGGAGAGGGGAGTAGGCATAATAAGAGGACAGGTTTTACATCGGGGGCGGTATAGCCCCCCCACCTCGTTCCCACGCTAATTGCCTCTCAAAAAATATTATTTATCTTTTATCATGCAAGCATTGCACTTCCTTCTACATAGGTGAATGCATTACGCCCTTATCCATCCGAATGAATAATCACCGGTACTCCTGTAATTCTGCCTCACTCTCTTCTCTTCCTATCCCTTCACACGCCAATTCCCACAACCTTTCATTCGACCAGTGTTTTTCCCTCAGCATCCTAGAATCCCTACCTGATTCAGCTACCAACATAGAGGTGAGAACTCGTGAATCCGCCTACATACTATCCTTCCGTTCCTTTAAAATTCCCACCCTTAACCGCCATATTTAATTTCCCTCCCAGCATTCCCTCCACACCTCCCCTCCACACCTCCCCTCCACGCCCATAACTCTTTCCCCTCTCCTGTTCCATAGCATATTTTCAGTCTCTCTTGAAGAAGGCCCCTGAGAGGGCCGAAAGCTCGAACAATTTACCGTGTAAGTGTTCTTTTATATGTGTCTATTCTTTTCTATTTGTGTTATGTTGTGTCAGCCAATTATATATATATATATATATATATATATATATATATATATATATATATATATAAATAATCAGAGAGTGCCTTGATTAAGAGCTGCAGAACTTGCATTGTATACTCGCCCTCCTTCACCTACGCCAGCCTCACCGACCACCCCTTCACCCGAGATCCATTTACTCGTGAACTACTCCCACACATGGCCTCCAAAATTCCTCGAGCGCTCCCCCTCTTCCGGGTACCTTAGCCTGGCCGAGGAATACGAAAACGTGCAATACACCTGAGCGTACTTTAGTCCTCATCTATCCTAAAAATTGAGAGGTGAGATATTTGCATTTCTAAATTTCATTATTTAGCAACATATTGCTTTGAAGATGAGTGTATAAGGGGAGCGGGGAAATGACATTATCAAGAGCATCTCGATAGATACCAACGTTACATTAGTGGTAAAAGCGTATACGGGAGAGGTGAGGTAGTACATTTTATAAATAAGATACGCAAGCGAGGGGGAGGTTAAAATAGCATATGCAGTTGACGACAGGAAAATATACAAACATTGGGCCAAATAGAAGGCAGTATTGTAGAGGAAATGTCATTACGTGGTGATCCTGAAGTCATTAGGGTTCGTGCTATTATACAGGGAAGGTCCCTCACCTACCTCTATTTGCAAGAATAGTTGCAGTAAAAAGATAGGCAGTGGAATTTCCTCAACAACATGGAAGGATCCCAATCAGGATAAATTATTAGGGTGATAAGCCTCCACAATTTAACAGGTAGAAAAAAATCGACTTCCTAAGGAGTCAAGTCGGAGTGGTTGTCTTCACAGCTTAATACGATACATATCTTCAAAAATATCTACGTCAAGTATGGACGGTATTTATTGATATTCTATATATCGGAGGATTTATGTTCTCCGTAATGACCGCGATGACATTCATTAAGAAATCGTCATAACGCACAGCTCCCACTCACATCCACTCCACCCAGGCAAACTACCCCCCCCCCCCCACAGGACATCGTCACGTCTTCGACCCATTTGACCTCCTCCCTCTTCGCCAGCCTCCCCTTCAACCATTCCCCACACCCTCCCGCCCCCCAGCCTCCCACTTTTAAGCCAAGGCCGACATCGCACTCCCACCATCTTGCCATTTTCTCAGTCTCTCTCTCTCTCTCCCACCTCCCGCTCCATCACCCCCTTCTCAGCCCCTCAACCAATAGCACTACTCGTCCCTGTCTTTCTCCTTTACCCCGTCGTAAAAAAGGGTTTCTTTTCAAAAGAGGGGGGGGGGCAGGAGTTATTAGGGTCTCGGATTCGTTCAAAATCGAGCTCTTCTCGGCTCTTCGCCGAGAATTCTTTGCTCGGGCAAAATGTTCCTTCCCTTTCCGTTTCGCCCTTATCCGAACTTTGTCTCCGTTTTTTAAAAAAATTCAAGGCCTCAATTCCGTCCTCACTTCTAACGGCATGCTCTACACCCTTTGTTTTGCGCATCTCATTTTTAATGGGCTACAGTTTTTTCACATCTATGAAATTATATCTTCTTTTTTACAAATGCCGTTTCAAAACATATTTTCTGAACTCTCTTACCTCCTCCTTTTTTGCCGTTGATTCCTTTTTATTCTCAACAACTTCTTTCAATTGTTCTTAAATGACGGATTAGATTTAAACAGCTGCTCTTAAGGTTCAAACTCGGATGCCTCTGTAAAAACTGAACCAAAATCATGTTGGTTGATTGGAGGCACACCAAATGGTTGACAACGGAAATGGATAATCCTTCATATTACGCTATTTCATGAGCTGTAGCAATCATGAGGCGCAAACACAAATATACTTGAATTGCGATAGCTATCGTTCCTATCACACAACGGTAAACGCGATGGACAGGGAAAACACCTAAATCGTTCTTCAAATTTCGCGCGACATCGCTACAAACTTTTCGCCGCGAGTCGCAAGATCCAAGATGGCCCGCCACTCGCTACGAAAGAGGAAGATAATAATATCCGAATCGCGTAATCAGATGTGGGCATTAAATAGTCACGATTACTTCCCTTCTTAGTGTGTCAATCCCTCAGCAACGACGGATAGATGGCGTTGATTTCGTTTCCCATCAATGATAGTGTACTTTCTTCAAAACCACGTCTCCTTAGTTCTACCGTGGAGGGCCGTCCAGCGTCCCTCTTCCCGCGAGAACTGGAGTGCACTCCAGGAGTACGCATCTTCGTCTCAAGTCCAGCACCCCGCCCCACGCCTGCCTTTACCCCTCTCTGCCCGGACCACACGCACACACACGTCAGTAGCTTCGTCTCGCACCAACCGCCGCCAGACGATTTGCATTCGACGCGCACAGGTCAGCAGAGAGGGCGGAGAGAGGGAGGGTCGAGGCATGGGAGGGGGGGTGTACCATGATCTCCCACTCTCGTCGCAGAGTACGTGTGCGAATAAATGGAACAATTAAAGATGAAGATATTTTTTCAAGATAATGAATAAAACAATTAAAGATGAAGATATTTTTTCAAGAGAATTTAAACGAAGGATGAATACATGCTAGGGCGATCTATTTTTTTCTGTTGTGTTTCCATACAAGTCCTGTGCTTGAGAGTTTTAATTATGATCGTTATTACCTTGGAAAATAATTACCTTTAAGAATAATGAAACTTCATAGTAAACATATCGCTGCACGTATCAATAACATGAAAACAGTCGCTGTAATTTACTCCAGTCATTACTTTAAATTTATATGATAAATATTTACTTTCTAATTTCCCAATTCATCCGAATGAGCTCTTCACACTTCATAGGGCAGCACCTTTAACATGAAAATGATGGAACACCTCTTTAATTGTAATTGGTTTCCTTACAACTTTATGAAGGCCTGCGGAACAGGACATCAAGGCCGGCGCTCCGGGTGCGTACATATCAGAAGGGGACCTTAATAAGGACAAAAAATCGTACGGTAGTCCCTTTTTCATTGAAAAAAACAACAGAAGAGAAAAAATCGAGAAAATCCAAGACCGAAATTTTTATCCAGGCTATAATTACTCCGGATTCAAAACTTCGCTTGAAGTTAATTGCGGAAAGCATTAACAACTTCAAGCTCCTAATTTATCTCTCGCTCTCTTTCACCCCTTTCTCTCTCCATATACCCCTCTTTCTTCCTTTTTTCTCTCTATTTATCCCTCGCTTCTCCGTCTCTCTCTCGAAACCTTGAAAGTAAGAATTGTGGTAGTTACAAGAAAATTCACATCAAAGTTATGGATATCGAACGAAACTTTTGAAGATTAGTTAAAGCGTCTTTTATAAACAGATTTTTTACCCATTTGACTAAAGATTTTGAGAAAACGTCCCAACTTTAAAACAAGGAACATTTCGCGAAACGATATAAATTAATATTACGCAATTATGAAAAACTGGGAATTTCAAATTTGGCACGAGAAATTTCTACCTGGAGCCTTTAAAACACTTAGATAAAAATTAACTATAGCTAAAATGAATTTTGTAAAATTCATGTGGAAGGAATATATTTCTTAAAATTAAATTTTTTGAAAAATAGTATAAATGTAAATCGCAAAAAAACAATTCGAATCAATTCATGAACTGATTATTGAACATCGTCATTACTTGGGTAAGCCGATTACTTGTTAACTTGGGCTATATTTCCCGCACAGGGAAATGCCATGAACAATCATTTTTAGCCTATCTAATCAACAATTTAATTCTATTATCCATCATCGTGAGTGTGCATCATAGCCTAGTCTGCCGTCCTGCTTACCTATCGCTTTCGTTTTTTCATCTGTTCATTCATTCTTACCTATCACCGGGCATCACAATGACCATTTCAACAACCTGCTTTTTATTAATTCTTAATTTACTTTTTTCCCCAGAATTCCCTCATACTACGCATCTTAAATTTACCTAAGGTGTTAGAATGCAGTAAGTTTTTGTTTTTACAATATTATAAATGTTACGTGAAATTAATGAGATAAAATTCAACACCCATTCCAAAAACAAAGAAGATTAAAGACCATGAGGTCTGCCGCACCATCACTTACTTCTTATTTCCTAAATTAAGAGTCATCAATATATGCTTGGATTACATAAAAAAGTTCAGATTAAGACGAAGGTTTTAGAGTTATTTACATGACTTAGGAAGGTTTACTGGTTTCCTCAGCGTCGGCATCATGTTAACGGCGACGCTTCGCATCCTCTGCTGCAGGTGTACTCAAGCAAGGCTGTAGCCTTCAGCTCATTTACCTGTCTAATTCATGTAGAAAGGTTACTATTTAAATACCACTTATTCTTAGGAAGGGAAGCAGTGTGTACGACGCAATAGGAATGATCAGAATTTAAATGGGACTGAACATAGATCGCGGATATTAGGAGTGTATTGCTTATTTCGCCGGCGCTATAATGCTTCCCATGATATGCAGTTGTTGATGACAGTGTAAAGACAAGACCATATACATTGATTTCATAGATGAAAACTACAAGTTGTACCGCCCACTTGTTTTATTTCATATAACGCGTTTCAACGCCTAGGTGTTATTATGAGGCATAAACTCAGGAATGGCTTTTGGTTTGTATGGCTTGGCGGTTTCCCCTTGTGCTGGACGAAATTTTCTCTAAGTTTTCCGATAGTTTCTTCCAGACAACTGGATTCAAACGATGGGATACTGACAACGCTGCGGATAATAGTTGAAGAACACCATACGCATTAAGATGGACGAAACGTTTGGAAAGTAGGTGAAACTTATTTCCTAAATACAGCGCATTACTGGATTAACTAAAGCTATTTGAATCGCAGTTAGTTTTTTTAGAGATCAATACTCAGGGTTATTAAAGAAACCAAATCCAGAAATTTTACTTATATGATAATTATTTTCTTGGAATCAACTTTCATTCAAATTTTATACGATTATCTTGAATTTTTCTGCTTGCGTGAGAGTAAGGCGTTCGTCGTAAGGGTTCATTTAGAAAAGGCTGATACGTGAAAATAATTTTACCAGAATGTTCATGGTAAAACCTCTGACTTGATTATGCTATGATTACGGTATGCAGATGATGATCACTCAAGAGTGTCGATTTTATAGATGAGATAATCAGTTATGGGTTGCTTTTTTATTTACAAATTATAAATGTCCTAAAAATGCATTCTTAAACTTGTGACACAAAATTTGAACCAAAGTAAGTGAATACCATGCAATATTCAAAGCACTTAGGTGGAAAACACGACAAACCTTTTGATAAGTGGGCACGGAGAGCATGTAAAATGTACGATGAATAGATCGGGAAAAGGAAGAAACTCAAGTCAATCGTGAGTGAGGGCAAATAAAAAATGAGAAGGTGTGATGTGGAAAATGATGGCAATATGCTGAAATGCACCATAGATAATAGAATTGCATTTGGTTACAAGGAAGAGCGGGACGGAAATTACGGGAAGATAACATGCGATTGGCATTAAATAGGTTATATGTTTATGTACATATATATGTAAGTATAATTATACATATTCGAGTATTAATTATGTGTATATGTATAAATATAATTGCATTATTTAAACAAATATATATATATATAATATAGATTATATATACATATATTAATATATATATATATATATATATATATATATATATATATATATATATATATAACACTTTTTGAAAGACTCACGGACGTGAATAATAATGTATAACACTTAGCACTAGTGGACACAGACAAAAACACAGAAACACACAAAAAAAGAGACTCACTATTTTTCGAATTTTCGGTGGTCGTTGCCACCTTTATCAAGGAGGAGAGGGACAGAACTCAGTTCTGTCCCTCTCCTCCTTGATAAAGGTGGCAACGACCACCGAAAATTCGAAAAATAGTGAGTCTCTTTTTTTGTGTGTTTCTGTGTTTTTGTCTGTGTCCACTAGTGCTAAGTGTTATACATTATATATATATATATATATATATATATATATATATATATATATATATATATATATATTAACATGGTAAATTATTGGTAATCGAAATGGACAGGAACGTATGGAAGGATTGCTCTATGGTTGGCAATAAAAATTTCAAACATCGCGAAGATTAGTTTTTTGGGGTCTTTCAAAATGATGGCATCTCATGAAAGTGGACAAGGTGGTAAAATTAGAGACCTTTTTTCTGGAAACGTATTTGTTGTTTATGATAAAAATAAATCATTTTTAATTTCTATAACCTTACACTGAGTGGCGTTTCACCAAGGTTATTAAAATTTTATTAAACGACTGATGGGTTCCAGGTTCCACGCCTTTCGACGACCTTTGAGAACCTCATCTAAAATTTAAACCGTGCAATTATCGGGTCATTAGGTCTTTCTGGGAAAATTGTGGCACAGGGGAATGGACAGGTCTCCCTACCCAGAATGTGTAACATTGACAATTCTTAAAGCTTAGTTCGGGATGAACTCTATTCGGAAATATCAAAAAAAAACCTCCAGGGTTACGGTGATGTTGATCTTGAAAATTCAAATTAAAGCTGCAAAAATAATAATGATTTTTTGCTAAAGCATTGCTGCCACACTATACTGATATTCAACGCTTACATAAATGCGTATATACATATTAACGAGAACATACGAATTATTGTAATAAATACCTGTAAATGTGTCTTAGTCTAACGAGTCAATATTATAATTATATTTAATTCACCCCGATGAATTATTAGATAACACTGTTATCAATTCGAGTGCACTGACTTCCTTCAAAAGCTTCTTGCATTTCCGATATTGCTATCTAACCTCCGACTGCCCATTGACATAATACCATCAGGTAAGTTTGTACTAGAATATTGCCGGCTAAGTCACAGATACTATTCGATGTCTAAGAATCAGTACGGTATTGAAGGTGAAACAAATTAAATATTATACAGGGATAACAAAACAAAGATATTATTTGCCCAAGTTACGAAAAGAAATGGGACATGCGTAATAAAAAATTTATTTAAAAACGCATTATATCGTTGATGGATTGTGCACTTGGAAGGTTTTTCCAAAACACAGATCACCTCCTCCAGTCCCGTAATTTATAGATAAAAGTGTGTGAACTTGGTATTCGAAATATTGGTTTCTTGGCACATGAAGGATTTGATTAAATGTTTAAATTTTTTCTTTGAGCAGATTCTCGACTCCTGATTCTGTTTACCAATTGGGAATGTTTTAGTATCCATAGGAAGGCCATGCTCCATGCAAATGATAAAGAAATTAAAATATGCCATCTCAAAGCTTTTAGTTTCATAATGCGCTCTACAGATTGCGTCCTTCCTCATGACTGCCTCGAGTACTTGAAGTATTATTGCAGCGCGAGTTATCTTCACGGGGCCTTACGAATTAAAAAAATTAAAAAACTTCACAAAATGTTAAGTGTGACTATATCATTAAAACGACCGTTTCAGTCCTTCTGACCGATTAATTAATGCTAATTTTTTATATCTTAGAGCTAGTCCACCCTTTCACAGCCTTATGTTGTTCATCATCTTTCCACTCCTTCTTCCGAAGTGGCACTCTCGGAGAAAGGAATGGAACGAGTGGAAAGAAGAAAGGTGGGGGAAGGAAGGGAAGAGAAGGAATCTCTTAAGAGTCGTCTGAATTAACCCCTCCAACAGAAGTGCACTCCCGTCCTCGTGCAAGCCTACCTCTTGCTACTTCTCCCCCGTCTCCTCCGTCAGGTCAGGCAACGCCTTTTCCCCCTTCCCTCCTCCACCTCAAAAGAGGGCGGAAAGGAACGACGTACGAGCGGGTGGCTCGTGACATCTCACGCCTATCTCTTTAACCACTCCACTTCCGTCCTCTTCCTCATAGGACGTCACGCTATCGCCCAGACACCTCTCCCACCCACGCCAACCCCCGCCTAACCTTTACAACTGTATTCTAGCTGCCTCCTCCGCTACAGTCACCAACCGTTACCCCTTACGATCTCTCCCTGCAGTTTCCTTTCACGAAGCTACGTCGCTAAAAGTCTCACTTCACGTATTTACCTATGAAATCGAATACCAACTTAGTCTTCCTGAGTTACATTGATTTCATTCCATATGATTATAAACTATGTAAGCACTCATAGAAGCATAAAAAAAATTCCGGTTGCAGGCGAACCTTCAAACGTGAACGCGTAGGATAACGCCCATCAATGACACCACAGTTTCAGGGGGTAGGCGAGTTCGCCTCAACGAAACGCTCTAGGCGGGATGGGGGAAATGTCAAGGTAGGTAAAACTTGCCGACCGCTTGTGTGAGAAAATTTCGACAAGCCTACACTCAAGCCAAGACACATTTCTGCGAAAATTATTGTTAGCGGGAATCTTGGGAGATGAATGACGCTATACAAGTATTAAGGGTGATTCTGTCTAGCGTGATGAACTGCGACAATTTGGGTCAAGGAGTTCAAAAACAGAAGAAACAGCGTGAACTATGGAACCATATTCTTAACTTGTATCGGCGTGTGTGCCTTCTTAGCGTCGATTTACAAGATGTGTTTCACTACCTCCTAGTACCTACTTGTACTCTGCCGGCTCTGGTTAATCATGCAGAGGTTTTAATCGGGTTTGGAATATATTTAATCAGTGTTTTAAGTTTTATTCGAACAGCGGAAAGAATGATACGAAAAAAAATTGATGGCCCGAAAATGGAAGGCGTAGACGAAGTATTGATGTTTCCCATGGTCAACATGAGTAGAATGGAAAGGAAACATAGCGACGGGGAAAGAAAAACTCTAGGTTTAGAGTAAACACATATTTTTGTTGATAACAAGTGACGTAAACAGATTCTATTTAGCAGGGCCATGACTAAAAACCATCCATGAATTTGCAATAAAAGATGTTTACTTCTCTTGTTCCTCGATTCTTACACTCCCCCGACATGGGAAGTATATTTTATTCATTCTCTCGTTCCCTTTCCATATTTAATAAATTTACTTTCAATTTAATCCTCTTCACAGTCACCGTCGCTCTCTCCTAGCTTCTTCCACTCGCTCCCCTTTTCACTCGTCCCCCCGACCACCCACTCCCTTCCGACCCGCACCTTCCTCGCCCCCAACCTTCATCAGCCCGCTCGCCTCTCCCTACTCTATATTTTAACACCTGCTTTACACGGGCTTTTTCTTGTTCCCCCTTTATTTCAATATTTTACTGAAAACCTCACATGAGGCCTTGCTCCTCGCAACACAGCTTTTTATTACAGGTTACAAATCCTCTTTTTTGGCTAGGCTCTCGGGGTCAACCACATGAACATAATTTATTTGGTGACCCTAAGGTCCATAACCCTTGGGAGAAAGGGTCTGCACTGCGAAGGAGATGAAGTTAGTAAACTTTGCAAGGGGCCTACCCCCTTGTGGCACTTTGAATATTTGGTCTGTTCAATATATTTAAAATGCGGACAACTTAACTTAGAATGGTGGCAGTCTAGCGATCAAAAGCTCAGCATTACTCACCCTTAAGATCTACTTCATATTTTCACTTAATGCCACCAAAAACCTACCAGAAAACAAGTTGGCCTCAGGAGATGGATTGACTAGTCACGAGTTACAGGAAGATGGAAGAAAACTGAAGTTATTTTATCTCAATGCAAGTAAGAGAGAATTTAACGATTAAAGAGAATAACGAGAGATAAAAATACGAGGGTCATCCGGAAAGTAGTACCCGTTCGTGAAATAAAAAGACAAAAGTAAATATTAACAAACATAAAAAATTTTATTTGAAAGAGGATACTTTAAACTACTTCTCAACATAATCTCCAAGCAAATTAAGGCATTTGTCATAACGTGTGACAAGTTTCTGTATTCCTGCTGCATAGTCCTTCGCCGCCAGCTCATTGAGATACGCGAGGGACCCATCTTGCACAAATTTTTGCATAATGCAGATGGTGTTTAACAATTTCATGAACAATTGTTCGAGAAACATTGGGAAAATGCTCACAGATGTCATCAATTGTGACGCGCCGATCGTTCCTCACGAATTCGTCAACTGAGCTCACCAGTTGGTCTGTAATGACAGACGGTCTCTCCGAACGCTCATCGTCGTGTGTGTTCCCCCTCCCCATGTTGAAGTTGCGACACCACCGCCGAACAGACGACTCGTCCATTACATTGTCTCCATACACCTCCTTTAATTGGCGATGAATATCACATGGGCGAACGTTTCTTGCATTGAGGAATTTAATCACTGCCCTCACTTCACAACTGGCGGCGTTCTCAATTTTTTTAAACATTGTAAACAATCACAGAAACAACACAGGCAATGCTAGCGTCACGCAACTTGGCTCAGAGAAGGCAGACAAGCCACTGAAGCTATCTGACCTCGTCCAGCGGCTACTCGCGTCGTCAGCACTTCATGCGGCACGAACGGGTACTACTTTCCGGATGACCCTCGTAGTAGGCAAATTCAGTCAAACGAAAATAAATAGCGATTTAAACGGTTATGTGAGATATGGTCGTCTTTAAGTAGTATTTTAAGGTCATAGTGACGTAAAAGTCATTGAAAAGTAGGATTCCATTGATGTAACACTAGGTAATGATTGTGTGGGAGGGGGTGTAATTTCCATGCTAATAAATTTATTCTCTGCCTCGCTCCTCTCCTCCCGCCCACATATCTCTCCGGCCTCGCGTCGCGCCTTCCCATCGCTCCCAGACCGCGCCACTCCGTCCGCCTCCTTTCTCCTCCCTCTCTTCATTCCCTTCCCTCCTACGCCTCACCCTACACCACTCTCCCCGCCTTCATCTCATTCACTCTCACGGAGCGCCACCTCAAGAGACATCTCCAGCAATTTCCACGACCACCCGGATCCTATTCCAGCCCCTCTTACACCCTCCCTCCCACTCACACCCTTCTGGACTCCAGAACTCCACGGTAGCTCTCCCTCCACGTCCTCCACTTCTCCACCTTCCTCCCACTAGGCCCAAAATTTGAGGCCCTATTGGACCCCGCCGCTGCTAGCTGAGAGATGAGGCGACCCGTCGACTGTGTGGGGGCGAGATATCGCAGTGGGATGCCGAATCGCATGAGTGATGCGATGCATCGCAGTAAGACTTAATTGTGATCTTGCAGCATTAAATTACATTGTGCGATATTCCATTTCCGATTTCGATTTTCTATATACGAACCATCGAAATTTGGAGGATATGGAGCGGGTCTATTGATCTTATTATCTTCTTCTTCTCTCTCACTATAATCGAATATAACAAACAAATGCATAGTGCATTAACAAACAAATGAGGTATTGGATGAAAATATGTACAGTAAAATGTCTCGCAGTTCAAATCCCAATACAATTCGGAATTTGATCATTTTGCTCCGCCAAGTCAATGCAAGGACAATATTGTGATGCCTATTTGTGCATATTAGAATGTACATCTGTATTATTAGAACAATTCTCGATTGGTTCTCCAAACGATCATCCTCGTGAAGGTTTTCCTTTTCTAAAACCGTTCAAGCTATCCCCTCCATGACTGCTATATCCATCGTATGATTGTTTAACAGTTGGCCCTTATCATAGAAAATATCTTTATTTAGCGAAGGTCATGGAAAATATTACAGGAAATACTACGTAAAGCTCTCTGAAATTAATAAAGAACTGATTTATTATTTTCGAATTCCACCGCATCACGCCAGAAACTACTCAATTTGCGCTGGAATTTTCGCAATTTAATGCCCTTTTAGAGTTTTGGAGTATCAAAATTATCATAAACATAGTGGACGCACAACAGTAGAAAATTAGAATATTTAGGAATAAACATGGATGCCTGCAAAATTGTGAAGAAAATGTGTCTAATCACACGTCCAGAAGGAAATATCGTGAAAGTCCTATGATCATTGGGATAGGTCAAGATGTATTTGTATAAGCTTTTGGTACGCGGTTGGTGGAGATATACCAAAGAGCGTGCAGAACGGACGGAAGTTCTGACACCGGAGAAGGATCTCTCAGGCCAGAGGCACTGGCGTATGTTGATGCACATGATAAATGGAATAGGATGAACTGGGTAGCTTAGCATAGTATCCCCAACCGACACTAGGATCCTGCTATCGATAGACAATAGTGCTGGAAAATTCCTCCAAAGAATTACAAGCCTACTTTGAAATCTTAACCTTACACCCAAATTTCGAAAGTTCAAAATTTATAAACTACCAACAACTGATAACATTCTAATGGCGACTTTCTTTTCCATTACATCAAGTGCATACCTTCAAGTGTTCACCTTAGGGCGTGAACAAGGTCATAGTAAAAATGACTGTGATATTCTTTCTCTTAGCCTTATGCTGCACTAAACAGCTGATAGTTTTCTCTTGCCCTGTGACCGAGGTAGCGGCTTATTTGTCGCAATACTATTTAATAGCGCGGCACCTTGTAATATATGTAATGTGTAATACCTTTGTAATATAAACTTATGTGATGAGATATTATAATATAACATATAATTGGAGGAGCTTAAGTAATAATATCTATCAGGCAGATATTTGGCCTATAATTTCACGAACACAATAAGTATTTCCTTTGCTTACGAAAATTCAATCCTGGCACAAATATTTTGGGAGATATATAAAACTACTTTACAAAAATGTTTCAATTTCCATTTATTTGCCCCTAGATCTCACATTAAAACTAAATTTTCATGATATAAATAGTACTTATACGACACCTCTGATTTCTGTAATCAAGTTTCAGGGAAACAATGAGTTCTAGCGTGGTGAATGCCTTTGCTTCCGATTTTTTTTACATGATTTACTTAATGAAATCTTAAATATTAGGGAAAAAAAGCCCCATCATTTCCCATATCTTTCAAAATGGAACTTAAAAAATAAGTAAAATTTCTCAGCATTTGCTATTCTTT
Organism: Hetaerina americana; assembly: GCF_022747635.1. Classification (NCBI taxonomy): domain Eukaryota; kingdom Metazoa; phylum Arthropoda; class Insecta; order Odonata; family Calopterygidae; genus Hetaerina; species Hetaerina americana. The sequence goes on along the minus strand of NW_027286874.1, from coordinate 10,370,372 downwards.
CATGTGTGAACAAAGTTAAATAATTTCTGACAATGTACAAATTTCTCAGAATTGGACCTTTTATGATTTAATTTCATCGCACCCCCTTGAGTACACTTCCGAAAAATCTACGCCTATCAAGTGAACTGCGTACTAACCGAACGGTTATAAAAGGTTACCTTTTCCTCATAATGCGTCTTTCCCTCATCTTATGCACCACTGTCTCTGGAAGTTCATTTTGTTTTGACTTTCGAGACGGACATGAAATCCCGCACGCCCGTCGAAGTGACACCCGCACCTCCCAAGACATCCTCACGACCTCACGCCCCCCCTCTTCCCTCCAATCACATCACACCATTATCACGACCTATTGACGTTTCCCCTCTCCACTCACCCCCTATACACCCCTCACGGGTTGAGCCTTCCTATTTTCCTCAGAAAAAAACTTTAATTCGCACCTTCCTCTTCCCAGGTTCCTCTTTCTTTTCCGCACAAACACCTCCGGAATTCCCTGGCATCTTCTTTCTTAGGCTTTTGCCTCATATGGCTTATTTATACCTCCGGATGTATATTTTCATTTATCACGACACACTTTGCCACGAATACCGCGAAAATATTCTTTGATACACCTAAATACACACGGGAAAACAAAAATTTAATTAATGAAATCTATCAAAGAACTTCCCGGGTGAAAGATCCGTCACTTAAGGTATTAACTGAAGACATAAAAATAAAAAAGTTTCAGACTTTTCATAATTACATTATTAAAATATAATCCATAATTGATTCCAAATACTCCCCTAATACAATCAAAACAGCATTTTGCGTTGTAATACTGATAACAATCACACCCAGTAGTTTCAGAAGAAAGAAGGACTTACATATTTTACGAACTTCACTTCTCATGACTCCCACTCCTAAATGTATAAAATAGAATCCAAAATCTGCTATAAACTCAGCCTTCAGACTAACTCATTTAAGGGGACTGATGAACATTGCCAATATAATCTGAACAAAAGAATTTCATTAACGTGATAAAACAACCTGCGACGGTTAATGAGTAGAAAATTATTTAGCTAAAAATAATAAATTGCTAATAAAAATTAGTGTTCAATGACGTTCGTGAAGTTTTAAAAATTAAGGCGTAAATGGCTACTTGGAGCGAAGGCAACGAGAATGGTTAAGGTTCTAAGCTGCAAACAATTAATGACTAATGCAACCGATGGCGTTTTAATACGGCACGCCCACTTTGTTTAATTTCCCCTCTGCCACCCACCTCATCAGTCTCTTATTAAGCCACTCCAACCTCCTTCGTCCAACTCCCTTCCACTTCTCTCCCTTTGAGACGCCGCCGTTCGGGAGAAGCCTTTGGGTCCTAATTTAAGTCAAGTGTGGTAAAGACCGTGGCTGCGGACACTCGGGCACTGTACTCTGACGCAATCAGTCTTCCCCTTAATTAGTCTCCTACAGGGTCCCCGACGCACGGCACACCTACCTTCCTGGCCATTCGGCCACCATCCCCCAACCCAGCCCAACCCGAAAACCTCTCCATCAGAAACACCCGCCCCACTGCTTTGCAGTTCTCACGATATTCTCATAAGCATTAGAGACGGAAGCCAACGGTTGGCCTGGTCGAAATATACGGTTTTGATACGCTGAGGACGATGTCTTCGGCAACCAATGAACCGGAGGCTTAGTGATATAACTGATTTCGTATAATGGTGAAATAAAATAGTATTCCTCTACACCATGACTGCATAAGTTTCTAGCGAAAGTTCTTTGTCCACAAGTCTCCATGACCTCTCAAGGCCTACAGCATTTACGAAACTAAAACCATTCTTTGTTTGAACTTATTTTCGGATGAAAAGTCTTTCACATGTTTGAGATATTTTTAACCTAATATTAAGTTATTTTACATTCAAAATATGAATGAATGCGTTTAAATTTTAATTTATAATAATTCCATAAAATCCAAGCGAAAGAAAAAGACGAGGAAAAAACTAAACGTAGGCGGAAGCAAACAAAAATGTAAAATACCATTTTCCTTGGTATTTCTACGCCTACAACTTCTACAAAACAGACTCTATACCATCATATTCATCGCCTAGATAAAAATCCTGCTCCACTTTTACATAGCAATAAAGCACATTTTATGAATTATAATCAACAATGTATGTCGAGGATATGAGATTAAACTTCTAGTGAATTCTTTACTACCCTACGATTCTATTTGAGAAAAGTGCTTCCAACTACTCGCTACACAGCGATTAAGGGAAAGAGCAAAGATGAGAACGCAGCCTTAAATTCCGCGAAAAGAGCCGACGGTTCGGAGGGAGAGGAGAAGAGGGATAGAGGTGAGGGTCACGACAAAATAAAAGAGCTCCGAAGACGGACATTTTTACGGCAACGTGCTTTTTTCAGGAATGCCTCCCCATTCCCGTTTTTCCCGTCCCATTATTCGTAGAAAATTACACCCCATTGCCTTCCACCCTTCCGAAGCCTTTTTCCCCGTCCCAATCAAATCTCCACTTCCCTTTTATCCAAGCCTTTCTTCTCTCCCTCGAACAGCACTGATCTCCCCCCTCGCCCTCCCGCCGCCAACCAATCCCCGATCCCGAGGGCCCGATTCGGTCAACGCCGCTGCCCTCCCCCCTGATCTCGCTCGTCCACCCAACCGATCTCTCCCGTCCCAACCTCATTCCCCCTCGCCTTCTGCTCTCCTTCGCCACTCCCAGAAGCCAGGCTGGCTCCCTTCCCCGCCAGCTACCCCGCCGCACGAGCCATCGGCCACACGCCCACCGCACGGCTCCCTCGGCGTCCAAACGGGGCCGATTTCTACCCGATACACAATACACGCCAACCACCCCCGCTTCAAATGCAATGCATCCCTACCCCCCACACGGCCGCCCCCCCCTACCCGTTCCGGGAGTGCCTTTCGCCCTTTGCGAACTGCCTTCGTCCCCCACGGTTCCCTCATCCGGCCGCCCTCACCGCACACCCCGGCGTGACCAGCCCACGGCCACCACCGCACGCTGCCTGTTCATAGAATCCAAAGGGGAGAGTCGGGTGAGGAGCGCGGTCGGCGATCCGTCAATGATCCGAGAGAGGGGAATGCGGGAGAATTCAGAGCCCACAACCGGTGAAGAGGGAGGTTTGCGAGAAATATTCCACAATGCGGCTATGGTGGACTACGGAGATTGAAATTCAATTCTCCTCACGAAATATCCAGTCGACCGCGTGTCAGGGGCTAAGAGGCCACATCATCAATCCATGATTGTCCTGATATCATAATGGAAAAGGTATTTTGGTTACATGGTGGCCCGAGGGAAATGATGAAAGCCGTGATATGATGTGATATTCCATTTCATCCCTACTATTTATTTCTCATCAAAGACGCAGCTGAGCCCCAGAGGCCCCGAAAATATAAATTTGCCAATTTAATTGAATTAAAATTGGACAAGTTCGTTTTGATGAACATTTTATAAATAATACAGGACCAATTCCAGGAAATGAAAACAGAATTCAAAGGGATACTTCTAGAATTGGAAATGGGAACAAAGGATCTTATTACCAAGCATTCCGGAATGTTATTTAGATTATATAATAAAGATGAGAGATATTTCTCAATAACATTCCGAGGCAATATTTTCTGAATAGCACTGTTATCTCCCTAAGAGTTATTATCAAACAACATGCATCGAGGGACTGAAATCAACGCCAGATCCGACGTAGGAGCTCACAAGAAATAAAATTGTAATGAACACACCAATATGGAATACACAATAAGCTTGATTTAGGGTTCAGAAGCTCAATAGTCTTGACATTTCCTGGAAATAAGCTAATAAACCGAAAAAGCAAGTATTTAGCGATTGGGTATAAATTCTTTCTGCGTATTTCTGGACCTGAATGGCTATGGACCCACCATGAATCGATCACAGAGAAGGTTTTAGACAACCTCCGTGCGTACAAATAAAATAGATAAATCACCGGAGCTCTCCCCTCCTAGATTATCGGTCTTTGGCATTAAGGATGTCACAAAGCAATCGATGTTGCAGCAACAGGCTAAAAAGGTTAATTCCTCAACCTTTACCTAACTTATGCTCTAATAGATTAATTTTTCTTTGTTGTGCTTTGATCAATCGGGCGACACGCGAATGTCTTATGCGCGTCGCTCCATGGCGCCCGAAAGGAGTATAAAACCAATTTAAGCCATCACGCAACTGCGTGGATTTCCTCGGAATTATTAAAGGGGAGAAGTATAGGATCGGCGTGACATCATTTTTGGGGAATCTACTCTATCGTGATGGCGTGCAAAAATAACAAAGGAGGTCTGATTATGACTAAGAAGATCGTGACTTCATTTATGTAGGACATATATGAAGGTAAAATTTTGAGAAAGAGTTTATAAATAGGAAAATGATATTTTTTAAATTACTCCATGAGTAACGATAATTAGGGAGAGCAATGATTTTGCACGGGTGTTATGCTCTGGCGATCACCGTTCACGTCAGTTTCACGTGGGGTTCCTCTCGAAACTCCTATGCTCAACAAAAAAGTCCACATTATAAGCACACACCAACTCTCTGTTGTACAGACAGACAGAATACCATAGCGGTGCCATTCGTAGCTAAAACAATATCGGGTACACCCAGAAAATAACGTGTAAAGGCAGAAGTTAGCATTTTGTTAGCAGCATTTAACATAAACTGATAGTATTTCACATGAGTTAGCATGGTGAATATTTCGAAGGACAAATGACGAACTTTCAGGAATAAACTAAGGGGGGAACATTAGCGGAGTCTGTTGGGAGGAGAAGACAGTCCATCGGCCGGAAATTGCGTCTTTCATGAATTTCATTGGGGAGGTGGATGACAAAGGATTAAGTCCCATTTTCATGCCATTGTCAAGGGCCTCGGAGGGTAGGATGAATTGTTTCATGCCTCATTTTTACCTCTACCTCTCCCAACGAACTTTTTTCACAGCCTCATACAAACTTGCACGGAAAACTACACCATTTCCATTCAGGTATCTCGCCAGGTTACTGAATGGATCCCGTATCCAACTAGGGTGACAGCTAGTATATTAGTCTCTCATCCTCTCTATATGTATCATATTCTTCCTCTCTCCATGCCTATGGAAGAAGTAACTCAAACCACAACGAATTCACAAATGAAATACAAAACTAATTTTTGTAAGACTTAAAAAGTGAAGTAAATGAGACGAGAATACGACATAAAAAGAAAGGAAAGAACACGTGAGCACGAGATGTTAATACACTTATTTTTTCTATCACCTGGGATCGCTCTTCGGATAATCTACACCCTATCGCTGATCCATATCAGGTTTCCCCTAGATAATAATCAACTTTCATATCGTTATGTGTCTTTACTTCATTATAGTGAATTTGATACGAAGGTTTTTAGTCATGAGTAGGGTGTTTTTTACATTATTCACCAAGGAGAGCTGCTCACATACAAAAAATCTGAAAATGATACCATTCTCATACGCTAATAGCTGCCTCAGGCGCTGTTCACGACGGATATTAGTGATTCAAAAAATAACTTCAACTTTACTTATTTAAGAAGACATGGATATCGATCGCGCCATTATTTTTCCGTCACTCTTATTAAACCCTCGAGTTTCTGATGTCAAACGTAAACTTCAGTCATTTCCCTAAGGACACCTCCCTCTCCATTTAAATATTTCATTTTTTATCGTTGTCAAAGCATTAAAAAAAAATCAAAACCACTGTCAGGCACACGCCAGGTCCCGCCCGCGGTGAGCACCGGAAAAGTCTGCGTCCTTCAGACGTACGTAGCCATTTCCTTCATTCATCCATTCCCAAGCTCCTACCTCTCCCCCTAGCCGTCGAACCCCCCCCCCCTCCATGGCCCCTTCAACGCCCACCAACAACGGTCCATTCATTCGCATCCCGCCCCCTACCTTCCACCCCCTCCCCCTTCCCGCTCGACTCATTCCCCCTTTCACCTGACGAGCGGCTCACCACCAGGGCCAGTCCCACATGCCCTTCCCCTTCTTGGTCCACCCCCCCTGAATAATTCCACCTCCACTCCCCCACCAACCACTCCACTCCACTTCAACCGATGAATAGGCCGTTTGAAGCGAAGTGTTTTAAAATGCACGTGACGTCAGAGTCGAAAGAAAAGGGGAATTTCTATAAGTATCTGTTTACAGCACGCAGGAATGCACGATCTTGAACACGCATTAAGAAACTAGAGACTATTTCAATATTATTTTTAATTTTCCGCGAGAGCTCGGAAGGCAAAAATAAATGGGTGCTATGGGGCGCCCATTGCCACGTCCACGGTTTCAATCTCTGTGGCGTCTTGGTTTAGGTATCCGTTGCCCATCGGATGTGCAGAAAGAACACTTCCCTCTCCCCTTGAGCGTCTTCCCAATGCACGCGCTCGCACAGTGCCGCCGACCACCACCGCAGCCCGTCCTCTCCTCCCGCCACAAAGCGCCCCAACCCTCGCCCATTGCTCGTCCCATGTTTCCCTGGAATTAATCCAGTGGGGTCCTTTGAAAAGCGGGAAACATTTTTGGCCTGGCCGCGGCACCCGCGCGAACCCGATATGCTTCTATTTGTTAAGTAGTGCTTACAAACCGGACTCGCCCGTAGATTCCGCGGCAATCAAAAAAGCCCCGGAATCGTCCCCCTTCCATATTCGGGACGTCTCCCTTAGTGACGAGAAGTTACCGTCTTGAATAATGCAAATTTGTTCGAAACGTCGTCCTTCCATGATTTAAGAACGTCAAGTGATTACTCTGCCACAATACCCGAGCCAAAAAGTGCCTTATTTAGACATTCACGTCCCAGTGCATGGGCACTAGATTATTTTCTAAGCATTTCCGTATAGTTTCTTAATTGTGAAAACCCATGGAAGCATCATCCAAATTATTCTTCAGTTTTATCCGGCTACGTGAACTATGATTTTACCTCACTTTTATCTCTATATACTTGATCATTTAGCATTTAAAATACTAAGCGACACCCAAATTAATTTTCTCATTGAGTGCCCAAGGATTTTGATGGGAAAACACAGTTAAAATCAGCATTCGCAGGATAAGCCACTTTAAATTGGGCTGTTAAATTCCAATTTAGTCCTACAAGCAGTCTCACTTTAGCTCTTTACCACATTCAGGAATAATACGTTTATTTTTATAGTACGTTAAAATTGTAATTGTGCGTTCGAGAATTCTTCACGGATTTTCCCTCGCACGGAATGATTGCTTCCCCGGAATCGCCTTCTTTTGTGGATGACACCCCTAGGCAGATGGGAACGGCGTGAAATTGGCCAGGACACACAGAGTGGGGGCCAGTGGGTGTTCAGGTCAGGGCCGAGTGTCGGGAGTGAGAGCGAAGGGGGGATAGGACTTTTGGAGGATGATGATTTAAGAAGGGTGAGAGAGTTGTTGACGTGAGCTGGGAGAGGGGAGCAGGAGGGAGAAGGCAAACAGTCGGGGATGGGAGTGAATGGCGGACGTAAATAGCGACCCTTTTGTAAGCGGGGCGGAGTTCGAGGATTGCGGGAAATTCCAACATCAGGTTTTCATCGATGAGACAGCTCAACAGTAACGAGACGTGCAGGGAGACGCTGATAGTGCGAATACTGACAAATGGTCCGAGGGAAAATGCAAAAAAATAAGTAAGGCAGGAAAACCCAAATCTGAGAGAAAAAAGTTGAGATAACCTCTATGTATAAATGGAAAACGTATGGTAAGAACAACACGTTTGGCTTAAGTACGCTGTCATGTACAGCGAGTCAAGGTTTCTTCAAATGGATCTTTTGGAGAACATTTAAAAAAGGAAATACTAACTTACATTAACACCAGATAGAAATGCGATTAAAAATTTTACTCTAGCAAAAGTACCCAATGCGATGCGATATCTTGAGAGGAAAATTGCTTATGTGGAGAAAGGCCGTTTTTAGGCGCCTATAAGAGAGAAAGTATATCAGTGCAAGGACACAAAACATAACCATGGAGAAAAAGCAATGCTCCTGTGTTCCCATCAATGAATAGACTGAACTAATGAAAACTTACAACAGAGAATCCATGTCCTTAGGGATATTAGTTATTCATTTGAGTAATATGACTGCATCAATAAATTTCACATGTGCCTTGCAAACACACAATACTGACGCACGTCATCTTGATCATGGAATGTTTTGCTTCTTAACGCGAAACAGGAAGATAGTTAATGATTGGCTTCGTCGCCAAAAATAAACCGAGTGCTGTCGAACTGCGACCTAGATTAATTTTATGCTCCACTTAATGAAACCGTCTTCCAATAATAATCAAGCGCAATCCTATAACCATATTCTTTTTTAATTAAAAATCGGTCCGGATCGAGGAGGGAAGGAGAGACGGGCACTATCAAGAATAGCCAATGTCTTGCGGGGCGAAAGTATACGATTTTCCCCAAAAATGCCTCCAACAATTTTAGGAGTGTTTATTTGTGTGCGTGGGTCTCCTCCTCGCTGGCTGAAAGGAGGAGAGGGAAAGGAGGAGAGGGAAGGGCGGATGGGGGGAGGGGGAGTGAATGGACGAAGTGGGCACGCTCGTGGCGGGGGGTGAGGGGGATCTGGGAGAGGGAGGGGGGAGAAGCCACCGGCGCCACGCGGCGTGAAACGGAGCGGGGGGGAGGGAGGAGGTGGGACGATAAAGATAGAACAGAAGATGGGGAAGGATAGGGACGCACAAAAAAGGAGAGAGATTGCAGAGAGGGGGGAGGCCAGGAGTTATATATATGACATTCTTGTGACACGAAGAGGAGAGAAAAAAGCGGACGGACCAGCCACCGTGGGAGGAACATGTCAAGAGAAAGTGATAAAAAAAAAATGTTTCAATACAGCGAAGGGAAAAAGAACTGCGGGAAGAACAATCACTAAACAAAGATAAGACAACAAGTTCCATACAAGAATCATTTAAAGTTAAATTTATAAATAACAGAGGAGGAATCTGGGCACAGATTCTATTAGCCCCTAGGGATCAGTAATCTTCGCCTAGCTTTCGAAGTTTCATGAATTCTTATCGTGAAATAAAGGGATAAGTAGATTGAGACAAATAAATTTGGACTAAACGATAGATATAAAGTAACAATGACGATAAAGCATAGATATTTTACTGTCATTAAGACGAATAAAATCATTCACATTTAATGGACATACGAACCTGACTTTGAACGCAAATGCGGCTTTCTTCGTAGAATAGAACTTTCCTCAACATTAGCATTGAACACATCGTAACTTTAATGGGAAAACTATTTAATAACGGTAGAGAAATTAGTTTAGTGACTCCATAGTTTACATCCTGTTTTTTCAAATGCTATCACTGAATTGTTTCCATGAATGGCCATAGGTATACCTATTCCAGTCGCAGACTCATAATCCTCGATACCTGACGTACTTATTCTTAATTATAGCGAGCGCCCTTAATGGGGTGTACATATACGATATACAAGAAAAATATTCATTTGAATTAAAGAAGTCGCATTTTTTAAAATACTATTCCTTCGCCGTACGCTCACAGAACAAAATGGTAAAACCTACCACATTTCATCCTTAAATTATGAGTAAAAAACATCCCAACGAAAAGTTAAAATCAACCAACAATTCTCTCCTCTATGATGGATACATTCACGGAAACCAAACACTTTGAAATTAGCATTCAAACCCAAGGAGGCAAAAGTAACTTAATGGGGTAGCGAGTGCATAGTTGGCTGCTAGGACAAAATTGGAGTGTTGGCGAAATTCTAGATGGGAGTGGTGGAGGCCTTCCTCCTCTCCCCCCGACTCCTATCGCCCCCCATCCACCTCCTACCACGCCCTCCCTCCATGCACACCCCCAAATCTCTCCCTGGCTCCCCATTTTCCCCCAATCACACCTTGGGTCACCCTCAACCCCCCTCCCTTGGGGGAGAGAGACCGTAGCTGTGTTGCCTCGCAACGGGAAGACGTCACAGGGCGCACCTCTCCCACCGACTCCGTCCTCTTCCCTTCCCACTCTTCCCCGCCGCCTCCCTGCCAACTCCTCACCCTCTTGCCACTTAATCCGGTGAGGGCCGGGGGTGTGGTGGGGATGTCGAAGAGAGTCGGAGGGGTGGGGCAGAGCGAAGGCAAGATCGGTGGTGGTGGTGACTCGGGGAAATTCGGTCTGCCGACCTTTCCGATAATCCGGAAGTCACCCCTTCCGCCCCGGGGGATGTTTTCCAGGAGAACCCTCGCCTTCAAAAACCCGGTTGGAGGATATAACCAACCCCTTCCTCCTCCAGTCCCCAAAGCATTCCTTCTGCTTCAAATCGAAGATTTTCAACTTCCCATCTTCTTCCATTTCCAGCCGCTCGCGTCTTCTCCTTCCCCACCGACCACACTGGACGGGCCTCACCTCCGATCCCCCTTCGCTGACATTTGTTCTTCCCTCAGGGTAATCGTGTGCGAGCATATCAAATGACCGAAATTCCGCACTATGCCCAGCTATGCTATTAAAACGTGTTTCAAAGGTCTTTTATCACCGCACTTCAGAATCTAACACAGGTTTTGCTATTAAATTACGCCATATCCTATATGGGGGGGGGCGTGAAAGGAGGTTTATGATAACCAGTCTCTAATTATGCACCTAATCAAAGATATTAATTTCAGGAGGAGTTGTAAATGGCAACAGTGCCTCGTGCCTGAATGACTTGGGGATATAACCTTCAATTCCTTTGAGTGCAACAGCAATGGAAGAACGAGAATTAAAATCGATCTGAGATGAACTATAATTTTAACTGAGTATTTCAATGCAACAATTTCAGAGTGTTAAAATCATTCGCCTTGACTGGGATTCGAACCCAGATCCCTCAATATCCGGTCGTGTGCTTAAGCCAGTTAAGCTATCGAGGCGTCCTCTTAAACTCTGAAATTGTTGCATTGAAATGCACATTAGCGGATGACTCCGTTAAAAGTTAATGCCGCGGCATCCCCCGCAGTTTGTTTGGAAATTTCACTGGGTAGCCTTAATCTACAAAAATACAAAATGTCTGAACACTTCGTATAATGTGGACCCGAAAAATACTTCCAGTGCCAGAAGTAAAATTGTGCCCCCTGTACCGTTTTAAGGGACTTCATCAGAATTTTCTTCCTAAATCTAGGGTCGACCATCCGAGTTTTTCCGATCCCCTTATCCTCTGTTGTCTCTTGTAGTTATATTTCTTTCCATAGGACTGAAAGATTTACTCAAATATTATTAGATTTCATTATTCTGAGCCCTTAAATTAAATTTTTTCCAATTTAAACAAATTCACATTGATATTTTTTCCATCAAGTACCACTTCGCCTCATGCTCTCAATGCGACCAAGATGTTAAAATATAATAACTCCCTTATACATTCATTTCATTCGAATACCTTTAATGCCCCGAAAACGTATGTAGGCTCTTGTAGGCATTTCATTTTTCAGTCATTTTTAAATAGGTAATATTGATGTTACGGTTAGTAAAACTGACACAAAAATCAGACTTTTAAGGCGATCATCGAAAATATTATTATAATAGCCGCAATACACCGGATAAGGATAGATTGAATGGAACCTGGCCCTAAACTCTGCTTCACTCCTAAGCTCGGACTAACATGACACAATGTATACTTAAACCCTATATCTGATATCACAAATATCGTGCATATATCCTGCGTCGATTAACTATACCCAAAATGCCTAATATCTTCCTTTTTTAACGTCTCTCGTTTCTAAACTCAATCGTATTAAATCGTCTCTTAATGACCTTTGCATTTCCTCTTCTTCCTGCTTGGATCTTCCCGAAATAGCCTTATCTATTCCCTTATCTTAACTATAACTTAATCGTTTGTTTTCCTGTTCAAACATTTACTTTCCTCCATTCTTATTCTCATTAAAATCTCTAGAGCCTCCAATATATCCTCTTGCATCAGCAAACCAGTACCTGAACCCTACGAAAATACGTTCCATATTAAAATTTTCATTGGTCTTTTCTTTACATCTTTATTTACAGTGCCTGTCATCAACTCCTGCCTCTTTGTTAACTCATATTTATTAACGCAATTCTCCTTTTAACGCCCCTAGCACTCTGCCCACCTTTACTCAAAACAATTCACCAATAAGTGAACTGTTTTACCTCTTCTGTTAATATGTCAAATGTTATTTCAACCTTTATATTTCTTAAGAATCTCATTAAATTCGTTGCACCATGATTAATTCCCATCTTGTTCAAATGGCACTGTTTTGCAATGCGCTACAAGTAACGATTACAGTTCTTCATTGCTGATTTTGACACCCATTATGTTTAGTCTGAGTGTAAGTTTTGAAAATTAGTAATCAATGTCATGTCAATTCAATTCAATCAATGTCAATTCACTCCTTGAATTCCAAATGGACGTGAGAAGGTTGTTGTTCTCAGCATTCATGAGCTATCCATCTCATACCATACTGAAATGCTGCATTTAAGATTCAGAAATCTGCATCTTAATTTTTTTGAGCATTTTTCAAACACGCCGAACACAAACTATTATAAAAATCCTAAATAAAACTCACCCTCTAATATTAAAAATGCTCTGAGTTATAATCATGCAACTTTAAATACTGGCCACAATTAAGTAAGTGGTCAATATTCTGGGGAATATTTCAGGACAATACGAATAGCCCGGAGCTATAGACACTCTACATAGAAGAAAGTAAAAATCTTTCTTTTCATCTCTGAAGTAAGAACTCAAGCATTTCATTTAGGAGGAGGGCATTGGGAGCATGAGTACAGAAATACATGAACCTTAGCCTAGACATCACGCCAGGAGTTTTTTCGACGCACGTAATCACATACATTGTTTCTAAATAAATTTATTACATACAAAGGAAACAAGAAATAAAAAGTACCGCCATTTAAATTGCCTTCAATACTTCAACGACTACTTAAAGTTTATAGTGTTGCTGTAAAATTGAATTCCTTTGTAGTTTCCTCTCGTTACAATCACTTATAAAGATCGAAATAGTGCGAAAATATCAGTTCCATAACTTTTTCAATCTCATCTTTCACCTACAATTTTTGCCATTCAAGGAAAACGCTCACTCTGCTCTAAATGAGATCCGTATTTTTTACACCTTCACTGACGAGAATCTTCTCATCGCATTCCCCTAAAAAAGATTACCACGCTATTTTAAGCGTTCTGACTTCGCCATATCCTCAGATTTTCTTGAAGGGTTTTCATCACAAAAGTATCTCCAACTTAAATATAAACTTGGAGAAGGCTTTCTTTTGAAAGTGGAGCTTGGCGAGGCAATAAGATGCAAGAGTTTGTACGGAAATTAAAACTGTAATGTGGTACATGGACCATGTTCAAGCAGAATACGGCGTTTAAAACTTCCATTTATTCTTTAAAGTAGCTGATATTTGAATGAAATCCAAAGGTGTATACATAACTCCCCTATCTAAATAAAGATAGAACGTTTAGCAGATACCCTCACACGGAGTACCCACATAACGTGTAATCGCGCGAGGTACTGTCCATCGTATGGAATTGAACTCAAAAATACCATTCAAATATTGGCGTTCAATCCTGAAAATTGGTCCTACTACGGGCTCAGATCCAGAAGCACTCTTACCTTTATCCCTGGAAGCGTGTCGCATTGCAGGTCATGCGTAAAGTCATACCACCCAATCTTCAAATTGTCCATGTATTCCATACGACATGCTTTTTGGAGGCTCATTATTAGGCTAAATAGTAGATTTTAGGATTTTTTATTGGTTTTCAGATTAGTCCGCAAATGAATAAGAATATGGATAAAGAATATCTTAATTGAAGTTACTATGAAAGTAGCTACGATTTTCGTTACTTGCTAATTAATAAATGAAGATTCGACGAGAACTCGTGCAGATATAGTAGACAGATATAGGGCTCAAAATCTACATTTTCCGAGAATATTTAAGGAAAACATTCATCGGAAATGCCCCTTTGATTATGGACATATGCATTTTTTTTAATGTTCCACAATAGCGTGGGATACTACAAAAATTAATAAATTCTTATGAAAGCGCGATTCCACAAATTTATCACCCTTAAAATCAGCTTTATCCCTTTTACTGAACTATTTCTTGGAACAATATACGATCAAGATATTTTAGGCAAAATATGGAAAAAAATACATGTACCAAATGATGAGATTTTTTGAGACACTCTTTAACACTAAATATTCACGTGAATTCAATACATTCGATTTGATAAAGGCGCATCGGTACCATTAATATTAAAAAAGGATCATTGCTAATTAATTACTCATTTAATTTACGCAAACCTTTGGCGAAGCGATTTAAATGCAGCTTACTACCGATTCTCTTGATTTGGTTTTAATTTAATTCGACAGTGAAAAAACGATTCTTCGGATAATTCAAGCTCTCAGGCGCCATCACTATGTGGAAAGTAGCAATCGTTATCGAAATGTTTGAATGTGTAGACCATCTAAATTGTATAACATTTTAGGTGGTCTACCCGGTTTCAACATCTAGACTGTCCTCCTTGTCAATAAAAATGACATTTTTTATATAAAACCATGGATTGGCCAAAATAAATTAAAGTAGATTAAACAAAGATATTTTCATTTTGAAAACGAAAATTCTCTCGCTTCCATGCATAACCGACATCATGAAGGACCCATTTTTTCACAAACAAAAGAATCTAAAGCATTTCGGAGGAATCAAATCGGTATAAATGTGTTAGAAACACAAAAATATTACTAATTATGCTTTAATAGGCATAGATTATGCAGACAATCATTTTTAAACAAACATGAAACAGACGTAATGTCGTTTAGTTTGCTGACATTTTTTCTTTACGACAGGCTAATGATCGCGATACCAACCGCGCCCACAAAATCATGACACCAACTATTTAAAAAATTAACGAAAGAAATCAAAGATGTCCTCTTAAGTCAATTTGCCATTGAAAAACGATGCACATATGAAATCTTCGCATACACCTAATCGCCGAAAAAGTTTGAAGACGACAACGAGTATGTCAGAAAGGGTAGCAGGTTGATAGAAAGGTATAGAGATAAGGAAAGAAAAAAATTAAAACGAGAAGGAATAATAGTGGGCAGGAAAGGAAGAAGGAAAAAAATAAACTTGGCTCCAATGGTAGAAAATTACTCCAGACTCAGCCCTGCATGAAAATTGGGCGGAGCAGCGTAATATTCATATGGAAGATATGAAAGAGTCCCCCTTTACTCCCGAGGCTATCCCAAGGGGCGCTCGGTGAATCGAAGCGGAGAAAATGCAAGGGACGAGCGGGGAGACACCTAAGGGAGGAGGAAGGGTGAGCGGGTGAGTGGGAAAGGAGGGTTTGTCGAAGGAAGAAGGTATGAGGAGAGAACGGGAAGAAATGAGGATTCTCTCGACGGAAGGGTTGGAGAAGACGGTGCGCCGGGGAGACGAAAATCATGTTCGTCATAAGGGGGAGGGTGCTTTTTTTCTGTATGGAGAGAGAGAGAGACCGAGGAGGAGGATATTGGTCTTGGAGGGTAGGTGGGAGGGCAATGCGAGAGTGGGAGCAATGTCAGGGGTAGACGGGAAGGGCGGAGGAGGTGGAGGAAGTCTTTCCTGTTGGAGAGAAGGTCATCTCTGAATGCCACCCGCGCGGGATTCCACGCAAGGAACCCCAACACGAGAATGCGAAGGGATGGGAACGGGGTTGGCGGAAGGGGCTTAGGTGAGGGGGGGTGCCAAGGGGAAATATCAGGATAGGCGAGCGTGTGGAAACTCCGGGAGTGAGGATTCCGGGTGAGTGGGGCGAGAAAGGGGCCCGGCACGCCTGAGGAGGGGGCGGGTTGGTGAGAATGTGAAGATGAATGAAAGAATGAAGAAGGTTTGGGTGGAATGAGCCCGGGGCGTCGTCGAGAATACCGGGAGGCATTTCGTTTTAATGTCGCCATCATTATTTTTATTTAACTCACCCGTCCGCTTATTTATTGACAAGAGTTTAATTTTGGACGATTTCGAGGTTATTAATTCCTTCCACAACTCCTGCATATCTCTCCTTACTTAAGTAGGATCTTTTTCATAAAATCCGAGAAAAACATTTGAGACTACGAGAAAGAAAATTTTGCTGTCTTTAACGAAGTTTATGAAGGAAGCATATCATTGTGAAGGATTATTTGATTCCTATGGAGCAAATAATCAGAGGATATATAAAAATGCACAGTAAGTATCCTCTTATTTGAGGCATATGACCAAGACAAACTGGGGTAGACACCATAAGAAGGTAAAGAAAAAAAATACGATAAGAAAATAGGTATTTATGCTGCTTAGGGGTGCCGTTACAGTCCAGCATGGTACAAAATTGTATACGTAGACCCTACACGACGTACTTTGAAACGTTTAAGTGCCAAACATATGTCATAAAACTCGAGTCTGGAGTCTTTCTTCTTATTTGATAAAAATATACTTGAGAAATAGAGAATAAAAGCTTTCCTTGGCCATTGGGAAGAGTTCTATTCCAGGATAACGCAAATATCAATTTGGTGGGTATATCTTTATGCAAGGTAGTGGTAGGTGTAAACTATTTCGCACAAGTGGCAAAAAGGTAGATGAGTCATAACTATAGATACGAAATGTACACACAATTTACTCGCTATATATGTTATGGCTACACAGAGAATACGTCATCAAAATTCATAGTCAAATTATGATATAAAATTTGATAAATTCAAAAATACATAAGATTACCAGGCGGGAAAACTGTATAAAGGACATACAAGGTTTGTTTAAAAATTATCGGTAGCAATTTTCACCTGACGTGCGCGTAAAATTGCTGAATGCAGACCGTCGGTTAAGTATGCAGATAAAGGCAGATCAAGGTGGCATTGATAAGATGACAAGGCACACCATAATCACTTAAAATTTGAAAAATGTGCGAAAGATCTGAGCTAAACTCGTCCTGAAGGTCTGAACGGACGACCAAGAGCAGAGTCGAGTGTCAGTTTGCAATGACCTTTTGCAGCGGCATCGTGACGAGTCCTCAACCCCCTTCCAGTCCCAACTTGGCACCAGAACTCTACTTCCTATTCCTTAAAGTGAAATTTTCTCTCAAAGAACGCCACGATAGGACCCTGAGGGCCATCAAAGAAGCTTGCACGCGTACCTTCCGGAATCCACCTACCAGGGAGCCTTCGAGTCGCGGATAAGCCACGGTTAAAAGAGTGCGAACGCTCAAGGGATGTACGTACTAGGAAGAATTTTGAGGCAATTAAGCAATATCTGAAATAAATATATTTTGCCGAAACTTTTCCCGATTATTGTTTTTAAAATCATGCATTATAACAACTTCTGGAATTTATTTCTCATAGGAATTTCCAAAATCTTAGAGAATGATGGACTCAATGGCGAAGACATGTAATTATATTTTTTTGGCTGTGCGAAATATTTTACAAAATTTCTGCTTATCCGTCTAGTTGAACCATTATAACCTTCTTTGCCTACTTTCCGAGAGAGATTTATGTATGAAAGAGTCTTTACCCTTGGGAATGAAATTCTAAATTATGTAAAACGCATAAGTGGAAAGAAACAGGTTCAGCTGGTAAGAAGAAGGAATCCCGATGCCTGGAAGCTTTACCATTTACAGAGCTGGTAATTTTCCACTCTTTTAGCAAGAAAATAACCTGTCTCGGAAGCAGCTGTGATTTGCACGATGACGTTATTCCAACGAGAAACCCGCTCCTTTACAAATACGATAATACTAGTACGTAATTAGGTCTTGGCAATATCACGGACATATTCACGTCACCTCTTTCACGCCTTACTTTAATTTGATACGACTTCGTAATCCATGCTAATTAAAGGAAAACAAAAGTTTTAAAGTTTAGTAATCCAATTAGCAATTCAAATGGGGGATTGCATTCGTCTCCAGGTCTCTTCAGAGTCGATAAGTGCGACAGGAACGGGATGTGGATGAAATCAAGAAGAATAAAATAACGAGATTCCCACGGAGTAGAAAAGTTAAATTAAACATCGAAGTTGA
This sequence comes from Hetaerina americana, assembly GCF_022747635.1. Classification (NCBI taxonomy): domain Eukaryota; kingdom Metazoa; phylum Arthropoda; class Insecta; order Odonata; family Calopterygidae; genus Hetaerina; species Hetaerina americana. Next base: position 10,352,356 of record NW_027286874.1, on the reverse strand, counting down.
AGGGCATTTATTATTTTAGGTGGACATCAATATTTCCAGCTACATTGGCGGGACTTAAATCAAGAGCGACTGAAAAAGATATTAATTTTCAGTAATAAATATTTACTTACGGCTTAGTACTAGGTTCGCTCTATCCTCACCTATAAAACCGAACTTTGGGATGAAAACTTGTTGGGATGAAAAAAATACCCGCGGAAGCACGTAGTAGCGTTTCTTAGAATTATTAGTGATAAGCAACTTTGAACACATGAAAATTTGAATTAACAACTTCATCTTTTCATGACGAATGTCTTCATTTAGGTATGAAATGAATTTTAATGTAATTCGATCTTAATTAGTATTTCAATGCAAAAACTACTGCGTACATCTATTCCTCTCTTTTCAATGCTCTCTCAAGCAAAGACGGAAGATTCCGGTTCACCGATCTTTATTATCTTGGCCAGCCGGTTGTTACTCTGACCTTCCTCGAAGGGTTTTCCTTTCTATTTTTCTAAAATTATAATGCTGATAAAGCATTTATGTCTTGAGTTGGTCCAACAGAGTCTTCATTTCCTTTAAGGTTTGCATCCTAATATAAGGAAATATTTACTTTACTTGATCTCACAAATGTTTTCCTCACTTAACGCCTAACTAGACTTAAAGTTACTGAGCTTGTTACACTCCAAATTAAACCCAAAAGAATATACGAGGGTCATCCGGAAAGTAGTACCCGTTCGTGAAATAAAGACACAAAAGTAAATATTAACAAACATAAAAAATTTTATTTGAAAGAGGATACTTTAAACTACTTCTCAACATAATCTCCAAGCAAATTAAGGCATTTGTCATAACGTGTGACAAGTTTCTGTATTCCTGCTGCATAGTCCTTCGCCGCCAGCTCATTGAGATACAGGGTCACTCCTTCTTTAAGTTCTTCATCGCTGTCAAATCTTTTTCCTGCCAAAAAGTCTTTAAGCTTTGTAAAGAGATGAAAATCTGAAGGGGCCAAGTCCGGGCTATACAGTGGATGGTCGAAAGTTTCCCATTTGAATTGCTGCAAAAGTTTTTGTGTTATCCCAGCTGCATGAGGCCTGGCATTGTCATGAACGAGAATGACACCAGTAGACAATAGACCTCGCCGCCGATTTTGTATTGCCCGCCGTAATTTCTTTAATGTTTCACAATACGCATTGGCATTAATAGTGTCTCCACGGGCCATAAAATCAATAAGCAATACACCTCGTCGATCCCAGAAAATGGTTGCCATGAGTTTCCTGGTGGACAGAACTGTCTTGAATTTTTTTGGTTTGTTTGGTGAATGAGCATGATGCCACTCCATTGACTGTCGTTTACTCTCAGGTGATGCATAACAAACCCATGTTTCGTCACCAGTAATTATGCGAGTCAAGAAAGAGTCTCCTTCATCAGAATAACGTCCCAAAAACGTCAGTGCTGCAGCCATACGCTTGGTTTTGTGCTCATCTGTAAGCTTGCGAGGGACCCATCTTGCACAAATTTTTGCATAATGCAGATGGTGTTTAACAATTTCATGAACAATTGTTCGAGAAACATTGGGAAAATGCTCACAGATGTCATCAATTGTGACGCGCCGATCGTTCCTCACGAATTCGTCAACTGAGCTCACCAGTTGGTCTGTAATGACAGACGGTCTCCCCGAACGCTCATCGTCGTGTGTGTTCCCCCTCCCCATGTTGAAGTTGCGACACCACCGCCGAACAGACGACTCGTCCATTACATTGTCTCCATACACCTCCTTTAATTGGCGATGAATATCACATGGGCGAACGTTTCTTGCATTGAGGAATTTAATCACTGCCCTCACTTCACAACTGGCGGCGTTCTCAATTTTTTTAAACATTGTAAACAATCACAGAAACAACACAGGCAATGCTAGCGTCACGCAACTTGGCTCAGAGAAGGCAGACAAGCCACTGAAGCTATCTGACCTCGTCCAGCGGCTACTCGCGTCGTCAGCACTTCATGCGGCACGAACGGGTACTACTTTCCGGATGACCCTCGGGTCATCCGGAAAAAGTCAGTATCACTCCACCGACTTGCTTAATCACACACACTTTTCAGGTTACGTTATACGAGGGTCATCCGGAAAGTAGTACCCGTTCGTGCCGCATGAAGTGCTGACGACGCGAGTAGCCGCTGGACGAGGTCAGATAGCTTCAGTGGCTTGTCTGCCTTCTCTGAGCCAAGTTGCGTGACGCTAGCATTGCCTGTGTTGTTTCTGTGATTGTTTACAATGTTTAAAAAAATTGAGAACGCCGCCAGTTGTGAAGTGAGGGCAGTGATTAAATTCCTCAATGCAAGAAACGTTCGCCCATGTGATATTCATCGTCAATTAAAGGAGGTGTATGGAGACAATGTAATGGACGAGTCGTCTGTTCGGCGGTGGTGTCGCAACTTCAACATGGGGAGGGGGAACACACACGACGATGAGCGTTCGGAGAGACCGTCTGTCATTACAGACCAACTGGTGAGCTCAGTTGACGAATTCGTGAGGAACGATCGGCGCGTCACAATTGATGACATCTGTGAGCATTTTCCCAATGTTTCTCGAACAATTGTTCATGAAATTGTTAAACACCATCTGCATTATGCAAAAATTTGTGCAAGATGGGTCCCTCGCGTATCTCAATGAGCTGGCGGCGAAGGACTATGCAGCAGGAATACAGAAACTTGTCACACGTTATGACAAATGCCTTAATTTGCTTGGAGATTATGTTGAGAAGTAGTTTAAAGTATCCTCTTTCAAATAAAATTTTTTATGTTTGTTAATATTTACTTTTGTGTCTTTATTTCACGAACGGGTACTACTTTCCGGATGACCCTCGTATGTGTAGGGACGAAACGCGTGACGGTATATATATTTCCCTAACCTGATTTCCCCTGACTCCTGTCCTTAATCTCCTGAACACGCACACCTTTCTGCCGATCACCTCTAAGAATGCACGCTCCCTCTCTCGTGCCTCCCCGGCGAAACCTTTAATTGGGAAGATAAGTCCGATCAAGCGCCGCCTAATTTACGTCCGACACACGGAGATAAGAGGCCCGGATTCGAATCGGGGGTGGGACCCTCTTCCCCTCACACCCCAAGAACCCCTCCAACCCTTGCACGATGACCGACCCCCCTCAATCGGGGTGGAGGGGCCGGGGGCGGGGAGAGCGGGGGACGTGCGCCGCCGAGGGAGCAGGGGGCAAGGGGGAGGAGGAGCAGTTTGAAGGGGATGCGCAAAAAGGGCGAGTGGGGTGAGTGAGGCAAATTCGACGTGGCGGGCACGGGGGCGGGGCGGTGTGGGGACGGAAGGGAGGCGCAGGGGGTTGGAAAGATGTGGGACGAGGGCGGCAGGTGACGTATTGGAAAAGCAGGGGGGTCTGGGACGGGGCGGGGGGATGGACACGTTTGGGTAAGGGCGGTGTGGGTAAAATAGTTGGAGAAAATAGAGGGCGCATGGGATGGATGGCTGACTGGGGGAGGAGTCGGGGGAGGATGGGCGGGTGAGGAGGGCGCGGAGTAGATTTTCGGTGGGGGATCGATGTAGCTGGGCTGGCCCAATGGCGGACGTAGCTCCATTGGATACCAGACGATTCCCCCCTTCCTCTTCCACCCCCTAGACCACTCTTTCGCTCCGTCCTCCACCCCCTTCCCCCCGCTCTCATTCCCACCTCCAGGCCCCAAATCCATCCCCTTCTCCCGTCCAACGCCTCCCTCCCTCCACTTGCTCCTCCTCCACTTTGCTATTCTCCGATTTCGTGCCCTCGGACGTCCTAGATCCCCCCCCATGCCAGCCGATGCTGGGAGACCCTTCTCGGCGAAATCACATCACACCTACCTGCACACACTCGCGCCCCCTCCAAACCCCCCCCCCCCCGGTCCGTGCTCTCCCTCCCGTGTCGCCGGAGAGTCCGACGGTCAAATTGGAAAATAACGCGTGATCTGCATGGTCAAGATAGCCAGAGGAAGACGGGGGGTGGGAAGAGGAGGTTGAACGTAAATGGGTTTGCCTCCACATGTTTAGTGCTCGGATGCGCCAAACTCGCAAATATATTTATCCAGGAGGGATGCGGGAATATATTTTTGCTTTGCTTGAGGATATTTATTGCTACATTTCGTCTCCATAATTTTTTAATCATCAATCAACCCTTAATATGCCACCGCGATTGTTTTGTTTGGCGATGCTTTTTACCAAACTCAGGATTTAAAAAGTAATTAAGGGAATCGTTTACTAGCTTCCGCTTTTTGTCGTCTCGTCAAAAAAACCCCATAGTTACGCATTCCTGCGTTTTAAGATTTTTATTCTCGGCGTTATTCTGATTCCTGCTGGGGTGTCATGCAGAAAGATGGCGAGAGCCATTTGGAGAGTATTTAATGTTTATATCTACCTCCGATAGGTTATCAAACGGTGGACCACTTGACCGTTTACATCAAGAGTCAACGGCAAACTTGGGTATACTCATACTACGCCCTCTAAGTTTATAACTTCTTTCCTTTATACTTTATTCCTATAGAATAAAATGTCAGTCGGGTAGCAACTTCCTTTAGGAAGTGCAATCTTTACCAAGCTTTACATTTTTTATGGGACCACATTTTTTATACAAGCATAACAAAAAACCTAAACATTTGCCATTAGAGACTGTACACAATCATCAGATGCAATATGAAACGAGTTATAGCAAAACCATTAATAGCTATGCACGTATAAATTGAACAGCGCATTAGTACATTGATTTTAAGGCGTAAATTTTCGTGTACGCTATTATCAAACACAGCAGACAAGAGTAATTTACAACTTCAGGTGTTGTTACTGTCATTCCTGCACAAATCCTCATTAACCTTACAAGTGATATCCTAGTAGTTGTACATAAGCCCGCGAGATGGCCATCCTGGACAACTTTACTCACGCTCTCTCACGATGGATTCGAGAACTCCTATATTAAACACATGGTCCCCCTTATCATTTTCCCTGCTATGGTACTGGTTATCATTTTCCCTGCTGAATTGGTACTCGGGAGAGTGTATATGGCACATGGCCAAAGTAAAAGGTAGTGCAATAGTTAGTCTTATGATAAGAACAAGTAAATGAAACTTATACAAATTTCAATGCAACAATTTTAGAGTGTAAAAATCATTCGCCTTGCCCGGGATTGTTACATTGAAATGCACATTTGAGGATTACCTATAAAAGTTACTGTTGCGGCATGCCCCGCAGTTTCTTTGGAATATTTAAAGAGTTATTCGACAGTTGAATTGAAGATGATATTTATTTTAGACTAAAATGCTACCATCTTGCCAGTTCTAAAAAACTATGATCATGTAACCCACCTGAATTAAACACTAGGCACTAACTTTAAGTTCATCGTGATGGATCTATATCTGAGAGTCTTATGCACAGCAAAAACAAAATAAAAAATGCTATATCGTGTTATTTGTTTCATATTGGAAATAATTCTACTTATAACGATTGCCGATTTTCATGGAGTTCCTAAATCTTTTGCCACACATAAATAGGTTATTGAATATTTAAAAAAATATTTTTCTTGCTAATTTAAGTTAAAAATTGAATTTATTTGCCAGTCTACGCCACTTGCACAATATAATCAATAGATAGGTGGGGGGGCATTGATATAGTTTCTTTCATATTAATATAGTGGGAGTACAGACTAGTTTAGTTTAGAGACAAATTTTAATGGGCTTGTTTATAATTAATGTTTTACAGAAACTACGGTTACAACATTAGGCGGTGGCATAAAATAGTTAGAAAAAAGAAAAACTCGTTTTTCTTGAGTATAATGATGATTAACCCATTGGTTATTGGCTTTACTTATTTTCTTAAGGCAAACTAAGGGTTTCAAAAGATTCCTTCATCCCTTGTCGGATATCGTCGTACATTAAAGTCATTTTACGATGGCTGTGAAATAAATAATAAATTATAATTTTCATTTCCTTAATTATGTACGCAAAAAACGAAATTAAAGAACTAGATTATTTACTGCTTAACTTTTCCGGTATGAATATTATCCCGAATAATCGTAGATATAAGTAACTTCCACGGATATTTTATCGCCAACTGAATTAAAGTGAAAACAATCCCAACTAGTTGGGGATCCCTATCACATCTCTCCCAATGGTATGGAAAATTACTTCCAAGATGCAATATTTTCATTCAAAAGAAAGGAGCGAGCTTAAATCAAAGGAACACGAATGACGCCCGTAATGAACTCAAGCACTGGCCGAACAAATAACCCACATAGCGTCCGTCCCCGGTGTTCCGCGATGGGCCTTACAACAGTAAACACCAGGCCATTACGGGTAATTCCGCGGCCAGCTGCTGCACGCAGACCATTGTGTTTGCCCCGGAGTGACGTCTCCCGAACCTGCCATCGGCAGCGGGAGAAACCGTCAACCTTTTTGTCTTCACGGATAATCCGATCCCTGACGTCAGCCGGCCGGCGCCCGTTGATGAGCGGGCGATCACGTAGCGGCCACCGCCGAAAGGGCCGAGGCGCACGTGCGGCGGGCGTGCCGCGATTGCCGAATGACATCCACAACCCGGCGGGCCACGCTGCTTCCCTTTGACGAGGCTCCGTATTTCCCATCCCCAGGGAGGAGGTGGGGGAGAAGGGGAGGAAGAGGGAGTTGGAGGTGAAGCCGATCACCCGAAGGCAGACACCGATTCGATAAAGCACCGAGAGAGAAAAAGGGTGGAGGGGGCGGAGTAACCCTGCCGTTTTGCAAACAGATCGGAGGTCAATCCTTCTATTCTCACCTAAATACACGAGGAAGTGCCTGGCGAAGGAAGAGATTGGAGGAAACTTCACGGTGTGTGTGCTAGTTTTGTGAGACACGTCTTAATCGTAAAGTGAGTTTGCCCAAATACTGGATGCGGGGGAAATTTTGCGCGATGCTCATGAAGGAAGTTGTACGTTAGATAAAGTGGCGGACGGGGACAGAGCAAATGAGGGGAGTCGAGATATAGGGAGAGTTGTGGGGGCTTATGGACTGCAGAAAATAAGAGGTGCCAAAGGAAGATACCGAGAGTATGGAAGTTAGATTGGGACCAAAGTAATTACTTAAATTAACTTTGCATGATAGATCTGAAAGAGGGCGAAGGTAAAAACTCAAGTCGGACGAATGGAATGCGAACGGCGGATTACAGGGGTCTTAAGTCCAAACCAGAGCCTCACCCTAAGATGTCTCTCAGTGAGTTACCTCTCCAAGTTATATTTATGGATATGTCAAGAGTATTCCTCATATTAATACGTCAAAATTCAAAGATTCTTAGAACTCCAGGTCAACTTGGAGTAATGTAACTGAAAATAAACATTATCTTTGTAGACTTTAACAAAGTAACCTTATTAGTACTGATAGAGAAATATTTAGACGCATATAGTATTGAAAATACTTTTAGCAAATATGCAATTTTCCCATAGAGAAGACAAATTACAAAAAGAGAATCAAAATATTCAAATTACCAATTGCATTAAAACTTATAACATGTCTGATAACACGAGCCAAACAATTAATTATCAATGAGGGTTTATTATGGTATTGAGGTGAATATTTATTTTCTTCTGATAATATTTTTGTAATACATTTTTGAAAAATGTAATAAATTATTTCATAAATTTTATACTAAAATCTATCATTCATTAACTTAGCTTCAGACTATCAAAATGTATTTTGGACTTGTTTGTATAATTTTTTTATATAGGATTCCTGTAGCTGACTAAGTTTTTTAGCTTCAACAATTTTAACTGACGAATCATTATCTTCAGAGTACTACTGACAATACGTAAGCTTTGTCTTCACTCAGCTCTATTTCGAGGCATGAATAGTCAGGAAAGGATAACCAGAGGTTATTTCAGTTGAACTACTTTCTTTTACTATTTCTTCCATTCAAACCTCTAAGTAATTGCATAATTTTTTCACCTCCGAACTCTTATGTTTATAAGACTTAAACTTATATACTACTATCATTTTAATAAATTTAAATTTAATCCAAGTACTTATGGTAGCTTTAGTCAATGTACGCGATAATAATTTTACATACAAAAAACGTAGGACACAAAGTGACGGAAGGATAAAGTTCTTGGAAAAATTTCGAAAGATCTCGGCGAAGTGGCTTCCTGAAAGCAATAACGTTTAAGAGTTATGGAAACGGGGGAGATGAATTCATGTCCCGCGAGAAACAGAAAATGAAAATAATGGCTTTCCGTTACGAAGAATTCTCCGTCGTATTTGGATCCATCCCAGCGCCTAGGCGACGCCCATCCGAGAATTCTGTTCCAAGAACAGGGGCTAGCCGTGGACATTATTTCCTTTGCCGCCATCTCCCCTCCTTCCGCTTCTAATTATGCGCCTTCCCTACTCTCTCCGCTTACGAGACACCGGCGGCACCAGAGCCTTCAAGCTCGCTGAACACCCTAGGGACATCGACTGAGTTCGCATGCCATTCCTTACTTCCTCGCTCGCTCACTTCCCTCCCTAGGATCGACTGGCCAGTTCCGCCCGGGGAGGTCTGACTGCGTTTCACGAGAAAGCAAGCCACGATAATAAACACGAGCCTCGTCAGAAGAGGAGAAGCCTCTCATAAATTGGAGACTGTGGAAGGGAATTCGAGAGAAAAGGCGATTTCGGAATGAATCGGTTCAAACAAGGGGAATAAAAGGATTCCTTTCAGGAAAGGGTACGTTCCGGTTAAAGAGATTCAGGGGATGCCTCCGTGAGAGACATGGATGGATATTAGAGGGTTTTTATCGGGAGGGTTTTGGGTGGGATGAGCGCTCTGGGGGTGGGCGGGGGTTTCGATGGGGTTGGGGGAGTGGCCCGAGGGTAAGGAGCGACAGAGGGGGGAAGGATTGCGTGGGTATTCGACGGAAAGGGGTGAGAGGGAGTGGGAGGGGAGGTGGTGGTATGGCTAGCGAGAAGTGGTGTGGGATTGGATGGGGGAATAAGGGAGGAGAGGTTCGAAAGATAAATGGCGATGCTAGTCTGGCTGGCTCCACGACCAAGGCTTTCAGGGAAAACTCCATTTGCCGCCTCTCAAGAAACACTTCTCCCGAAAGAGACTAGATAACTCCTGTAAAACACGACGAACCTGCAATGCACACACGCATTGCGGGTGGAGTAAGCGCGAGGGTGTGCTCCCGTAGGACTTCGGCCTGCTTATAAACCGATACCACTCGTCGTACGTAAATTGGATCTCGAGCCTATTTCGCTGGTTTTATTAGCTCAACTCGATGATGAACGTTCGATATTGTTAAAATGGGTCATAAAAATCCTTTAATTATCTTCTGAACCCAATTAGTCTAACAATTAATTTAAATAAACAACGATAACCGTCTAGAACGCGTTTTAATTGTCATATAAATCAGTATTACTTTAAATTCATTTAATTTTTTTTTGAACATCTTACTTACTTGACTTTAAGTACCTCATTCAGATTGTTTTACACGATTAGACACTACAGAAAATGACGTAGATATCAACGGAAATAATTTCTACTCATTTCCATACCAATGACCATTAGAAAATCACTGTAGCAGATCTTCAAATTAATTAAATGTGGATAAAAAAACAAATAGAAGTTAATACTTTCATGTCGAAGATAATATCATAATATTTTTATGCACAAACTTGGAAAAACCAAAGAAATTGTGGGAGATACTGCGACAGCAACGTTATCTGAGCCATCCGGTGATTTTCGTTACAATGAAATAATTTCCAAGTGTAAAGAGCACTCGCCTTTACCGGGATTTGAAAATTTTTTTAGCCGGTTTTTAATACCGGCTAAGGCTAATGCTCTTCATACTTCCAAATTGCTGCATTCTAACAAAGGTGGATTTAATCCTTGAGATGGTTGAAAAGTGTGGGTAACATAGCTATTGAAAGTTAAGGTCAAGGAGGGCTTCATTGCAAAGTGGAGAAAAACAAACGTGGGGCTGCTATCACAATGAATAAGAATTTGAGGGAAGAGAAATAAATCAAGGACAGGGGAAGGATAACATTATGACCGGAGGTAAGGAGGTATATCTAACAACTTTAGTTGTAACTCATTGTGCATATCAAACGTTAGCAACAGAAAGTAAAAAGTAAATAGTACAGGTATATTCGATAATCTACAAAAATAGTTGGAATCGCTGAGGGGTAAAAGAATACATTTTATAATGATGGAAGATTGGGATGCTGCGGTAGCGAACGCGAACGTGGAAGTTGGGTGGGAGTTTACGGGTTAGAATTAGGAAAGATCAGTGTGAGAATAAAAGAAAGTCAAAGGAGATAGGATTCAAAAACCAAACATCTGGTTCAAATAAAATCTCATGAAAAATACACATGGAAAATATTTATCCCAGGAAATGCAAATTTGAAAATCCTGCGACAGACGCATCAGGAAAAGAAAATGTAATAATGAGGTCGTGGAGTTGGGAGAAGAAAGATCAGATATTTAAGTAACTGCCAGCATACTATGGAAACAAGTCGCAAAAAGGAACCACTAAAATTAAAAGTAGATTTATGGAAGAAATGGAGTAGCATAAAAGAATGTTTAATAACTCTTAAATAAGTAATATGAGAGAGGAGCCAGATGACTAAAAACAAAAGAGATAAAGTTAAATAGAGAAGGGAGAGAATATCGTGGTAAAGATGTTACATACGTAAGATAAGATAATTCAAGGGAACACAACACTAATCGAGACTCTTTAGCTCAAGAATAGTATTAGATGGTGAAATAGAAGAAACGCTCTAGGAAATACGGGTGGTGGGAAAGATAGTGCAAATATCTAACACATTAGCAGAACTACTCAAGCGTTTATGAGAAATTGGGGGAGTTTTTGTTCATTTTGACCTAATTAGATTTATTATGAATAATGTGGATGGTCATAGGATTTACTTAAATTATTTGGTATCCCCACTCCGAAAAGAAGCAAGGTATTACAATATTTGAGGCAAAGGCTTAAGATTTTTACATGCAACACACTAAAGATGGTAGTTAAAATAATTATTATAATTATTATAATTTTTTAAACACGGTAAACGATTTGCTTTTTAATAATCAGTTTCCTATTAAGGAAGGGTAGGAAAAGGCGTGAGGTGATATCAGTAAAAAGAAATCTGAATCATGTGATGCGCGTATTTCGAGGCATTTGGATTTTGTCACCCTTTATAGAGCACAGCAGAATACGTAAACGTAGCTGCAAACTAAAGAAAAAGTATTGTATTGGAAGTATTGGAAAAACATTCACCTTTCTTGGAACGTGTAATAAATCAGACTACCCGGGTTCAATTGCATAGTTAGTTTCTCTAATACCATGATTTATTAATCCTTATTTTGATTGATGAGGCCGATTTATATGAAGGCATCATATTAAATAAACCAATGAGGAAAGTGAAAAATATTCACTGTATTCATTAAAGGAGTATCCATTTTAAGCTTAACAGACCTGGTGGTCTGAGTGAAACAGAGATTTGTGGTGTTCCTACCTTGAGAGAGGCCATGTCAGATACAGATCGGTGGGTCTGAATGGTCTCCAGCTGATCCAAGCACCAATCAAGCTCTTCCATTGTTTCCAATGACAGCTTGACATAAGCGTCATCTGCAAAATAATAGAAGAAAATTAGGAGCCAAATACGAAGCAAACAGAGGTGGAAAGAATGTTTTAACAGATTTTCATGACGCATGACCCATTTAATTTATTTTCACAAAAATTTAAATTTTTGCCAGCATCATTAATTTTTTCTCTCTATCAATTCTATTTAGAGATACTGATAATATATACTTTAATGCTAATAAGGGAAGCTAAAATCCCAAACTCCATCATGTGATCCTTGTTTAATGACGAGAAACTTAAGAATTCTTGAAACAATTTGAAATAGAATGAAGAATGCATATGAATAGTTGCTTTTATGCCACTTGAGATTAAAAGAAAAAAATTAACACCATTTAAAATTTTATTTACTTAGGTTTTACAGATAAAAATTTTTATGAAAAATTTAGCAATGCACACAAGAAACTTGTAATCAACCGACATTCGTGGACTGAAAACGTGGAAAGTTGAAAAAAACGGTTTACGTTTAGAGAGACGGTAAACTTATCAAAAGAGGAAACTTGTCAAACAGATGAGCCTCGCACTTATTATTCGAACACCTGAGGTAGAAAGGTTTCAGTAAAAAATCCCTTTAAAATTGAAATACAAAAGTCGTAGAAAAATTGTTTTCTACAAAAAATAATTATGTTTTCACGAATACTACTTTTAGAAAAGAAATGAAAGAGAGAAATAAATGAAAAGCCTTCCATGGGAATATGTCATATTTCAATCATCACATTCTGTGAGGCGTAATTTATTTTACTTTTGCTCGTAGAAAATCCTCAAAAGTCATGAAAATTGTATCCGTAAAAAAACACCAGACACAAACAAATCCAGGCACGGCTGGAGGAAAAATATCTACACGGGATTTGCATCGGCGAATGGCAACGAATGTGATCCTTACTCCCCAGGTTGAAGGAAACAACTTTTTTAATATTCCAGATTTATGTTAGACCCCAAGGGTATTGTGAGGAAGCGATCTCCAGAATCATCTATTCGCCCCGCTGTTTCCGGTATCCCACTCAATACCGAATTTTAAAAATATTTGTTGGATTAAAAAGTATGAATTATTTTGTAATTATTTTGATGCGAAGGTTACATATTTTCTTTTAAATACTCCCGATGTAAACAGTATTTTGAACAGCTAAATGGAATAACTGCATATTATAATCATGGACAATGTATTATAATCAATTGTATAATAGTTTCTGGGGAAAATCAAGATTGTATGTATTTAGCACTAGCAATAACTCAAAAGGCAACGATATTAAGTTTAAAGGAGTGAACTTAAATACTTATTTGGCGGTGATATGTTTGAAAAAATAATCATTGTCTTTGAAATAAAGTAATGATTGATGATTTATATCCAAGAAAATTTTCGAATTCTACCAGTTAAAATACCAAGTTGCCATACTTATTTCGATAAAGTAATTTTATAATTAGAAAAATAATACCATGAATTAACAACGTGATGGCATTGTTTGATAATATGTCTGTAATTACACTGCGTCTCTACATTAAAATATATGGTCCCACGATTGCACTTAGCCAAATGATACCACTAAAATTAACATATTTAACAGAACATTAAGAGTATCATATTTTTGGATTCGTTACCATGAATAGCTGAAGACTTGATTGAAATGCTTTTCAATAAAATTCTAAAATATTTACTTAGACACAAAGAGTTTTTATGAATAGTGGATCAATGAGGATACATCATGAGCGGAGTAAATGAGTCCATTTCTCCCCGCTCCTTTGTCTCTGCTTGACTACGGCGGCAAACGAAATCAAACACGATCGCCCGAGTGGTAGCGCCGCACACGGCAAATCTCGGAACTAACTCAACACTCACCTCCGGGCGTGAGGTTCCTCGTTTGCGGCGTTGCAGATCCAGTTGCCCCGGAGGATCGTCTGGACCTAGAAAACAAAGTTAAATACTAAGATTTCTTGTTTGACGCACCATTTCAGCTTAGATTAAATTATTAGAATATAAAAAATGCTTCATAACAAACTGAAAAATATCACCTCAAAGGCGATCTTCAAAAAATGTATTACATAATTGACGCATTAACAAAATAAAGATTTCAAATGTAATTTAATTTCTTGTTTTAAACGTTAACGTTACATTAATTACCAAAAACAATAATTAAAGCCTTCATCATTATAAATATGCTTCCATTATTACAACACTAAAAATTAGATTCTGAAATGTTTTCAGTTTTTTTAAGGACTTACTTAAAATGTTACTAATTGAGCATGACAAAGTAAGTGGGAAATTAAAAAACAATTATGCAGGTTTCAAGGACTCATGGATGGAGTCACTATATTACAAATTTTGCAATCCTGTAAGAATCCACTTGGAGCATACTTTCAACACGCCCCAGTGAAAATCGGGTAATCTATTCTCAACAAGATTTTGCATATTTCTAATAAGTTGCAACTTACTTGTTCGAGGGCACATTGGTGAGGCAAAGGAAGTTGTTCCGGACACTTCGTAGACTTGCCAAAATCTGCGCGAATGGTGTGACGATAAGATCCTCACCGTGGCTGCACATAAAAATGAACGAGAAGAAGAATTTTCAATATATCGTTTCAAATTTTAACAAAATATTACTAAAACATTAAAACTAACTTACCGTTTCTAATTATAAAAGTCAGAAATCCATACAAACTCTACGTATTTACAGAACTACAAACACCAAAGAAATCATTCCTACATCTCAAATAATACAAACTAAACCTGTTTAGTTTGGTAATTAGTTTAGTTTTAGCAATTATTTAGACGCCGTATATCATTACATTAAATGTGCTTTACATAAAAACGGTGTACCCTCTTACTGCAGACACCATTCATAAAGCCATACCTAAACTTATATAATATTATATGGCATATCATTGTATAAAAACACAAAGACTCGTTTTTAAAAAATAGCAGTGAATTAGGTTATAAGTCACACAACTAAGGATGAATGTAAAAACGTTTATTCCAACATTTAACATTAATATGTCATCAAATATATCTGAAAATTCTTGTTTTCGACGTTACAGGTATTTTATTAATTACCAAAAACATTAACGGGAACCTTCATAATTATGAAATTATTTCCATTGTCATTAAACTAAAAATTAGGTTCTCCACATCCACTAATTACCCCCAAATCTTACTCACTTATAACGCATTTCAGTCATATCCTTCTATAAAACACGCCTTTAGTTCACCATAATTAATTAACTGCATTTATTAAGTAGTAACTGGGAAATATAATCCCATAGGCATTTTTTCAATAACCACAAGGAATTTTGGTTATTGGATTCCTTACGGGGGACGTTAAAACAGTTCTTCCACACACGAAATTTCGTTATCAAAAATGCAATTATATTATATGCGGGAAGTATGCGTATTATATTATGGATGCATGTTTATTATTAATCCCATTCAATTTCATTCCAAGATTCATCAGGGATACACTTCGATGTACTAGTACGCAAAGACTTGAATGGACAGGAAACGCAGGAGTACTGAGGCAAAAACACTCGATCTTAGAAGTGAAACTAGACGTACACTTTGAAGTAATTAGGTACTTAACTCAATCAAGACTGCAAATGAATGAAAGAACTTTGACTAGCAAAGATATGAGTAGACAGACCCTTTCCCTCAATAATACATTTTTTCACTTAAATATCTGAGAATATGCCTCGTAATATAACGTTTAACGTAATAATAACTAGACAGCTACGATGAACTTTGTAACATATATATATCTAAATCTAAACTAATACATTGCGATACATAAAAAAGGTGCATGGAAAGAGGTGCACCATCGTGCATTCAAATGCAAACAAATAAAATTTATTCTTCAACACATAGACCAACTGGTTTTATTCACCCCATGAAGTAATTGGAACGACCATTCCATGCTCACTAGATATACAAACAATTACCTAAGCAAAGAGAATCAGGGTGAGGCCAAAAATCAAACGCGGGGCCCACTTTACAAAGCATTATTCAATATGTGGCCAACTTGGGATAAAATAACGTTTATTATCTAGGTTCATTAGATAATTCTTCAGTGCATCATTAAAAAAGTTATAGTTTCTTCGCTTTACCAACAACTTAGGTCAACCTGTGTTATTAAGGTTACGGCTAACCAAACATGTAATAGTAGTTACCTATTTTTAACAAAAAAACATTTGGCATCAATTTTATTTTCTTCCTTTTAAAGAGATACAATTATTCTGCAAGGGTCGAAGTACTCCTTTCAAATGAATTTTACTAAACTTAAAAGAAGAGAGGAAGTTGTAGAAACTCAAGGTGTGCAAAAAAAGGTCTAAACAGCGTGATGGAGAAATGTTAATTCTAGAGCAAAACTGGCGAGACAACGGAAGTTACGATTAATTAATGGGAGGAACCCCGAAAGATGGAAATGCTCAGGAATTATTTTAACCACGAATAAATATTAACAATAGAATTGATAACCTAAAATGTAGCTTTATAATGAGATTTATTACAGTAAAAGTGCAAAACGTATACTAATAAATATAAGTAATATACACAAGTGCACGCCATTTAACAAAATTACATTGCGGAATTCTTTATGCATTACATAGACATTGCTCAATACACGATCTGAAATACGTATTGAAGCTCTAATTCTTCTTACTCCATTACATTGGCTTGCGGATATATGGGCTGTTTATTTTGTCGTATCAATGACGTCTCTACACTTGAGATAATTGAGTTAAGCATTGGCTTATATGGCTAGACCAAACATCGGGATGAAACGCATGAAATACTTGAAATCAAAGGTTTTTGTCAATAACTGCTGCTGACAAAAATAAAAAGGGCTTAATTCCGAAATAAAAGGATCCTTCTGGGAAATGACCGTTAAAAAAAGCCGTAGATATTTGCAGGATTTCAAAGGTTTTAAGTAAAAATATATCCACAAGTGAGGAAAGCGAAATGAGAATAGCGATATATCTCTCAAGAGAAATTACTTTGCCATTACGCCTCCAGAGAATAAGAACGCAGATGGAATATAAAAAGCATGAGGATGAGCAAGAAGAAAAAAGTATAAAAAAGGAAGAACAGAAAAATGAAAAAAAAAGTTTAACGTTGAGCTGCAACTAATCTTTGAAATTTCTGAATGTGAAGATTAATTCGAAACGAATTGGCTTAAATTGGCAGTGTATGTGCCCGTTTTAATCTAAATTCGGTATTATAATCCTGATTGATTATGGATTATGAATCAAAACTGTTTGAATGATGTGCAAATAATTCTCCCGGATATTTGTAATACTATCGGTATCAGTTGTAGGCTTTAGGGATTCCATAAGAAGAGATTAAATCAAAAGATTACCGATCAGGCTTGAATTATTCCGCAGGATTAAATTTAAAAAATTCTTAAAAGAAACTCAAGATGAAGTGTAATAAATTGAATACAGAAAATAATATTATTATCCCATGCCCCAAGCCAAAGTAAAGCACCAAAAGAAATGACATACTTAGGTAATTTAAGACAGATAAATTTTATTATTATTGAAGAGAGGTACAGCACAGTATTAAGTACTTGTAGGTTTGTGCGGCTATCGAAAACTAATGCCCACATGAAATATTCTATACAATATTGTATCATGGTATGAACTTTCTATGCTTAATTTATGCAAGTCTTCATACTACACAAAATATTTACTTACTTCGTCATTCCCTCACGAAATGCTACTTTTCACCTACTGTTATATGCAGTGACATTAGTTATCCACATGAAAACATAACGAACTTAGCATTTTAAAGTCAAAGAAAGGAGCCAACCTTCAACAGGTAACGATCATTCTATTTCTACTGATTCGCATATTGATCTAGGATACTTTGCGAGATACATCATTCACCACCACCAACACTAATCCTAAGGGTGACTTGTTCATAGAGTCGTTCGTATTCTACAGTAAATAATGATTGAAGAGTTACCATCTGCAAGAAAAAATATATTTGAATATATGAAAAAAATATGCTTTAAAATATTTAATGCCGACTTCGGCAGGATTTTCGGCGACAGAAAATGGTGAAAATTTCTCACTTGGCAAATAAAGCAATCTAAATTGAAGGCCTTAATAAATTTTATATTTAGTTTCTCGCGCACCCATCAGTGAATTGTGAGATACGTGCACGTACTTTAAGATGGAAGCAATCTTCCTTTAAAAACTCCTAAGGCTCTCCCACCCCTGATCTGCAATCAAAATATTAAAAAAATATAAAAAAAGGGGTCGAGAAAGAGATATTAAGTGGGGGCCAACGGAGAGGTGGATAGGAAGACGAGGGAGGAATCAGAAAGACTCGAGGGTGTGAGGAAGAGGGATTGGAGGGGGAAATAAGACAATGGAAGGCGGGGAGGGATGTGAAGGTGGGAAGGGGCAGAGGCGAGAGTCGACGGCTTTCTGCCACCGAGGAAGATAGGGCGCATCTGCTGCCGGAGCCAAGAGCCATAAAAAATTCCGATCCCTACCGCCTGCTCGCCAAAGCATTTTACCAATACGACTGAAGTGCGGAAGCCCCTTGCAAGCACGGACATCACGGAGATGCAGAGCCGTTCAGCATATCAAAAAAAGATATTATCAGAAATGTACTTTCCCTTTCTCGATTAAAGGCTGCAATGTTTCACATTTTAAATCCGTGCAACTTAGGTACTAGTGTGCCGGATTGGACATTTTCGCAACAATATTTTTTCAATGCCAAACTTGGGTTAAATAATTTATTATAGAAAAAATGTGTCAGACTTATGAAAGGAGTATGAATTTCACATTTGTAACACTGATTACTGGTTGATGGTTAAGAAACTAAAAAAATGCATGTTTATTTCATGATGCTTATACTCGGAGGGGACGTGGTAGTCCAGAGGCATAACGTTAGATTGGAGAGCCCGGGTTCGATTCCCGAGCATCTACCATCACCTTACCAAACCGACCTTCGGGTTGATAACTGTATTTATGGCTTGATATTTTAATACGGGGATCTATCTAGCTGACTCCTAATTGGGGAATTTGTCACTGAAATTACTCGCTCATTTATAAAAGTATAGAATACTCATCAACTACTTTCACTAATGTGTTGTTTTATCTCATGTAAGAGGAGATGTAATTAATTACCAAGACAATATTTTCAGTTCATACACGGCACAACCATTGTCAGGAATTTTCAGTCCGAAGCTGGTAACATTATCATACCCATCGTCCTTATTACATGATCACTCCGCAGTTGACTCATTAAAATCATTTTCACCAATTTTCTTTTAATATACATCCCCTTTCCCTTACACCTTTTGGTTTTCCTTCCATTATTTCTTTCCTCAAGCTGATATAGAGTTTCTCATTGCATGACCATTTCATTTTTTAAATCCATTAATGTTACACGGTACTTTCCTCTCTCCTACTCTCCAACATAATTCCTCACTTCTCACCTATGTGGCACATGATACACATCGAAGCTCTATGGAGATAGGGATGTTGAGGTGGCTAACGCACTGGCGTCCCATTCAGAGGTCTCGGGCTCGAATACTGGATATGATGGATATTTTTCAGTGGTATCCCGAACCCTACTTGAGAGGGTTTGTGGAGAGCACTTTGAATGAGTACGTCGTCCGTCATATGGGATATTAAACTGCAGACCCCTTGGTGCCTTTAGCTAAGGGTGTGCTAATGCCGACGTCGGTTTTTCTCCTCCATCCCTTCTTTCGCAAATGACCTGAGCTGTCGGACGCCTCTCTTAGAACTACTGCTACTTTCAATTTACAATTGTTGAGTGCTATTGTGAGAAATATTAATCAGCATCTCAATCTCCTAGAAAGGCTTTTACGGTATGTGCGCCTATTTCTTTTAGCGGCACAACTGTTTTATAAAGTGAGAACTGGGTTGAAGCGGGGAAAAACCTGAAGATTCGAAAATTGAAATTTGCAAACTTTTCCCTGCCACTACCTCTGTAACCGCAATAAAAATACTAGTTGGCCGTATTTCATCTTTGACCGTCTATCCTAGTAAAATATCACATTATTGTTGCAACTATTACAGTCTGGCCATGAATTAAATAAACAACTCATTAACCTTATCATCACCATCAATGGTTGACTTGACTCAGCTTTTTCCTTATTCAGTCAACCTCTTCGAGTTCTCTTATTCCTCAGCCGACGTTTCTACTATTTTCCTTTCGCGCATAACAACGGCAGCCTTCCTCTTCTGTTTATTTTTAAGTGTTCCTTCGCCAATAGCCTTTCTTAAGTCGTTGTGTTTGAGCATTTGTCAGATAATGTTACCCTTTCATCTCAATGTTTATATTAAATTTATCTCTTCTGTCGTTTTCCATAGAACTTGTCCGTCAGCCAATCGGCCCAATGATTTGGTAATCATGCTTTTCTTTGTAGAACCAAATCACCTCGGCTTCTAATTATTCTTTCTTCTACCCCTATAGTTTTAATATCAATCAAGCGCCCTCACTGATTCCACGCTTAAAATCAAAGTTATTCACGAAGTTGACCCATCGTGAATAGCCCGGTGGACGGACTAGGCAAACTAATGCATGCGCACTCAGAGGAAAGAGAAAAACAAGGTGGGCATCGGAACTGAAAAAAACAGGAAACCGATTTTTTGCGATATTATTTTGTCTTAAATTCAAAAGTTTATGTCTTCCCTTTTGTGTGAGATGCATGCTTCCTCTTAGTGTCATTGGAGTGAGAGTAGCATTTGAATACGGACATGAGAAACTCGTGAAATCGTCCAACAGTGATGAGCGAGTGAAGTGCAGAGAACAGGGAAATAAAGATGCAGACTTGGTAAAGGGAACGGGAGAGTGTGACACAGCATTTTGAATTGAAGAAGTGGAAGGGGAGACGATGAAGAGAGAAGTGGGATGGGGAGGATTGAAAAGAGGATTGACTTGGATTCTGGGGAGGAATCAGACGTTGAGAGTGAGAATTGGCCTTTCGTGATCTACACGGTGGCATAATGTATCAGGGATTAGCTCTCAAAAGAACGGAGGCCTCAACGGAAAAAGACTAACGGGGTTACTCTTCCAGTAAACTGAAAACATACTAATTTACGAATAATTTAAATTTTTCATTGGAGAAAGAGAATAAAATAAGTAGTACAATAAGCGTTGTTTGACCCAGTAAACCTTTTCCCTTTAAATCATACCTGCATAATATCATAGTACTACAGGTATGTCTGTAGTATGCTCAAGTGTAGAAACAGGAACCTTAATTATTGAATTCCCTTTCTTGATTCTTTCATTGCAGCAATTTTGGTATTTGTTTCAGTTACCCTAAAGATACGAAATGTTTTATTAAAAATATAAACATGCCCATTTGAATATGTTACATTATAAAAGGTAAAGAATGATTGCATGTGAAGAATCGAATTCTTTAAGAAATCAAAGTATTAAATGTCTTATGCTGGAAGTAATAAAGATTCACCTCGAAGAACGTAAACGTCACAAGTTAAGGCGAAGGTACTTCTGGCGGGGAAATAAATATTTCCATACAAATATTGCGAAACTAGAGTTTTCACCCTGCGCTCGACAAAGTGGGTCGACCACAAGCAACCCAAAACCTCAAAAGGACGCCATACGTGAAGCTTGCACGGTTTGAAAGAAGCGTTTCGAAAGATACTTTTAAAATAGAGCTTAGCAGAAGCCAATGGATGAATTACTGAGAGAGAATGTGACTTTGGCCTCGCGAGGCGAGATTTCCATCAAAAAAAATTTCTCTACATTTGATTAAGTGAGATAAATGGGGGAATCAGTAAAAAAAATTAGCAGTAGGTATTTCTTCCATAGGTGTCACTACAATCAAAGATGAGACGTGCCAGAAGCGAGAATGACGAATGAAATGAGATCTCAAATTCACAGGGATGAGAGAGCCGAGAGGAGTTTTGCGGTCTAGCGGATCGGGCGTTTGTGCACGGATGGCTGGGATTGGTGGGACGGGGGGGGTGAGAAATGGGGAGGAAAGAGAAGAGCGGCCGAGGAGTGTGCTGGAAAAGACAGGAGGAGGAAGGGAGGCGCAATGGGAATCAGTGGTTGAGCATAAAGGGAGGTGGGAAGAAAGAATCTCGGCGGAGAGGGAAGGGAAAAGTGGGATAACATGCAAAGATATATGATTTAATTCTCTGCGTTTAACCGGTACGAGCAACAATCCGATTCATATTCATTCATAATGAATTGTTAAGAAATGGCTGAAAACGTTCTTGTAATTTGAGAAATCAAGCAAATCACTATTATTTATGCATGATAAATGAAATATAGATTGAACGACAAGTGCTAACAAACAATCAAAATTGTTTGAAACTAGTACAAATAATGATAGATATTTTTAAGATTAGAATCTCCACAAAGTCCTACGTCATATCACACAAAAATTAACAAGATACCATTCAAATCAAATTGGAATTATCAAGCTCCATTTATGTCTACTGAGATATTCAAATTCGCGAACTTCAAATCAACCCACGGATATCTGTGCTCGTTAGACGCATCTTTTCAAAACTATGAAATTAAGTTTAAATTTGATAATATCACATTACAAATATTATTCAGTAATTTTATACAGAGTTGGAAGAATTGGTAACCCTGAAATAACTATTAATTTGTGCAGGTTTTAACTATTTGAAAAGTATTAATATCCCATCATTATCGTATGAGAAATATGAAATTACGAGGCTCTGGGCATTTCCAAAAACCACATCTGGCTCCTATCCGACATTATCTACGTTTATTAAAACTTGTCTTAACGGAGAATGATGCTACTGGACGCAATATTCCCTCAAGGTAAACCTCGCTCCACACATCATCCTCCTTACTTACGTGTGTGCACGAACGAACCGAAATTTCACGCTAGAAGGCTTCCGCAAGTAAAAAAATGAGCAGGATTGGTAAAATTATTTGACTACCAAATTTTAAAAAAGCTATATAACCGTTCGCAAGGCAGCTGCGATAACGTGTATTTCCCCTCAACGCCTGTTGATCTTCCCATTCTCCACTAATTTCCCTCCTTGCATCAGCGGCCGCACTACGCCCCAGTTTGCATATTAGCAATTCTATAGCTTCTTCGGAGAAAGTGTGGGAGGAGAGAGAGACGGGGATGAAGATTGAAGAATCGCCGAGGTAGCGAAGGGGGAGAGGCGGATGGGGACTTGGGGTAGAATGGGGAGAAAGAGAGGGTGGATGTGTGGGGGGAGGGGGTTGCTCCGGGTTTCCGTTTCGGGGGATCCGGGGTGAGGGGGGCGGGTGGGCGGGCGGTCGGGTAATGGCGCACGACTCGAGCCTCCACTTTGTAACCGAACAATGGAGATGAGGAGTCTGGGAGGAAGGGCTGGAAACCTCCCGAGTCAAGGGAGGGTGGGGCGGGGCCCTAGGAGAGGGCGGGAAGAGGTGCCCAGGGGTGGGATTATTACGGGGCCACGGGGAAGAGTTGAGGGAGGAAGAGGAGAGGGGGGAGTGGGAACGTCGGCAATGAGGTGGAGAGAGAGAGAGAATATGCGAGCGTGGAAACTTTATTTCTTAGTTTTAGATTGCTTAAATGTCGTCCGGTCCTACAAGCTTTCGCATGATACAAGCTCACATTGTTGTTTTTGCAAAACCTAGACAAGTTGTGCGGCAATGGAAACAAAAAAAGTACCTCCAGAATCTGAGATAATCATGTGACCCATATAAGAATTTTACGGCATGCCTTGGTTAGGATTTCGTCTTCGATGAAGTCTCTTCGCATAAACTTAATGAAACGGCGCTGTCAATGATCGACGACCAAGCGATCCACGTCGATGGGATAAAACAAGCACTACATGAACGTAATGCTTTCATTTATAAACATGGTTTAAAATATTAGAACTGCCACCTATTATACTAGCTGACCGAAGGTGGAAGAGAAATTTCCTGGGAACTTTCCCCAATGCTATGCTCCTTGTCCTATAACTGCCCTCTGCCTTTTTTACCTGCTCTGTTCCACGCCTCCCTTGGTGAGTGATTAGTCCCTTGCTGCCGGTGAAATTAGTCAAGCGCGGCTGACGCGGAGGACAAATTTCACAGATGCAAGTATGACAAGAGAGGAAATGCAATAGAGATAAAAAGGCTTTGGAAAGGGACGGACACAGAGCGTTTATATAGGGTATGAATGACTTCAGAGTGCATTAGGTGACGATGTTGTACAATGGAGCATTACGCACGTAATGTGCTTACTTGAGTACTCTTGGAGCAAAGGCAAGAGCGGATACCATTCAGGATAAAAAGCGACCGATTGCTCACAATTGGGCCAAGGCTTCAAATCATTAAGTTATGCGTTCCGGCTGTCACATTTCATTCCACTCTCCATGAAAAATCTTAGCAAAACTTTAATACCAATCAGTGCTCATGGGTAAAAAGTGAATAAAAGATTTCCGCAGGAGAAATTGCTTCGACCTATGCCAATTTCCGGAACAATCCGGAGAGTCCTTATTCAGAATAAGTTTGTTATTTCCAGTTTTATTTTAAATTATACTAGAGCCCATTCTTCTGACTGAATTTCACTTTACGATGTGCTTTGAAACGTTTAGACATTAATATTCCGAATTACTGGCAAAATAATTCGAAGGATCATGGTGGGAACTGGAATTCAGAATAACAGAGGGGCATTAAGTCAGAAGGACACGTGCGGGAAAGGGTGAATTGACGGCTCGAGCGAGTGAGCAATGGTGGATGGGTGATATCTCAATATTTTGAAAGTTTGCAAACTTTGAATGGCTAGAGTTCGGCGACATTAATTTCGCACAGATCTTCGAGGGATCGTTATTGCATTGCGTTACAAATTCATTTCCCTCAGAACTCACCCGTGGATTTCATTTATTCGACCGGAATTCAGGAGTTGGGAAACGATTTTCAAAATTGCTTCGGTTGATGTTCCCTGCGGATTGAATAAATTAGCGCCATAATGGAGTTTAATTAATGCCATTCGCAGTCACATGTGAAAACCCGCTAAACTATGTGTGCTGAATAAGTTAATATTGCTCGAGTCACTTCTTCCAAATCTCTTCACCATCGCGCCAACGAAACGAAAACAGGTATTCCACCAACTATGATTCCCCAACAATACAATTTTAATTAACACAAAAAATGGCTTTTAGTACCGAAGTTTAAGTATAAATCCCATTTTAATAATCAATGACTTCGTGTGCTGCACGAGAATTAATGTCGTTAACGGTAAGGATATTAAAATTATAGCTATGATTTAAAAGGCGCTAATTCTCTCAGTTTGTTGTGCTTAAAGGTATATTTCAACGGATTGGTTTTGAAAGATAAAATCCAGGTTTGCCAAAATAATAAAATATTCACAAGGTTTCTAGTACTTATTTGTATACAGAAGAACATCATATTCATTAGTAGAGAAGGGTATGTATCCTGACACTTATGTGAAATATTTAAGTGCAAATACTTTCACAGCATTCTTTAGCAATTATAACTGATGCTTTCTGACAATACCACTTAATGGGTTAGGTTTTACAAAAAATAAATACGCGTAACGAGCATCATGATCTAAAAAGCTGATAATACAAGTGTCATTATACACAACTTAGTCTTCGCAATGAGGCACCCTGGAACTTAAGTTCCGTTGGAAAGATCCATGATAATCGGGTTGTTTTATCACGGCTTAAGAATGAAAAATGTTAAATTATATCATTTCCAAATCAATTAAGAAAAATCTCCGCAAACTTGCACTTTCTTCCCGTTCTTACTGTGATGACTATATCCGTCTTTTGTCCAGTAACAGTTTGTGGCACCATATAAAGAGCGCATATATTGCTCAATTCGTCTATCCGCTCCTCCTCCTTCCTCGGCACCCTTTATTGCTCCCGATCGTCTCATTTCTTTCCTCCATCCATCCCACTTCTTCCACAGTTCTGTCCGACACCTTCCATCCTCCACCCGTCGCATTTAACTCCTGAGTTGCTAGTGGGAACAAGGAAAAGGAGTGGGACGGATGGAGTCGTCGTAAAATAAGAAGTGAAAGGTGAAAGTAATCCGACCTCTGGGTACACATTTTTCAACACTTGACACAGGACGTCGAGGTTCAATTTGGGGAGGAAAACACTCTCCAAGAAATTTTTTCCAATTTCACCGGGGCGACGTCCGTTGTTTTATGATGATTCGACATGTCAACTCTCCCTGCGGTGCGGGCCTGCTCTTGATCACAAGTTTCTTGCGTTTGACTGCCGCTCTAATCCGACGATTTAAGAGTTCACACTCGAATGATCATGGAAATCACACAACTATCCTGGGCAAAGCAAAGGAAATCATGGAAAGGAGAAATTGAGCTTCTTACGGCCTTTTTAAGACTTAATATATTAAATAATTTTATCTTGAGCCGCCAAGGGTAAACCCTTTAAGGCTTAAGGAAAAATTATTTCATACAGGCAGTCTCAAAGGAAATCTTATCATGCTAACAACAACTCATGTTAAAAAAGCACATCAAATATTTAATTCAATTACCGATAAATATAGAAAGAAAGAAAACACAGCAATTCCACATTTACACTTTACTCAGACGGCCATGGTCTCACCACTGCGTGGCATCTTCAGGTGAAGGCATGCCTTCACCTGAAGATGTATGCATGTAAATGTGGAATTGCTGTGTTTTCTTTCTTTCTATACGATGGAAAAATTCCACAGAGTAACGGCTAAAACAGTCTCTTATACCGATAACTATTAAATTTCAGAATTTGAGATTAAAAATGTACGTTTAATAATATTTAATTAAATTAAACGAGAACACAACTTTACTTGCATTAAGGCTAAAAATTGTAGGAAACCTTTCAATAACTTCCAATAAATTAAATTAATACGTATCATGCAAAAATTGTCAATGGAGTGATGTATTATTTTTTACTTGAAAGTTATTTAGTTGTGAAAAGTTGATCAATACGTCATAACTCTCAGAAAATATTAAATATTTAATAAATCAATCAATCACCAATTACATATCGTAGGCGTACAGCTTCCAAATCTAAAAATGATTTTTCTACAATTTTAAGCGAATAAAATTTGCACCGTATATTTTACAAATATTTAGGGTCAGGATTGTGCCCTAAATATCATGTGCAGGAAAAAATATTAATGAAAGCAGTTTATATCTTTCATCATGCAATATAGGGCATGTCGGTTTACTTACTCGGTCATTAGCTTCGAGTTTAACGAAATAAGACGAGAAAATAATCTCATGCGCCACTAAATGTACTGCTTTCACAGGTTTCTTTCCCGCGGCCAATCCTGCCTCATTCTCCAATAATTCTAAACTAAAAGAGCGACATTGAATGTCACCGTGGAAGGCAGTCAAATATAGTATTACCTGAATGTTTGCGTAATTGACGTTCTGAAAGAGACGTGGATACAAACTTTCATAGATATTATCCACCGACGGATTGTCTGCTTTTTTTATAAAAAAATTGGCGTGACAAATCTGGGCACCTTAAGATCTCCAAACCCCAGGCTATCTCTCCGCCTCACTCTCCACCTCATCGAACGCGGTGGCCAACTGGCCCGCAATTTCACTCCCTCAGGAAGGGCAAAGCAAAGGGGCGAGTTTTGTCCCTATCATGCCCCGCGGCACGATGGACTTAAAGGAATTCTGGCCCCGGGATGAAGACGGAAGGGCGGTGAAGGCGTGTGGGGGCGGTTGAAACGGCCGGGTTCAGGGAACGGCTGGAGGTAGCGTAGAAACGCAGGGACTGCGGGCAGGAAGAGGGTGGACGGGGAGGATGGAAGGAAGGCGGACAGAGGGCGCGAAAAGACGTTAAGGCTGTGTTTGAGGTAGAGCAGGAAGGGAAAGGAATGTCCCGCAATTCCCTTCGATATGGCGGCGGTGATGGAGTTGGGCGAATATGGTGGTTTGAGCGCCATAAGGGAAGGAAGGCGCGGGTGTTCGACGGCAAGGAATCCCACGGCAGAAGCCGAGCATGCAGCTCCACCCAAGCTATGTGATTTTTCGGGTAGCAGGTCTTCCTGGGAAACCATAACCGGCACAGGGAAAGGAACTGACCCCCCTACCCTGATGTGTGAATTTCACACGCCGTCGGGCTTAGTACTGGGTACTTAGTACTACCATTACCAACCAAACCGACCTTTGGATTGATTACTGAGTTTATGGTTTATGTATACAGGGTTCGTCCGGAAAATAAGTGTACTGAGCTCAGGAAAAAAAATTTATTACACTTTTACATATCTTAAGCTAATATTCCTCAAAATAGGACCCTTGTGAGTCGATACACTTGTTCCAGCGACGTTCCCATTCCTGGAACGCCCCCGCGAAGGCATCATCGGGAACCTCTCGAAGACACGTCGTCACGGCCTCTTTGACGGCGGAAGTCCCGTATCGCGTTCCTTTCAAACTCCTCTTTATCTTCGGGAACAGAAAGAAGTCCGGTGGTGCCAAGTCCGGGCTGTAGGGCGGGTGCGGCAGCGTTGCCACGCCGTGCTTGGCCAAGAAGTCCGACACGACAAGCTCGGTGTGAGACGGCGCATTGTCGTGATGCAGCCGCCAGATGTTTTTGATCGCTGGCCGGACGCGGGCGACTCGTTTTCGAAGCCTGCCGAGCACTTGGACGTAAAATGCAGCATTTACAGTTTGTCGTTCAGGTACAAATTCGTAGTGGACGACTCCCCTTTTGTCAAAAAAGACAATGAGCATCGCCTTGATCCGAGATTTGCTCATGCGAGCTTTCTTTTGACGGGGTGATGATGGGGTGTGCCACTCCGCACTTTGTCTCTTCGACTCCGGGTCGTACTCAAAGATCCACGTCTCGTCACCCAAAACAACGTTCTCTAAAAAATGTGGATCATTTTTGCAGTGATCCGCAAGTTGTATCGCGATTTCCAAACGATTGAGTCTTTGATCATCACTGAGCACTTTCGGCACCAACTTTGCACAAATTTTTCGCATCTGTAATTGCTCCCTAATAATCTCGTGCACTATTGTTTTTGGCACATTACACTGCTCTGCTATCATCCGAACAATAAGACGACGATCAGAGTTCAGTACATCGCGAACTTTTCGCACATTTTCGTCGGTGAGTGTCGTTGATGGGCGTCCAGGCCGTGGTTCGTCGTCGACCTCTTCTCTGCCCTCCACGAACATCTTGTGCCATCGAAAGATCTTGTTTCTGGACATGGCTGACTCCCCGTAAGCCTGGTTAATCATACCGACAGTTTCGGTAGACGATTTCCCAAGCTTTACCGCAAATTTGATGGAATAACGCTGCTCCAAAAACTTCGGCATCGCGTTCCGTGACGTGGGTCGAGCGTGGAGGTTCGTGTTAACAGAGCTCCTCACTACACCTCAGCTCAGAGCCGACTGCCTTTTTCAGCGTCGCTTGCCAACATACCCCCCTCTAATCGCAGCCCGTCAGAGCGGTGCTGGGCGCGCCTGGAGCGGCGGGAAAAAATCAGTACACTTATTTTCCGGACGAACCCTGTATTTATGAAAAATCAGTCCTACCACTTTTGGGTGCGACCCTGCACATATATATTTATATATATATATATATATATATATATATATATATATATATATATATATATATATATATATATATATATATATATATATATATATATATATATAACACTTTTTGAAAGTCTCACGGACGTGAATAATAATGTATAACACTTAGCACTAGTGGACACAGACAAAAACACAGAAACACACAAAAAAGAGACTCACTATTTTTCGAATTTTCGGTGGTCGTTGCCACCTTTATCAAGGAAGAGAGGGACAGAACTGTCCCTCTCTTCCTTGATAAAGGTGGCAACGACCACCGAAAATTCGAAAAATAGTGAGTCTCTTTTTTGTGTGTTTCTGTGTTTTTGTCTGTGTCCACTAGTGCTAAGTGTTATATATATATATAACACTTAGCAATATAGAAACACAAACAATATAGAAACCCCAAAAAAGATCACTCACACGTTATTTCTTGATAATTTCGACGGAATTCTACTCCGTCTTCATCGGAAGATTATATATATATATATATATATATATATATATATATATATATATATATATATATATATATATATATATATATATATATAATCTTCCGATGAAGACGGAGTAGAATTCCGTCGAAATTATCAAGAAATAACGTGTGAGTGATCTTTTTTGGGGTTTCTATATTGTTTTGTTTGTTACTGTGTAATGTACTATAAATATATATAAATAAATACATATATATATATATATATATATATATATATATATATATATATATATATATATATATATGGATAGAGAGAGAGAGATTATGCTCACAGAAAAATTGGAAATAAGTTAATAGATTGACTTCAATGTTAACATTTTAAACAGTATTGTCCTACTATTATTGTTAAACTAATGTGACTATTAAGTTGAAAGAATGGGAGCAAATCTTTTACCACAGTTAAGTGAAGAAGGCAAGACCAGCTTCTCTATAGAGAGGTCTTCTTTGGAGGCGATGGAAGGATCCCACCTCGAGATGAGCAATCAACTCCATGATGAAATTCTTCTGAAATAAGCCAACGCGCCGACTATCCACCTGTAACTCCGGATGAAATGGAATCCCAGCGACGACAAAGGGAAACAAAGCCTGTTGGTCGTCTCTCTAACAGAACCAGAGATTTCAAGAAAATTCAGAGAGAACCAGAACGTAAGCACTCCACCAAAAAACCGATAGGGAAGAGAGCGAGCGTTTTGGGCGATAGTTTCTCGGGACGAGAGGCGATTTCCGAAAATGGCGGTACGTATAATTCGAGAAAGCATGCGTTCTGATTTTCCGTAGGTACTTAATCTTCATGAAATTTTCGAAAACTTGAGAGAAAACGGAGAATGAGGTAAATAATGAGGGTGAAAGTCCAAAGGGGAGGGAGGGGACGGGCGAGTTGGGGCGACACCAAGTAGCAGCGGCGGTTCCAACGGAGGTTTGGAAGACGGGACGTCGCGCTGAAGGATCCAGTGACAGAACAGGCGTGAAGACCTTGGACTGGCAAGCGGGAGGGGGATGGAGAGGCGGAGACAGGAGAGAAAGGGATGGAGCAAGGACGGGCGTCGAGTTTGGGAGGAAAGAGAACAAGACAGAAAGGGAATTGGGACAATGGGAGAGTCTCTTTGTAAGTATCAGGAGTGAAATAGTGGGGCAGTAATAAATGACAGCGCCTGGAGTGAAGCGAGAAGTGAGCAAGGAAGACACTAAATAATGGCACGCTTTGTACTATCGTCCTCCTGTTTCCACTCAGACCCATCTACCTCAATTGCCTCTTATATTTTATTACGGTAACATCTGCCTCCCAAATCACGCCAGTTCCAACGAACGATCTTCTAAGCGATCAATCCCTTAAAGATGCCAATTTTCTACGCTGAAGACGTGAAAAGTAGACAGATATGAAAGTAAAACAGTCCAGGGGAGATTCAGATATTTGAATATTCGAGAATCATGGCTTTGGCTGCTTATTAACCGCGAATCAAACGACTAATTAGCAAAATCAGGATTCCCTTTATTTTAAAAAAATCAAACATATTGCGAACCTTCCTGAATCATTGAAATCTGTGACCATCCCTGTTCTTTATGTTGTAATCTACGCATGATTTTTTTTTATTTTGAGCCTAATATGCTTCCATCTTCAATTAAGAGGTTTCTCTTTTTTAACTCATTCATCACCTTAACTTTAAAAATCTTGGTGCACGATGAAAGGAAAAATTACAAACCCTAAGGCAAAATAAAATGTATGACTAATAATTTTTCCCCATTAAATTTATACCTTCTTTTTATACTTATAAAGAATTTTTACGTCGGCCACTGCATTGAAACTTAAGCTCATTATTTTTTTAATTACCGTAATTAGTGGCTTCATTTCGGAAATTTCTTTGTGACTAAAACTCAAAACCAACTCTCCGATCGATAAAGGAAACCTTTTCAGGATCTCGAAAAAATATATCAAAAGTGCTCCAAAATGTGAAGAAAAGTGAGTTAAAGCTAACATTTTTGGCTTAAATTTGAGAAGAGGGTGCAATCGAAAGCTTGAAGAGCAATTTTAGTTGAACGGCTGATGAACCACTAATGAAATGATAAATTTATAACGCATTAAAGTAATGGAAATTAATTTAGTTGTAATTAGTATCATAGGCGTAAAAATTAAAGGAAAAGAAGAAGGAAATTATAAAAAATATACTTAATTCCTATAAAAAAGGATTTCTTATCATGGTCTGGTTTTCGACACTTTAAGCCATTTTTAAATCATCTTGAAAAGTGAAAACCGATGTTGTACTCTTTGAAATGAACTTGAAAATGGAAATTGAACAACAATTTATTTTCTCCTTCAAAAACAGTGAGGGTCCAAGAATTAAAGCATGAAATCATGCGTTCCAAATATGAGGAAATTGCCGCATAAAAAAACGAGCAGCTGGTTGCAAAAGTAGATGAAAAAGTGAGACGGAGGATAACTATTAACACATGTTTAAATCTGCAGCACGCATTTAAACATGCAAACGCCAAAAGGTCACAAATATATGTTTAATTTTAATGCCAACTTAATATGTAATAGATTTTCAAGAGTAATATGGGTAAATTTTGCTCTAGCAGTTATAATTCACGTCCATGGGAATAGCCAGAAAGAAAGTTTTTAATATGCCAAACTGATTCATGATGACTCCAAGAAGGATGTCGGTGTCCTTTACGGCGAACTTGATGAAAACACACCAAAATAACATAATAGCTTGAATAACTTTAGCAAGTTTATAATTATTTAGTGCAATTATTGAACGAGAAATGGTAAATGTAAACCAATTTAAATTATAGCAGAGTTTTCATATCTAGATGAGAAAAGTAATATATGCATACAAAAATAAGATTATTATATATTACAGCAATTTGTTTCGATTACTCAATTTTAGTTATTGACGTTAACTTAGATAAGCACTCTTCGATTAATTCTTAAGAAAGTGTTAAACAACATTTTAAGCAAGTGAATGTTTCACATTTTATAGTTACAATTGCACTCCATTATACATTTCGATAGGTTTTACTTCACTGTCGGCTTAAAATTGATAGATATATAAGAGTAATTATGCAAGTAGGATGGTCATTAAAATATTGGCACAAAGGACCTATTAGGATATTTACGATGTCATCCGAATAGTTTATCGACCCAAATTTTTTCTTTGTGCAGATGGAAAGTGGTAAAATAAAATAATATAAATAATATTTGGTGCTAACATCAGAGTAGATCGGATGCAAATAGACTGAATTAGTTGACTCAGATCTCGCACGAAATAATTCCGCCCTCGTGCACGCTCTTTGCATTTTAATCAAACAGCCAACGAATATAGATTCAGCGATCGTTCAGTCACCATCCACCCAGACGCCCTCTTCAGAGAAAAGGGAGAAGCTTCCGGCGAATTAAAGGAAGGTCGGAGTTAACGTGGCGAAAGTAATAATCGGAGGCGTTCGATGGGCACAAGAAAGAGGAAAAGGGAGTGAAATGAGATGAACCGAACGGGACATTCAAAAGCTTTCGCTTCATACGGGATTACTCGAGTGCATTCGAAATACATACCGGTGACCAAACCCAACGGGTGCCTTGATGTCAGTGATTAGGAGGCGAGAGTGATTACGCGGACTCCCGTGGGCCAGTATGAATGCTCAGAAGTGACGACGGTACTTCTGTAATATGCATTTTTTTCCGTGGTTTAGTTTTTTATCCCTTAACAATAAATATATATTTCGCCATAAATACACGTTTTAAGGTTCCTTAAAACGTTATAGCAGAAACTCAAAGAGTTCCTATAATTCATGCACTGATTAATTAACAGCGTCATTATTCGGGTAAAATGCCGATTTCTACAATCCATAGAAAAATCCTTCAATACGTTCCTCTCTATTTCGATTACCAGTAACTTACCATATTTATATATATATATATATATATATATATATATATATATATATATGTATATATATATGTATATATATATGTATATATATATTAATATATATTTATTTAAACCTATATTATATGTACAAATACATTAAACCAATCTAATGCCAATCGAATGTTATCTTCCCGAAATTTCAGCATATTGCCGTCATTTGCCACATCACACCTCATTTTTTATTTGCCCTTACTCAAGATTGACTTGAGTTTATTCGTTTGCCTATTCCATTCATCGTACATTTTCCATCCTTCTCCATGCCCACTTTTCTAAATTTTAATGTCCTCTTTTCCGCCTAAGTGCTTCCAATAATACATTGGTATTCACTTTTCTTGGTTCATATTACGTGTCATAAGTTTAATAGAGAAAAACGTACCCATTCTAGAGAAATTCCTATGATAAACCCTTTGCAAAAGGTGTTAGCGTTTATATACTAAAGCTCTAGAAGGGGCATAAATAATTTTGCACCACTTGGATTAATCCAGAAAACACTTATTTCACAATGATTGTTGACTTAGTTTTAGCTTTAATTAAGTAATGAATTCCACTAATTGATTTTTCCTTTGAGGTTTAGATAACTATAACCCCAAAGGATCTAACAAGAAGTGATATTAATTTTACTAAGCTCATTGCCACCGGTGTTGTAGAATTATAATTTTTTGAGTCCGACAGACTAAGATTTAGGAACATGCTCATATTTGTAGTGCATTTAGATTAAATTATAAGACGTAGGATGCTAAGAAAATGTTTAAACGTAATACAGAAAGGAGAAGATGAGGAAATTTAATAAAATCATAGCTAAACGCGGTCACGTATTGAGATTGGTCAAAATAACCAATTAAAATTCCCAAAAAGTCTTCTTCAGAAACCATCCTGAAATTAATAGATCAAGATTCTTGGAGAGATAGGCAAGTGAAAACCAAAAGAAATACCCTCAACAGGACTTCGTAACGTACTTAAAACAGCGAAAAAAACTGTGTTCTTGGGAACAAGCCTGGATTAACCTAGCCACCTGAAAACTAATTTCTGCTTGAAATAAATACTCTGAATTTTAAATGCAGAAAGGAATATCCCGGGGGTTCGGCCACGTGCGATAACGGGAGGATGAAATGAAATGAAATGAGGAGAGACGGGGATCAGTATAGAAATTAAAGACCCGGGCACCGGGGAGCGGCAAAGAATGGGAGGGATGAACTGTTGACGAGGGCGGGAGGGAGGAGGAGGTGGGAAGGACGGAAGAAGGGAGGAGACGGGAGGGAGAGGATCTGGGCTTCGCTGAGGGCTGCATGGGAGGGGAGGGGATTGGGAGGAGCGTCCCGGACGCTTTCTCCAAGTCTCCATGGTTACCAGGTCCCGGATCCGCCCACTACCGGGAAAAAACACGTCGTGGCTGCACAGATCTGCTAATCCTGCTCTCCACACCGCCCTCCTCACTCAGCCATACCTGTTATTGACGTTCATTTATATGTGTGCATTTTACAGTAATATTTAATACATTTACATAAAAATTTACATTTCTACAGGTATCCATCCCTTCGCATTCACGCAATCCTCTCAACCTCCTCCGTTTACGAATATTATCATCACTACCTGATTTATTAAATAATTGTAGAGCTTCCTTGGGTCATATTTTTCCTGGAGAATATCCCGAATATTCGTGTTCACATAAAAAAGCGTAATTGAACGGAAAAAAATTCCCAACTGCATTGCGGAATTTTCAGTAATATATTGGTTACGACGGTTCTATGATAATACGACACCACATTTTCAAGTATATGGTAAATTTTTACCAAACTACAACAGACCGATGAATCATCACCGTATGTTTATTTCTCATGTTTGATCTTCTGGCTGGAATAACAAAGCGGATTTTAGAGAAGAAAATTTTACTATAGATCACAAAATGTATTCACTACTGTCGTGAGATAGATCATAATCTACATAGGGGCGGGTGCGAGTTATTTCTATAAGCAATTTCTCAGCCCATGGAGGATCAATAATCCCATGCGAACACGTATATATGTACACATTCTCGATACTGGTGTCTAGGATGAGCTTAGAAATGCTATTTTCCATGCATAAGATCAATATCAATCTACCGCACTCAAAATTCAATGCATTCTAAGGATGTATTGTAGTGTTTAGCTTTCCATACTGGAAAGAGGTTTCATCAATCGTGTGGGAGCAGGTTGGTAGACGTTTGAACGAACGAAACAAGCGATGAGTAAAACAAGATACGTAAAATCATGGCCACCACATCCAGCACGCCCTAATCTCTCACGATCTTATTATATTTTTCGCCATTTTCGCTCTATCTCTCTGGGTTATTCCCTGGAGTTTTCCTCTTTTCAGGGCCAAGTTGATGTTTTGGGTTCAGCAAATACATTCTTTGATGTTGTGTGCTCAGCAAATGCGGTCGTTTGAAAATTGACAAACTTTTCTGATTAAAAAAATGAATTTTTCTATGGCGCACGTCAAAAGATGGGAAAACCAACTGGAATTAAGCATACTGTAGTCCATAGAACAACCACATGGTATAAAATTTAATTTATATTAAATATAGAATTTTCAAAGATCCAACTCAAATCATCGCACTCAACCCGGAGGTCGATCTTGATCCCAACCAGGAATGGGAATGTTTAAAACTTATCACCAAAAAAGAACCGAGCCCTAAACCGAATCAAATGTTACTTTAACTACGCTTCACAAATGTATTGATGCTCAGGATATACAATTTTTTTCATGAATAACAAGACCACCTGAATATAATTTTCATTGAATGCCTAGCGGTATTTTGTCAATAAATCTATTAAACAAAGATTTTCAATAAAACACCCAAACCGACAAAGTAGTAATCAACTTAAAAGGTTTGTTTGATAGGTTAGGATGGATCTCATCCAATACCAACCCCAACGGTGCGTGAAATGCACACCTCAAGAGAGGGGGACGAGTTCCTTTCCCTTTGCCGCATGTAGCTTTCCAGGAAGATCTGGGAGCCAAAAAATCACACAACTTGGGCGAAGCCGACGGTGCCCACAGGCGTCTACCCGGAATCCAATCCGACCCTTCCGGTCAGTAAACCTTGAATATATCAGTAGGCCCAGATTTTAACAATATTTGATCATATGGACATTTTCTATTTGGACAACACCATCCATATCAAAAAGTAACATTTAAGATTCAACTCCAGGGATTCTAAAACAACTCAAATCTGAAATAAATAATATATTTTTAGAAATTGTATATATGAGACACTTATTTCGTCCTGATGACGTAAGTCGTTAAGCTTTAAGTATTGATTTCAATTCTAATTTAAGAACGTTACGCTTGTAGGGAAATATAATCTAGGAAACAAACGTGGTTCAAAACATTAAATCACCCTCTCTGAGATACCCAATTTCTTTACGATATGTAAACACACTCAATGCAAAAGTCACTCAGATTGCACTCACTACGACACACTAACAATCTTTTTTTCATCCTATACTTTAAACGGTATAAACGGATTTGTTTAGTTCCCTTAGCTTTTTTGATATCCCATTCAACGAATCACTTCAGTACCATTTATAGCGTTAAATTCTTAATTTCGAAGGTAAATACTCCTCTGACTACCGTCAATATTTCCCTTAGCGGGAACACCTCGTTACCGTCTGAGTGCCTGAAAGAGCTATCAAGCTTTAGAATATTAATTACTGAGTAATGGAACTCGGAGAAAGAGGAGGAAGGAGGGTTTCCAATTCAATTTTACCATCATACAAGAGGATGTGTGGAACATCGAGTTCGAGTTTTGATTAACGGAAAAACTTTTCAGATATTCATCAGACTTCAGCGTAAAAAACATGTACTGATGAATAAAAATGCGAGGCGCGTGAAATGGTACTCACCGATGTTCGAATATGAAATACTTTTTATCAAAAGATTGCTCCGTAGATCAAAATATCCCTTTGATTGACAATTCCCTATTGACCCTGAAGAGTTATTTAAGACAATGAAGATAGCAAAAGGGCGACATGCAGCACTTACTGAAACTTGAAAGCCTTGAATTCGACGGCGATAAAGAAGTCGAAATATGCATTTATGGAAATGGTATAAATGTTCCAATTTGGTGCCTTCAAAATACAGCGATTTATTTCAAATTCGCCAACGGGCTATATTTAAAAAAAAATAAGGGCAACTATCTCCAACTAGGAAAGACTCTGGAGGATATGGCCCCTCGGGAATAAGTGTGACCACAAAAATTCGAAGAAATTCTCCTTTAATCGCCCGTGCGCTCTTTCCAATTACGGAATTCCCTCGAGTAGCGATTAACTCAGCTTGTCAGCCTTCTTTCTCTCATTCTTCCCTCACTTCTTTGTCTCACCTTCCGCAGCTGTAGCGCCGGAGTCCTTCCCCGTCAAGTTTTAGAACCAGGTTCCTTTTATTCGTCACTAATCAGATATCCATGGTTTACCTTCACCCTCCCATCTTTACCTGTTTCTCCCTCCGTCGCAAACCAACCTCCACTGATTTTCACGGCTCTTCTTGCCTCTTCAAATGAATCTCCAAAATCTATTCGTTTCCTCCACGTCAACACCAAAACAGTTCCTGGAGTCAATCTCCACGCTGACATTGTCCTTCCCTTCCGACCTGAGGTATGTACATATTGGCGCTAGCTTGCGTCTCTCCAGCAAAATAACCAATCCACCACTCAGGAAACCCTAGGACCTATTTAATACATACTACGTAATTTATTCTATTTATTGCATATTACGAGCAAAGAAAGCCACCCTATGCACGAAGAGAGCATTTGGAAGTACTATAGCGATATCCACGAGGTAGGATATTATTTAAAACGATTTTTAATTGCGTTAGACTGCGGATGCGAATGTTTGCAAGCGTTAGCTGCGGATCAAGCTAATATTAATTGATGCACTTATTTAATATTTGGTCTTATTTGACTATAAGAGTAACCTATTCTCCAAAGAAAATTTTTTAAGTCAGAATAGAATGGCATTAATAAATATATTAATAATAATCTCTAAGTTAATATATTTAGTCTAAGCCAGAGTGGTGATGTACGTTATCCGTTTTCGATAGTTTACCACAAATCATTGCGGCACATAACAAAAGCAAGATAAGTGTATTAGAAGATCATACATACTTAAACATCTACAAGATGTGATTTCAATTTCAGAAATGATTTAGTGCTTAAGTAGTTCGGTTCCATCAAGTTTTAAATAATGAATTACACAAAATAAGGTAACCTTCTACGAATAAGGAGAGAGTTTACAGGTACATTAAGATCAACACGAACGGAATTGCTGAGTTGGCTTTCGAGTTTTGATGCGTTTAGATCATGGGTGTTCTGGGTGCAAAGCCTACGATCAAAGGCACTCGAGAGCAAATATAGCTGTGGTTGATTAAACGCCGGAAGAGGAAATAAATCTTTAGAGTCGAATAGAAAGAATAGTTAATCAACTTCCGAGAGTGCTGAATATTTAATTTGGGTCTTACAATTATAAATATTTCCCTGGATAAAAAAACCAGAATGCAGACAGGATGTAGGTTATGGAGGCAAGTGGGATCTAGATCAAAATCCCACAGTCTCGCCTTCCCTAAAAGTCATGACTTTATTTTCCTCGATCAAAAAAGGCCCGGGAGAAAGAGAGCAAAAAGTATTCCCATCGTTTAAACTTTTATTAGAGAGCGCACCTCGGCCGTTCTAAAATAACCTCACACCCGGGAGCTCAGGAACAACCGTGAAATTTGTTCCGCTTTTAAAATTATTCCGGTTGGAAGTCGACGTAAATAAGGATCAAACGAATGTAAAAATACTCGTGCAGAAAGAAATGGGATAGAAAAATTTCCTGAGCGATGACATTTATATGACCAATCAACAGCTACCAGACAATAGCACTAGAAACAGAAATAATTTTAGCATTAAAATTAATGCCAACTTAATATTCCTCCATTTACATTCACAACGACAAAATTATTGGGAAACGGTATCTAAGAATCCTCTTTATCACGCCATAGAAGGAGCCGATTATCCCTTAGACAAGAAGGAATAATTATTGTTCACAACAAGACATTTGAACTCTTAGTGCCAAGATATTGGAGAAGTAGATTCTCGTATATTATGCATAATTTATTCTTCCTACAAAATGCTGGATGTGGGAATATTTAAAACAGCCAACAACATGTATATTTATTTATACTCCACAGTACGAGTACGTTTTCCTAAATGCATCGAGAGCATTACAAAGTGGTATGGTATTTCATCTCACGCAATCCATTGTGCCCTTTTGGATTCAACTAATGCCCATCACCAGACCTATCATTGCGTTTCCACTTGGTTCTTAAACACTTCTCAGAAACATAGTTGAAGCTATGACAGAACGTAAAATTTTATCAGAAATTGATTTCTAAATTGTTTATCGATTTTAAATTGTCTGCTACACCATATATTTCCAAGTACATTATTATATGCACATATATATATATATATATATATATATATATATATATATATATATATATATATATATATATATATATATATATATATATTAATTTATACGTTAAGTACATGGGACATATAAAAATGTAAAACTTTTCTCACAAAAATCTTTCTTCAGAAGTCACAGGCGCTCCCTCATTCACAGCCTTTACCCTTTTCCCCGATTCTTCAGAAATCTTCATTAGGAGCACTCTCACCTCCTCTCCCTCACTCTCCGCCTCCTTTCTCCCTACTCCGACACCTTCCCGTCCTCAGCCTCCCCTTGGCCTTCCTTGCTCCTCCAATTCGCTCAGCTTCTCTCGCTGTCTGCTCTCTCAGATTCATTATACCCGGAGGAGAGCCACCGTAACCGCACCCCAGGCACGCCCCTCTCTCCTCCCACCACCTCCAACTTGCCCCAACCCACTCGTAAATACAACGATCTGCTCTCCCAAACCCTCTCTCTCCCAGCCACCCTTGCCTTTGCACGTCCTTTCATCTAATTTACCTCCCACACCCTCCCCTCATTCTCTTCCGTACCGCCGAGTACTTCCAACCCCCCTTCTCGTGCGCTTGAGGAACCTTCACCACCGAAGGCGACCCTCTGTTCCTCGCACCAACCTCCTCTCGATGATCCCAACCTATTCTACCTACGTTCCTTCAAAACACCGCCCTCCCACCTTCCCTTCCCTTGTTTGCCCAAGCCCAAGATGATCCCTCTACCCATCTATCCCTCCCCGCATCCTTCGTGGCACATCCGTGTCGTAAGGAGAGGGTGGCTCCGGTTTAGCGCCCGGAGGCTAGGCTCCCCCCACCCCCCCACCCGTTTGTATCTCACTCTTCCACCCGTCGGCATGGAGAAAGGGACTTTATTTAGTGCGGCGACTTTCGCTTCTTTCATTGTCGCCGGAGGTGTCCATGGCTGGGATGTTGATGGGCACGTATGTAACATATGCGTGTTTGCATTTGGCGTGGGAAGAGTCCGGGCCGGGGAATATAATGCCCTCCGGGGTGAGTTACGTTTGCACCAACGCCGTCTGTTTTCTTTTCCGTTTTTTCATCGCTCGGAAATGAAATTTGTTTAGGCATGGAAATGCAACCGTTTGTTTGCGGTGGGTGAAGAAGGGGCCCGGCCTCGACTCAAACGGGACTGGTTGATATCAGGTGATTAGAAGTGCTTAAACGAGATCTTTATTATGCTAGCGGTAATTATCTCCTCGGAATGAATGTGCCATGAGATGAACTGAAATGTTATATCTTGGTTAATTATGGGATTGGTGTTTATTTAAGATAAAATAATTCGGATTTTATAATAAAAAATAATGTCCTAATTGGAGTAAAATATATCAAACAAGACCAAATTAATTATATAGACATATGAGTGAGATTTAGTGGCTTATGAAGCAGTTATTTGTACAGGTAGCGCAAGTGCATGCGAATTTTTCAAATAAAGTGAACAAAGAACATTTCAGAAATAATTTTGCACACTCAGAAAGAAGAATTTTTTTGCAAAACTAAGTTCTCTTTTGTAATTAAATGACCCAAGTAGATATAATAAAATCAATAGAGACAAGGAGAAGATAGAAACGACACTAGAATACTAACTAGCCAACCAATACTGATCAAACAGTTTCACGGAATAAAAACTAATATGAGAAGAGAAGTAAAAGGCTCTGGTAGAGTTGAACAAAATAGAAGTGGTATAATAAATTATATGAAGAAAGCTAGCTCAAATTCTACGATTGAAATTGTTATGAATAGAATCAAAGTTTT
The DNA here is from genome assembly GCF_022747635.1 of Hetaerina americana. Classification (NCBI taxonomy): domain Eukaryota; kingdom Metazoa; phylum Arthropoda; class Insecta; order Odonata; family Calopterygidae; genus Hetaerina; species Hetaerina americana. The sequence goes on along the minus strand of NW_027286874.1, from coordinate 10,310,548 downwards.
AAGTTTACGGAATACCATAGTCATGCACAAGAATGAATCAAAATACTTAGCATTTCCGAAGGATAGAATTTGTTGCTATCAACTAGGTACACTGCCAGATGATGCTATATTACAGCGAAACAAGTTGGCAGCAATAAATTCTATCCGGTAGAAATGCAAAGTATTTTGATTCCTCCTCGAGCATTATAAATTATTGTTCAGGCAAATTATTTCTTCTATAAAAATGGATTATTTTATGCTTATATTAAGTAAAAAGTTTGTTACTTTTGATCGTCAAATATCCAGTGGTAGAGAAATCCAAAAGTTTTCATTAAATTCACCTTCTGCTCAATACATATACGAGATAATTTTTGTTCATGCTCTCGCATTTATCATTGGTTTTTCTTTGCAACCAATTCATAACCATTATTCACTATTTTATGGGATGACAACGTTTCGCTGAAAATTTAATGTATCACTACGTATGGATTGCGCACTCGACGTAATTTCAATCACCCAAATGATTTATTCCATTAGACTATAACTTAGTTCCAAAATAATCCTCATTCCTACTCTTCCTATTCCGATTCTCTTCCCGATCCATGAATTCAATTTCATTCATTTTGTGCCTCATTATCCATTTCACCTTTATTTTAATCAATAATTTCATTTCGTTTAACAAGTTGCGATTTACTCGCATCTACTTCAACATTGCCTTATACCTGTATTTTATCCTCCTCTATGTTACTACCATTTTACCATTCATCCATGATAGCTTTAAAATAGCCAAGCAACATTATCTTACTCTCCCTGGTTACCTACGTCAAAGATATTTTTACTTTTGGCCAGCATTACATCTCTAACCTACCTATAAGTGTGTTTTTTCCTTTCTCCTAATGTATATTGGATAGAAATGAATTTGTGTTCTAAAAATATTTAGGGATATGAATATATTATGAGGCGTAATATCGTCGCAACAAAATAACTTTATTTTAAATGTATCATTAGTCTTTACGCGAAAGAAATATAAATCTTCACTTTAAAAATAATCTTGGTGGAAATGGCTAAATGAGATATCGAATAAGCACGAAATAGTTAATGTTAAAAATTATATCCAAACGCGTATTTATAAGTAGAATATGTGTAATTAGAAATATATGCTAAATATAGATTTCAGTACCTCAAACAAACAAGGGGTTGGGGGGGACCCCAACAGTACTTTTTTTGTGTCGAGAACTATGCCAAATTTTTGGCGGAAATTGTTAGCGGAAAAGAACCAATTATTTCAAAAAATGTAAAAGTTTGGACTGCTTATTTAAATAACTCATCCAAGTACTCAGGTAATGTCACATAGAGTTGTACTGTAAATCTGAAATTTTAACACCAAGAAAGTGGGCTTCATGAGTGGTTGGGGATTCGGGATCTCTGTTTTTCAAAAGCCTTTCGATAAAACACAATATATCTCTTAAAAGTTGGGCAATCAAGAAGTTTGATAATATAGTGTGTCTTTGCCATTTTATTTGACACTGAAATTGACCTCTGGCCCTGATTTTGGTGGACATATGTGGTTCAAGCTTTAATCAATAACTTTAATCCGTTAATTTTGGTCCAAATCAACCAAATTAAGGGGGAAAGTAATAAAAAATTTAAAAAATACATAATTTCATTTTTATTAGCGTTGATAAAAAAGTCAAACAATTATGTGAAATAAAAAAAATTGAATTTTACGAAATGACTTCAAAGAATCATTATTACTATTATTTAAGGAGCGCAATACTCTATTGATTCTAATGTCGTAACAAACAAACTTAATGAAATATTGTTTACCTTACACGGAATAAATATCTGGTGAAAACCTGACTGAAGCGTAAACAATTTTGAAGTGAGAGTTAGTTGGTAACATATTTTCCGTTCACGTCCATACATATATACAGGCCCTGTAAACTACCTCAGTTCTGTGTAAATGTGTACCTCATTCGGAAGAGAATCCGATTTTTTTTTCAAATGCGTGACTGAGCGCAAATTCGGATTGAAAACAAAAATCTGGTCGGCCCTGGGTGTTCCTCGCGGACGACGAAGCACCACGCTGAGAATTCTATGTCGACCGCCGAGTGAGGGCGGTCGCGGTCAAAACAAATGTTTGCACTCATTTGACGGACATACGAAGGGGTTTTATCCCGGCGTGGGTCGGTCACGGGTGCGATAATATTACGGGAACTTAGTGGAAGCGATTCCGAGATTCGCAGTCCGTTAGGAAGCGGACAATGACAATGTCACCCCAAACGACAAGGGCATTTTGATGGTAGGAGGGGACGAAAACGGCTCGGGACGCAATTACTAGCGAGGGGATGTGGAGGCACGGGGCTTGAGCTTTGAGATGAGAAGGATCGCAGGTATAATCATCGCTGGCAACAGAATAGATCCTTCAAATAGCAATCCCTTCCGTTCCCCCTGAGGGTTTCCTCACACCGCAACCATTGTTCGACCGACGGGGACGCAGTGCGGGTCCGTAGCAACACCATAATGGCGTCTCCGGAATGATTGAAAGATGCGGGAGAGGCGGGAGAGGGAGGGAGAGTATGGCAGGGAGTGAGTACAGGACAGGAGAAGAGGAATTAAGGGGTGAGAGAGAAAGAAGACGAAATATTGGGATTGGTGGACGAGAAAAAAAAGTGAAACACGAAGTTATATTTTTATTGGGAGTAGTCAATTAGAGGAAGAGTAGGGAATCCATTGAATTATTTAAAATGGGTAAATTAATTAAGGGTAAATTGATTTCCTCGATATAGGGCCACCGTAAACTCGATCAATAGCTATTAAATCCAACTATGATATTCCTGGGTGGCTACTCACTTATTTGACTACCGTTCTTGGAATTTTCTCAAAATCCCCGACATACAATCTCATCCCTCAATTTTCTTCCGAGACTTGGTGGGATAATTATTTGGTGTTTTTATGTGGATGACTCATCATCGCTGCGGGTCCGACTGCAGTTACTTCCACTACTAGTGATTTCTTATTGGCCAGGGTGTGCACGTACGATGGCATTCGGCAAAATTGAACTTATTTCACAACTTAAACGGTCATTTCTCTCATCGGGAATTCTCGATTCACTCATCGTATGCCATACTCGCTATCACATGAAAACTCAGGTCATATTTCCCAATTTTCTCCAAAATGTTGACGAAACTGATATCTCACTTATTTTTTCCTAGTTTCGATTTTGTGGACGTCCTCATATACTTGGCACCCTCAGGGAGAGATTCTATTCTTTAAGATATTCAAAATATACACACAAGAGAGATAGCTATGCACGTTGAAAAGTCATGAACACCTCATTCCTCAAAATCGGTGATAGTTTTAAGAGTAAAATTATTTGCACTCGCAAATTTCACGCTCAAAACACCGCGGCATATCAGCTACTTTTATTCATAATGAATGGAGGCCGACGTCATTGAATTAGAGCTGCCCCTTTTATATTGATAAATATAATTATTCAATTCTCAATAGGAATGGCGCCCATAATTAACAAACGCTTTCAAAAAAAGGAAACGCCAACGAGTTTATACGGCTGCAAATATTTAGAAGCTCCATTTCCATTATTCTTGAATCATTGCTCACAGGCGTTCCGGCAAGATGCGAGGGAACGCCTTTCCGCTTCCTCGCTGATTGCTGAGAGGTCGATCGATCTGGGGCGGCGCATTCAAAGCATATCGCAGAACTCATCAGATCTGAACTCAGATTAAACACACACTCCATGCTTATTAAGCATTGAGCGGGAGCGCGAGGAGGGGTACGCGATGCATTTACTCGAAGAGGCACGTTTACCGAGCCATCTAACCGCCATGCATGTTGGAACGATTGGAGCGCAAGCAGCACGCGGGGAATAATTTCCACAGCCGGGAGGGGAGGAGGGAGATAAGCACTTAATATGTTTCGGGGTCCGCGAAGTGTACGGAGGAGGGGCGTAGGGGTCCGAAGGCCGCCGCCGTCCGACCATCCAGCCGGCGGGGTCGGGAGTGCGGGAAGTCGAGCGTCCATTTCCATTCGCGCGGCCACGAGGAATCTCCACTCGCACATCCTCTTTCCCTCACCGCCGGGACTCTCTTTGGCTCCGGCCCAGATTCGCATCGCTGAACTAAAACTGCGGCAGGACGTCGAGCTTGGGCAGCAGTCCATTTCGACCCATTAAAAGTGACCCCGATCATTGGACAAAATGGTCGCCGCGATTAAGGCGGAGATTTCCCTTTAAGCGTTGAAGAAAGAAAACATTCCTGATAGACCGTCACCCTACGGGAGCAGTCGACGAGGTAGTTGATTTCGAAGAGACACGGTATATACTTTCTCCTGACGTTTGTAGTATTAACTCAATTGAATAGCCGTTTCATACTAAGCTTTAACTTAATAATTTAAATTATTTCGATTCCTACACAGATATAATACACAATGAATGAATGTATTTTTGCTATCAATTGCCGATAATATAATGATGAAGTGGGTGAATGTCATGGTAACTATTGAATATATTCAAAAATATTTTTCCTTTCTAACTTTTAGGAAAGAACTTCTAGAGGCAAAATCAAATCCTCAACTAAGCAATAGATAAGAAAAGACCAAGAAAGATTTCGAAATAGGATAGTTATGGCAGGAAAGGGGTCCAGTCTGTGGGCGTTAATTTTCTCTAACGGCAATTGTACTGCATTACATAAAGGCTAAGATGAAAATAGCTTTCGTAAATGACCTCCATATGCATCGGTACTAAGACAAAAGGAGGTAATCAAACCAATAGAACATAAATCGGTCCGAATTGTTTATTTCATCGCGAATATTCACAACTTGCTAAATTAAACTTGGGAATCTTGTCCGCCAGTTACAATAACTTAAGTATGAGTACATGGTATACTTAAGGAATTGCTTAATGACCCATCAATATCGCAGGCGTAATAGTCTTCTAAATTCAGGTGGTAGTAGTATTTTAGGGGAGGCGACCGACTGCTGAGGTCATTTGCGCCATAGGGGATGGATAGGAAAGGATAAAGGGTGGAGAGAAACCCGGCGTCGGTATTAGCCTTCTCTTTACGAAAGGCGCCAAGGGGTCCGCAGCTTAACGTCCCATCCGACGGACGGCGTACTCACTCAAGGTGCCCTCCACAAAGCATCTCAAGTAGGGATCGAGATACGTCTGAAAAATATTCAACACCGCCGGGATTTGAACCCGAACCCTGTGGGTGGGAAGTCAGTACGGTAGCCACCGCATCAATCCCGATCCCCTTATAAATTCAGTTCTAATATACATAATTTGAAATAATAATTAATCGGGTCAAAATAGAATTTTTCTTTTAAAATATCACTGGGGAACAAATCACAAATATTCCGATATAATAAAAGAAAATTGATTTGAACGGATCCCAGGTAGAAAGGTAAGGTATTTGAAGAGATACAAGTTCCCAGAAAACAATTTCCCAGTCCCTAACCAAGCGTGCATACAACTGGGATTGAAAGTATACGATGAATCAACATGTAGTATTTCTGCGAAACACCAATGTTGCATTAAATATTTTTGATTGAAAAAGTGATGAGGTTGTTGATATAAAAGACACCGAAATTGAAAATTTATCTAGGATTATTTCATTACTTTATCGAACTCTTCAATGAAATTTTAAAAGAAAACATTTATCCCGATAATTAAGCATTTAAGGAATATTTTAACTGTTCGACCTACCAAAACTGTGCGATCTATAAGGTGTTATACTACGGAATGTGGCTTTCAGAAAATAAAAGTCATTATAAGGTTTTTGTTTTATACAGATACTCATCAAACTATCAGGTTTTTCCAAAAATACAGCAGATGATGTAGAGTACAAAATTTGGCTATACAAGTCCGCCAATTGATGAAAACCCCCTCGTTTAAGAACTAGACCTAAACCACAAAGAAAAATAAATTATTAAAACGTCCCATTAAACTACAATTTTTATGCGGGAAAAATAGTTTTGATAAAACTTCAACGCCGAGTTTCAGAGCTATTATTTAATTCGCCGTTGATCTAGCATTTGAATAATAATTATGTATTTGTATTGATGTAGAAAAGAGGAAATGGAGATTGCCGAAAAGGAAATAATGCTTAAGGTATATGATCCTTGAATTTAGTAAGAGTGAATAGATCGTCCACAATTATCCCTTGAATGAAGTATTATTCATAAGAGGAAATAAAAGTACAGAGTTTGCTATATATTCTCTTCTACCATCATTAAAAGGTCAACTTTTTGAAAGTAATAATAAATGTAATTAACCGAAAATCTGAGATTATGAGATCAAAGATAACTCTTCGTCATTAATTCTACCGACCAAACATTCAAATGCCAAAATACCGTTGATTCTTATTGCTTATCTGAACTAAGGTAAAATCGGGTTTTAATTCACGCCTATCAATTTATACTTTTGCGATGATTTTCATAACACCTTATTCATATGAATTAAAACAAATGCATGTAAAGAAAGCAGGTTTCAATTAATATTTTTTATACAGCCATGCCAGCTTATATGGTTTGATTCGGAATCAACTGCGTCACATTTTGAATTCCTGAGACTCTTCCCACCGGGAGAAAATATTCAAACAATTTCCAAGTATCTATCGACTCGGAAGTTGATCTCAATTCCGCGTTTCACGGGAAAAATACAATATGGAATTTACGACAAACCTACACTGCTGCTTGAATTACTCCTTAGAGCGTTTCAAAGCTGAACGACTAATGAAGATAAGATGAATTTGAGGAATATAAGATTTTTTTCAGAATCCGCTGTATTCCACTGGCGCTTTCATTATTACCTCTTTAACAAAGAAAGGAGGTCACATCTTCCGCCATAGCATACCTGAGACATTGATACAGGAAGTTCTACTCACAAATTTGTCGAGGCTTAGCGACGACTTTGACTACGAAGAATACCAACGAGTTCCGTCTAGCAAGTAAAGAATGACGTCTTTCTTCCGTACACAATAGCACGTTCCCATCCCGTAACTATCCCTGTTCTATATTCCACGCTTTAAAATTAAGGCTTTCCTGGCAGCGATCAAGATGAAAATGATTGATATCTCCCAAAACTCCGCGTCTCCGATACATTTATTGTGAAAAAAATTCCCGGGGGAGTCCCTGTCGATCTCCATTCTAATGAAATCTCTTCTCGAGCAGGAAGTTGGGATTTTATTTTCAGCAACGATGCTGAGGAATTAATCTCAAACTGTTAACGGCTCATGATGAAGGACCAATTTTTTTTTGGAAACTGGATTTGGAATCCGACTTGCCTTATTTCCCATTCGCTGCGTATCTTCATTTCCATATTCCAAAAACTCTCAATGGGCCACTTGTAGCCAGGAGCAAATAGTAGTTTAAGGTACTTCTGTTCTGTAGATTGTTGAGTCATAGTATAACTCTAAATTGGTTTCCTCTGATGGTATGGATTAATTTGCTTATTACTTCACCGATCATGTAGCACAGCATATATTTGACCGCAGTAGTAGCTTTTTTCGCCCAAGAGAGTTGTAAATGCAGCTATCGATTCTGCAACGAGAAATATTTACTGAGACAAAGCCCCCCCCCCCAATGAGATCTAGGAAATCAATCAATTAACTGACCGATCATGGATAAAACTTTGCAGTAACAATATCGCGCATACATGCAAAATATGGAACTCCCTCCTATTTCTTACTTCATAAAGGAAATTTACTTAACTCTAGTTTCAAGCCGTTATAATTCACTTCGTATTCCAACCTTTAATTATGAGTTTTTGGAGCAATTTTCATTTGGCATGCTTCATTACAACTTATGAGATACTTTGCTAGTGAATACATGTTTATCCTAACTCACGCATGACGGGATTTATTTACGCTTACACTTATCACTCTAACAGAAATGGTGGATGCGCCTCAACGATCATTAGAGTGAAAAACACCAGCAGAGGAATAAAATAAATTATCTCAACAAAGTTCCACTACGTTTCTATATTGCATGGTCGATGGAATTTTTCCAATAATTTATACCTAAAAGTTGTAAATACTTTGAGCTTAATTGGAAAATGAAAGAGTTGGCATGAGGGAGCTGTTTATTTTGAGCTACGCATCGTGGACCGTTGGCCGTCGCGTTCTTTCCCTTCGTCAATCTAAATATACTATAAACGCTGTATTATGGGAATGGAGTGTTTCAATTGGAACAAGGAAATTACTCCAGATTCGGAAGCTCTTGGGTGGAGATGACCTTGCTGGAAGGGATTAAGACGAACCCCAGTTTCTCTCGCACTTTTCGTGAAGGAGTGGCTTTCAGATTGTCAGTCAGTGGGCTGACTGTTTAAATTCTCTTCGTGGGCACGGCGCTCAAGGACGACTCCGTCAACGTGGATCGCAACGAGATGACAGGGATGCTGAGAGAAATGTCTCACAATCAGATTTCCATCAGCGGGAGCGAGCAACTGATGGAAACGGGTAAAAATACCACAAAGGGAGAGGATATTTACAAATGGGAGTGAGACTCGAGGTTGGTTTCTCCGTTTGTAGTTTTCTCCCTCCTCTCCGGAAGGAAAATGGAATTCAGAAGGATAAAAGGGGACCCTTTATCGCCTGGGACGTGATGTCACGAAAATCCTCTTCCCGCACTCAAGGCAACCAAAGGTCACGCAGTTTCTTGAGATCCGACTCGCGCAAACGATACCAACGTAATGGAGCGATACCGAGACAGAGAGAGGGAGAGAGAGGAAAAGGGAGAGCATTTGCGAAGACCTCACGGGGTCGAACTCACCATGAGATTAGGATAATTTCCGACGGTGGTAATACGGAGATTTTAGCACTATTATTGAGGAAATGGGTTTGAAATTAGCCCAACTGACAATATATGTAAATGAGGAAACATCTACAGTACTCTATACATAAATACTCAAATATTGTTAATTCAAAGGAAAATTCTTACAGCCTCGCGGAAATAAATAGCTGGAGTTTTAAAAAACATTTTCCCTGAGCTACAGGAGTAAAAATGTTTCTAAAGAAATTTGATGAACTAAATTGTTATTAGCATTAAGAGAAAGTAGTTATAAGTCTATAAATGACAATGTAGCCATGTGTAAACCATCAAAAACCCTGACTATAATTCGGTCACTAGGTTATTAAAATAATTTTTTTAACAATCTTATAGGCGGATCTAGTTAAAAGTTAAATGTTTGTAACAAAAGGAACTTAACCTGAAACACAAAACGTATCCTAGTCCTTGGCACAAATAATAGATTCATTTATTTTTCCGATGCATATAATTCACAGAAATTGAAAGCAAGCTCCTCAAGATTGAGCAGTAGCAAATTTTAACACGGTATTTTAAGCACATTATGCCTTCTTTTTATGAAAGTAATTAATGCAGCTTTAATATGACTTCAAACTAATACGAGATATGAAGTCTTCTTGGTCATATGATGGAACAAGCCAATTTGAGGGGAATTAATGGAAACTCATCATGCAAAGATAAAAAACATATGTTCCCAAGTTCACGGCCGAAACGCGAGAAAGTTTTAAATCGATTCATTAAAACCCATATGGTGTTCCTACAATAGTTGCTCTCAGCAAATTTAAATTCCATGGAACTCCGGGAAATTCATGACCTAAAATTAAATGGGCCTCTACGTAATTTCTCCTCTTCAGGATGTTTCGTGTACCTGATAATGAGCGCAACTTCACCTCCTCTAGACTTAGGCTTGGGGATAATTTAACGAAGGGTTGACGACACCGATTTGTGCCAGGGAAAAGGTTGGAAGACGACGGTACGAAAGTTGGATTAGGCGTAAGAGAGTTTTGGAAGAGTTACGCAGGGATGGAGGCTTAAGAGGGAGACTTTATCAGGGGGCCATTTGGCGGGGGGCCCTTTGAGCTAAGGGACAGCTGCTGGGGGAAGGAACGCGGGGGTCGGGGGAGGGAGCATGCTGACCCGAAATAGACACCTATCATCGACGGCAACGCCAACGGAGTCGCCTCAAGAGCTGCTGTGCACGCAAGCACTTAGGATTTGTTTTAGGGAGCCAGGGAAAGGAGTAGATCAGGAAAACATTATTTTCGAGGCCTTGGAGGATGCAGGAGTGGAGTAGAGAAATTTGAAGTTAAAATAGTGAAGATTTTCTGACATCAAAAAATGAAAGGATTCAAAATATTTAATTAACTTCAGCCTACTCCTCTCACGCAGCGAAGATTAAATCTAAAGCAGAAACCATGAAGAATCAACCTACATCTCAATCGTAAATATATAGGGAGAAAAACTAGGGACAATTATACGAATACATTAGACAGTTTTCATTTATAATACTATTTAAAACTAAACTTAGAAATAATTATACGTGATTTTTGGCAGTAAAAACTACACCAACGAATACATTGGTAAGTGATTACTATAGTAAATCATTCTCCGGAAATTGTTTTTCGATTGTGATCGTACTTTAGGAGGAATAAATATTTTTTAAAATTTCGGTCTGAATTCAATTTTTACTACCTACGAGCTTTTTGTCTACTTGTACATGGAATATGTTAGGTGATCAATGAAATATATCATAATAGCATCAAGCAAACTCACAGTGACTCTTTAAGTGTGAGGACCGCCTCCCTTTGGCGGAATAGGTTATCGGTAGAGACATATCATACGATCTACCTTCAAAAATATGACGCCGCTCAGAGAGAAGTGAAAAAATATCTTTCAAGGGAGTAGCAAACAAAACTGCGAGTCATTTCTCTCAAAGTGTCATGAAAGAAAAGACACTGTCTTGTGTATATATTTTTTATAGAATTTCCGGCTTTTAAGATTTTTTAATAAAGGCACTGGAGTTAAGAAAGAACAACTTTTAATTTCGGAGGAATACCCTTTTATGTAGACAGAAGACCAAGGGCCAGCAAATTGCCACCGAAATATCAGTGATCGTCATCACTGAAAGCTTTCACTCGAAAAAATATCAGGTGTTCAGGAAATAATCGATTGTTGCCTACACGTAGAGCATGAAAATGGTTGAATCCTACGGATACCTTTTACCGTATAGAAAATACCAGGCCATCGATAGCACTAAATTCCCAACCTCCTAACTCCTATTTCCTACTTCACTTGATTCCCCCCGCACACACACACAATTCATCTTCAAACTTCTTCCCGCGACCGATTCCTGCACCACCACGCGTTTCCCTTCTCGGTTTGACAAGACGTTCCGCCCGCCTCTTTCTTCCTCCTCTTCCCCTGTCAGCACAACAAACACAATTCTCTTCCTGCCCACCTCACTATTTTTATATCCGCAACTTTCTCCACCCTCCTTTCCCCCTTCACCCCCCCCCCCTGCGCTGAATCACTCCCCCATTGCCTTCCACATTAGACGATGCTGTTCTCTCGATCGGAATAAGAAGAAAGGATCCCCACACCGCCGCCTTGAAGAGACGCGAGTGGCATCCGTCGTCGCTAGAAAACCCCGAGATACTTGATGGAAAAACGAAAAATGACTTCTTCCTCGACGACGCAGATGCAAACGACTTCTCCGCAATGGGATGGCCCGATGGATAACAAAATGTCTCTGCGCAATTAGAATTATCCGAAGGAAAAAACCGCATAATTCAAAATTCTACCCAACTTTTTTGGGGACTTTTTTCCGATTTGCATCTTGGGGATAGCTTACTGTTTAATTTTCACCCAAAGCGCGAAAAAATACGTAGCAAGGTGATTCAACCTCAAGTAACGTTTGCTTTCGAAAAGTATTGAATGAAGATGATAACTTATGTTTTACCATTGAGGTAGCGTACATATTCGCACATTAAAAACCATTAATAAAGTGCGTTCTTGCATTCTCAGAGATAACAGCTATTTTCTCTGCCTCTGTTATAAATGAGTTAATGGCGTAGCTATTGAAAAACTGCGAAGAAGTAAATTGTCGACATGGATCTTAGAGAATCAAGGAAATATATTTTATTATAAATCGATCATAGCACTATTAGCATATATTTCCAGTTTTTCTTGGCCGAATTAGACAGAAAAATCTTTCGATTCGTTTTTCAAAATTTATTAAAATAGGGAAATGCTGATACATCTTTTTATTGATATGTGGGATTTAATTTTGCAAAAGTAGCTCGCCTTGTAGATTTAACAGGGATTATTCGGTGCTGATACAAGATAGGCATGAATAAATTGGATGACGCTTCGGGCTTTTCAAATAACACTGCGAGAAAAGGATAAAACGATCTGTTTTGTATGAGGCCGTAATAAAGAGAAATCTGAGCCTAGAAGTTGCGAGGACTCCCACACGCGTCAGAAGTTTCAGGTGTAGTGGCAATTAGGAAAGTTATAACGCGCTCACGTCGGCCGGCTGCAAATATACAGGTACCTTTGGTGTGAGCCGTCCAAAATAAACTTGGATCAGTGATGCTGACACCAAATAACTTTCCTTTACTCCATTTCATCATATTCTACACACATACTATATCACTACACTCCGAACAAAAGCAGAACAGCCGGTTTAACTCCCTAAAACTCTAGGAAAAAGTTATGTTTTTCACTCAAAGTTTTTTTTTCAATTCTTATATTTCACGGACCGGGAGCAGAGTGGGATGAGAAGGGTTGTGGGTAAATCGGTATTACTGATTGGACCTGAGTTTACCGCGTGCAGAGGGAATTTAAGGCGGCACAAAAGCACCAGCTGAAACAGAACAGACGTCTAAAGGGAAAGCGAGCAATATAGGTGACAATACATTCGATTCCCGTATTCCAAATACGGAAAAATGTTTTGTTTTAGATGAACATGAGAGTCGATTTGTGTTTTGCATTAAAACAGAGATACTTTGAGGCATTTTTTCATTATATTTAGCGGATAGATAAAGTTAATTAATTTTTTTAGTGGTAGGACCGACAGTATTGAATATTCAAGATTCAGAAAAAAACATTAACATACAAAATAATATTAAAAATTTAAAAGCAAGATATAAAAATAACGCTGGGAACTTTTATAAAACGAGATTTATAAACATTAATTGCAATTTCGCATATTTAGATCAATGAGTCAACTCAAACGATAGTCATGTTTGGATAAGTTCATGATATACATTTTAGCCCTTACGATGGATAGTCAGGATAATTTGAAAAACCCTAAATTCAGAAAATTTTGGCATTAGCAAATACATAACATACATAAAGATACATTTCAATAGAATTATACCATCGTACTAGTAACTAAAAAACACTGAGTCAACTCTTGTGAAATTAATAATAGCCTAAAACGACTAATAATTAAATAATATACATAATTATATAAATAATCAATAGGATCTAGCAGTCAAAAGAAAATACTAGGTGAAGATATTGAAATGGCATGAGGGTATAGACAAAAATGGCAGATTCAAGAAGCGAAACTTTACCTCATTAGTAATAGTGAGCAAGAATCTAATCGTCTAGTAACTATACGCATTAGTTTCAGCGTGGGTACCAAAAATCCACCTAATCCTTAACGTCCCAATAATTTTTTTGGGGGCCGAGGAGCCGTAAATACCATTACATTGAGTTTCGATTCGAGAGAGGCAGAGAGGAGCCAATAAGTATTTGTGATGGGGCACTTTTACAGGAGAGAGTGGTGTGGATTAAGTCCTCAAATACATTAAATCGAATTTAAATGCCAATTAATTAACTGATACACATCGTGTACACAAATTATCAACAACTGCAAAAATAACAAATTTCGCCAAAAAAACCTGTCTCTTAAAGCTTAAGTCTTCATTCCTTCGTAACTAAACAAAAATAATCTAGGCACCCACCTCTCTCTAATATTTTGAGACACTGAATGAAGATCAGAGGGAGGCTCTATAAAAATATGAATCTAATAGAGAAAGGATAAGGACAAAATTTCAAACGAGTTCTGAGATTAAACACCGGTTCTGTAAGGTCTATAATGGAATTGCTAAGGTCCCTCTTTCCTCAGAGAGCAACCAAAATACCAAAGTATCTCCCCGACCTTAATCAACGGATATAATATTGAAAATATGGTCTCCTCACTCCGATAGAAAGGAGATATGAGAGATTGGGTAAGCATTCCAGCGAGTTCCCGGCCGCCGGCGCTGGATTATCGCCGAAGAATTAAAATTAGCAACGGGAGACGCCCGAGCACCCTTCAGTCCCCAAGTTTTAAAAGCACCGTCGCAGATGTCTCCCGAAGAGACAGCTCTCGAGGCAGAGAGCGGGGGGGGGGGAGGAGAGGAAAGACGAGTGAATTAAATGAATAAAAGAGGCTTCAGACCCCCCCCCCCCCCGCTGCTTCTCACCCGAATAATGGCCGTCTTTATCTTCTCATGTTCCTACTCGTTACTTAAATAAGAAGACTACTGCGTCAGGTTGGAAATGAGATAGGGGTAATTAAGTAAAAACACTAACTAAAAGAGAAAATTAAAAATATTTGATGGAAAATTAAAAAAATATATGGACGTAGTTGCCGATGTTTTTTTATTTCTATAGTTTCTTCCAATCATATGTATGTATTTCTGTGTTTCTACACAATTTACATGTTAGCTCATGCATGCAAATGTTTAAATAAACTTTACCGTTGTGCCGTGGTAAAACATATACGAGACCCCAACGGAAAAAAATATGAATAAACAGAAAAGTATCACACACAACATAGAAAACGGCTACTTTTAAAAATTAAGGTGATCCCTGGCACCTTCATCATTGTGAGTTACCCCTCTCACACCGATAAGGTGGCTAGAGCCCCCAAAACAAATAAACGAATATATATATATATATATATATATATATATATATATATATACATGTATTTATTTATATAAACTGTTGGCTGCCATTGGCGTGGCACACAAGTAAACGAAAACGACAGGGCACTCGACAAAGATAGGAAAAAGAGACAGCGACAGTTGAATTTTTTATGGAACCTTGATCCTCATGAGAGGCTTTTTTTAAAACGATAAAGAACCTTAAAGAGACCTGTAACGTCGGCACAGACTGCATTTCTCGATCACTCACTTCTTTATATCGTATAACGTCCACATGTTAGCTATGTGTAGGGAGAATGATGGCTACATAGATGCCCCCGAAGTGACGTCAAGGAAGAGAGCGGGGTCGGATAGGGGGGTGGAATCCTGGAATCCATATCGGAGGCCGTGAGTGTCGAGCGGGCCAAGCACTTGTGGAAAGAGCGGAAGATACCGGGGAGTTTCGGGAAGTCCTGATAAAAAGGAGCGAGTTACCGCGGGGGAGTGAGGGAGTCTAAGAGCACCGCCGGAACAATGAATTTGGCAGATGTCGTTACATCCACTCGCACGTATTACCTGGTTGCTTCTCATTAAGATGTATCTTATCTCTTCCGCTAAATTACGATTTTCTGGAATTAAATCAAATTCGTATGACTATAAGGACTAATTTTTTTATCGTAAAGCTTTCAAATTTCTAGGTTCTTATTCATTGGAGCACCACACATGGCGAAGGAAATATACTTGTGCAAAGTTTTGATTTTTGGAATGAAACGAACTTTAAGGCTAATCAAAATAAATAAAGGCTGTCAAAGACTAACCAGGCGATTTTGAATTATTCCAAAGTACCATGCATTATTAAAGGAATTACAGCAAGAAAGTCAAAATTAAAAAGTTTAAAGTTATGTATTCACAGTCGTAACAGCCATTGCCTCTAGTTCGTTAATTGAACGTATGTTGGAGAATATACTAGTAATAGAGACTTCTCAGAATCAGAAAGATCGCTGCTAAATAGATCAATACTTATATTTAAAACATTTTACTGGAGCCAGTTTGTTCACGTTCTCACGTACGTGCGTCACTGTTCTATCAAGCAAAACACAAGTGCATTGAACAAAAAACAGTCTGGCATGCCTTCCCTTTGATTTTTCTCAAATGCGTGTGGTTTCAAAACTCCTCGCAAAGCCTCAAAGCGCATCAAGAGCTTAAGGAAGGGCAAAAACATAAAATGTCCGAAAGAGAGAGTAAGAGTTGGACGAAGGGAAATGAATCAAGAAGAAGCTTTGAAGAGCGATGGAGGACGGTCAAGGTCATAGGGAGGTACAAAATAAAAATTTTGAAGAGGTCGAGAGAAAAAGAGAACCGAAGTCGTTCGCGTTAAGTATATGTAAAAAAATCAACTCGATGATTTTGGGCGCTGGGTGGGGAAACGGGGTAAAAAGAATGGACAGCGGCATAGATGAGCGGAGAGGATCTCCCACGTGTAAAAGGAAATGGTGAGGGTTCGGTGAGCGAAGGGTCCAGGAGATTGAGGAAAAGGAGCACGAGGGGGGCGTGAGGGGACTGGGGGTGAGTGGGGACGTCGGCAGGAGGAGGAGGAGATTGCGGGTGTGCGTAGGGCGAGCGGGTGCTTGAGGCGGAGAGAGAGAGAGGAGCGTGATATATAAGGATACGGGGGAGGGGGAAGAGCGAGCGAAATGGATTAGTGAGAGAATCGGGGAGTGTTGGGTGGGTGGACGGGAAGAGGCTCCTTGAGCGGCCGCCGTAAGGGAACGAGGGGGCTGGCGGAGCGACGGGTGGCGGGAAGGAGTGGTAAGAGAGGCGGGCACCACGGGGGAGGACGACGGGGATTGCGACGGCGAGACGGGGCATGGAAAAAAGCCCCGGTGAAATTTATAAAGAAACAATATACACTAATATCTAAATGTATCCGGTACAACCCAAGTGTACGAATTATATGATCATTTGATGGTTTCATTTACAGGATTTGTATCCCGAAACATAACCGGGAGAAACCCCACCGACACCAAATCATCTTGCCATTATTAATGAGAACTAAAATAGAAAGCTTCCCTCGCCTTTATATATGTACCCATCAGATTAGAAGAATCAAAGCAATTACAGGGATCATATATTACGATTGGGAAATCTATTACGAATTACATCAGATTTATAAAAATTCATTCGTGAAGTCGAAAGCAAAGAGTGATGCTCGCAGTAGTGTGGCGTGAAAATTGCAGTAGCGAGTGCAGAAGACATGTCAAAAAGGCAAGAAAAGTTGTAAAAGTATAAATATAAAAAGTAGTTGAATGTTATTTAAAATTCGGGAATTCGAGACAAATTATAAGGCATTTCAAGGAAAAGATATATTTTAAATAAAAAGGATGAGAGCACCACTCTACGAGGCTTGCTGATGACTGAAAGCTGAAGGCAAAAAATTGGATGTGAAAATATCGATTTCATGAAAAATATAAGGCCATTGCACAATGGCTATGGGTTCATTACTTTAACTGCCCTCAGAAGTGACCATGATTAAGTAGACAAAACTGTACACTGTAAAACTAAACGGTAGTGACAAAATATTATAAGTCGGAGACGCAAACAAATGTTATGGGCGACTAAGGTTTGCAGACTATCAGGTTTCTTGTTAAGTTCACCCCCGAGAAAGAAAAACGGGATGGGGTCGGGATGAAGTGACATGGGAAAGAGAACGAAATGACATATAAGAAGGAATGGCAAGGAATATGGGGTAAGGAAGAGATGGGAAAGGGTCGGAACCCGTGAGATGGCCACAGGAGGTGAACGGTCGGGCGAAGGAGCTGATAAAAAGGTCAGTAGAGGGTGAGGGGAGGAGTTAAAAAAAGAGATCCGGGGGGGATAGGGGAAGGTAATATCACGGAACAGGTGAAGTTAAAGGGCACGCGAAGAATGGTGAGAAACGCGACGTATGGCAGTGAGGCGTGATGGGAGAACCAAAGCTGGTACGCTAGAGGGAACGAAAATATACTAAGGAGCAAAAGTAACAAAGGAGAAAAACCTGGCATGAATGCATAAATGGAAAGGCCTATAATAATAACTACCGACAAGAACTTCATGAGCGTGTATTTTCAAGCACTAAGACATTCGGAAGGAGGGCATTATGCTCGCCTTGTAATGCCGTTAATTTGTGAATAAAGCACTATCATTTCCCAAAACGCATTAAAACAAGTCGACGTTACCAAGTATTCGGGACTCCTATAAAGATTTACCCAAATCCCACACGCTTAAGAAGCAATTTACTTCTCAATTTAAAAATATTCCACTACGCTGTTCGCTAAAACTAATTTTAACCTCGAAAAAGGTTCGTTTATCACCCTATTAATCGTAATACATTAGCTATGACCTTTTAAAGAACTCGTTCGCAAAACAAGCCTGACAAGTTCATAATCGGATCAGGAAGCCACGAATAAATTGCAGGAAAACAGCTGGAGAGAAGATGCAGCTAAAAAATAGACAATGATGACAACGGAGCATTTAATAAAATAAAAAGGGTTTATTGCGCACCGGGATTAAGAATGAAAGAGAGTACGTGAAAGTAAGTAATTGGATATACAACACCAGAGAGCTAGAATGCGCAAAACCAACTTCAAATCTCCTCTAATTCCCCTAAGCTTCACCTTCAAAACTGATTGCATTTACATTCAATTTCATTGATTTATGGCAAATATCGTAGATAGTCATACTTGGTTTAAACTCTTTTCGGAGTAACAATAACGAGGAAGATTTCAAAGGGTAAATAGATCTTATATGATAAGAGTATCTCATCTATCGAAGGGGCAATAGATTTGGAAAAACGGCATTTAGAATTATGTCCTAGGGATGACGTACGCAGGTTGTGCCAGTATAGGAGTAGTAGTCCTTTGGTTTGAGAAAATTAATGATAGCAGCAATATATTCAATAGTATGAAAACACTCGGCCTGAAGAGACAAATAAAAATTTAGACAATTAAATTACATACAAATATTCCATCGTCCAGAAAAGTGAAATGAAATATAATTAGAGGTAACATTAATGCAAAACTATTTAATGGAATGTAACTCGATAATTTAGAAATATCATACAAATTCAATAAGCACTTTAACGAATTAAAATTCTGTGTGAAAGGAATACACATAATGTCAATTCCCAAAAAACTGTTAGGATGCACGCACAATGACAGTGAAGAAGTGATAAAAGCATAAATACTGAAGACGCATTGCTTACATCGAATAATCGCACGGCGATTAAATCAAATTTAAGCCGTATTAAAAAAGATTGAGAGAATATAGGTACATGAAAAAAACTGAAAGCGTAGAGTCAACTATCATTATTAATTCCGCTCACAGTTTTTGCATTCAAAAAATCTCCTTCTTCTGTCGAATGACAGAATATGAAATTATTCTCGGTAATTAAAACATAAAATTTCAATGGCCAGATAAAAGATGACTTCCTCCACAGGAAAAAACATTTGTCGTCGATAATTATGCATGAATTGGAACTTCCCACTTCTAGCCAAGGAAATTTAACTGATACAAACGATAAAAACCGAGATTTCTCTTCTAGCCACAGCCTATCAATAAGTGCGTTGACTGTCTCCATAACAGAGGACGGCAATTACATTTAAAACACTCCGCTCACGTAGGATGCATAATTCCGGGCGATACTAAAAATGAGTGTTCGCAGACGCCACCGAGGAAGGGGGAAAACCATTGATTTATTTCCCTGCCATAAACGCCTTCAATTTTATCAGGCGGACGGCCCCTTTCAACCTTTCCCAGTTTTGGATCAGTCGGCGAAAGGGAGGAGCGGCAATGGCTTTCCTCGAGGGAATTTTGTTTAGGAACCGAATCGAATTGCGTCACTCCCAAGCCCCTCACCCTCCCCCCTTCCCACCAGGAATCGACCCGTCCGCCACCGCCCCCCCCCCCCCCTGACGCCGCGAGCCAAATGCTGCGGGTGGAGTCCGTCCGTCCTCAATCCAACGGCGGTCTCCACCCACCCCCGCCCCGATCCTCTGTTCTGCCCCTACCCCCTCTGCGGAGGCCGCCGAATGACGGGGGGCGTCCCCCGCGCGACCCGGCTGGCGATCACGCGAAGACCAAGCGGTGTGAAACTTAACCTACGAGCTGAGGTTTTCCAAACAGTATTCCGAGGGCCCCAGGCTGGATGGCGCAACCAACACTAAACGTAGTTCTTCGCTGTCCGCATCCCGGAGATTTGAATGGGTGAAAAATATTCCACGTCAATGCAAGTTCCTAAAAATATTAAGTGTAAGGTTCTTTCTGAAGGATTAACTCCCAAGAAGTTATTTCCTCGTTTATTGTCATCGGAGAGCTGCTGGCTCCTCTGCGTCTTTCTCCACGGACATTCACCCTGAGAGGAAGCCGAGAATTACACTTCCAATTGATGACGTTCCTCCATACCGCCGAACGAGGTTATTTTCAAGCGAGCACGATTGTAAATTAATTTTTTAATGCCTCGAGAGAACTAACAAAAAGTATTCTCCTGTAGAAATAGCAACGTATTACTTGACAGCTAAAAGAAAAGGTTATGAAAATGGGTCTCCACCTAAGTTCATCGCTGAAAACTTTTAATCACAGAACATGCACTTTCAAATAGATTGGCTCTTTATTTATTTGAATTCATTAATAAAACAAAAACAGGAACTTCTTTCATTAATTTATTTTGCATTAATCTGTTCCTTCACTATTTTTAACCTCCGTTAACTTCACATATAAAATTTACATAACGATGCTTCTTTTCTTCAAAGAATATTCCGAAACCATATAATGTTTTCTAAGTGCTCAGGCTTAATGAGAGTTACGAAAAGTTTTCATGACTGCCAGAATACCTATTCCTTCTAATCAGATTTATATGAGAAAATTAAAAGGGATTGTTTGCAAAGAATCTTAATATTCACAAAACTGTTGACTATCAATCACGAAAAGGAATTATCAATGCATAACAAATACCTAAATTTAACTATTTTCTCCGTTATCAGAAACATTTTGCCGTTTTGTTATTATTGTTGAAAGTTTTCATTATTATGCAAAACAATTGGTGTGAATATTTTCAAATGGATTATCTTTTATTAGAATTACAAGGCAATATTATTGGAACAGTTAACATGGAAGAAAAGGAAGGACCTCTCGCAATGTCACCTCCAATGTTGGCAAGTTTACTATTCCTTCGCATCGTTAAGAATTCGCTCTTTGAGTATTACGACGTGTAAAAGTGACAATGATTAGAATTTTTAACAAACCAATTCTGTTTCATATTTGACCTTAAAAATTTATCCTTCCCACAAGTGTCTAGAAAAAAATTAAATATTTGACTATTTGAAAGACACAGCAATTACACGAAAGAACGTTTTTCACAAAAGGCACTCCATCACAATACTGGATAATAATATTCAGCATTGCGATTGTAATCGTGCATTGTTGCGTGTAAAATTTTAGAATTTAATGCAAATCAGGCACATACTTACTTTTTCTATGCTTGGAAGATACATAAGACGAAAATGAAGAAGTAAATGGGAAATAATATTGATCATTTGCAAGTCCTGAACATTTAATAATTAAATGACGAAGGTGATGTCATTTGGTAAGCCGAAAATGCTGCTAATAAAGTGCCTAAGCTCCCGCCCTTCTACATAAACCTTTTTCAGTGTAGAAGGCGTCAGTTACGTCTTAAAATTTGACCACCTTAGCTAGCTGAGAATTGCTCAATGTAAGAGCAGAATATTCATATCAGAAGCAGGTCATTCATTTCGGTGAATGCTTTAACTTGGTGATATTTACGACATTAAAACGGTTATTGTAACCATTACAATATATTTGTAAAGTTTGTAATATGAATTGTAAGAATAGATCTAAAGGTAAATAAACTACTATCATTCATGATAAAAGTCTTATTTGGGATAATTCTATTGAGAAAACTCTCTGAGAAGCCGTACTATAGTGACATGACATCACAAAAGATAAATACTAGATTTATTTTAGAAAACAATGATTTATTTTTTTAAACAATCATAAAGATTTCAAAATAAACATTCTATAGCACTGCATAAAACATTTAGCAAAATCGGCCGAGCAGAAAGCGCCGGCCATATCCTTCTCTAGGATTTAGCGTGCGTTCTCCCGCGGCCCATTCTATCCAGAGTATTTTCTACCTATCCAGTATTTTAAGCCATTTAGCGCTAAATTTGGCGGCCGAGCACGTATTACTGGGCTTTGTTTAAATGAATGATCCGCGCCATCTGTCTTTTGTTTCCCATCCGTTTCCGATATATCTATAGCCTCCTGCACGACGAAACCTTCCCCTTCCACTCCCCACACTCTTGAGCGGCTTCCCCTCCGCGAAAAAATAAAAGATCACCGAAATCATACATCGGCTCCACGCGCGCGAGAGGGAGCTTCAGCCGACCTCGGCCCCCGGCCTCGCCCCCACCAGGGCTTCCTATACACAAGCTGTTCGCCCGCTAGTTTGTAGAGGAAGAACAACAACTTGCACCCTGCGAACCCAACCGATCGCTCACTCTTCGCGTGGGGCTCCCGGTGGGTTTTCGAAGGGGGGGCGTGGGTGGGTCCGCAGTGGGTGAAGTGGGTGAGTGAGTGATGACGAGGGACTCTTCGGTCGAGCGGACGGGGCCCAGGAAGGGCGTCGACGGAAGGGAAGGAGCAGCTCGGGTGGCGGGGTCTGAGGAGGGGGAAGGGAAGCGGTCGTGGGAGGCCCTGATGACGGACCACCCCCCTACCAGCCTCCCCCTTGGAATTGTTCGAAAGTTACCCTTCCCCCGGCGACTCGCTAGAACTATTTAGTGGTACACCGCTATGACCTTCAAGACCTACTCTTTGAAGCTAATTCACTCCAGATTAAATGGAAGTCCGGCATGTCCACCCACATGAAGGCACTTCCCTTTCGCATTCCCATTAAAGAACTTGTCTCAAAGGTAACCCAAGAAACCTCGATTAGACCTTTCTCCTCACATCATCTGCGGATAACATATAAGAACTTCTAATTGGCCGAGTTAATAATAGCGCATTCCACATTTCGCGCTTACAACAGTTAATAAAGAGAAGTATGAGAATATGCAAGCTATGTTACTCAAAAACATATTCACCAATCAGTTTTAAGTTACTAAAATATCTAAATTTTAATGAAGGCACTGAAGGACTAATGAAGGGAAGTTACTATAAAGGTCGCGTTCATTGCTTGGACTTAAATTTACTAAATTAATTTTATTTCCCCATTAATAATATTATCTTCCACAATAAATAAAAACTGTACTTCTTAATCCATGATAAGAACGTCATCATCACAATCTAAAATTAGGATGCATAAGACGATCACAACAAATATTATTCTGATAAAAAATAATTCAATTCGATCTAAGGTAGCACTGTAGCATGAAATGCGATTATAGATCCAAGGAAAATATTAATACGTCAAGAATTCAACGCTGTTTAATTTAGTAAAATATTTAAGATAAATTCACCTAATACAGAGACATGACAAAGTTGGTTGAATCACATAGTTTGCTGTAAATATTACGTATTCTAATGCTTGGTGACAACATCAAAGCTACAATAATCTGTACTTCATGTTCAAATTACATTAAATTAGCCCACGTGTCTTATCATCTCTGCCATCCTCTTATCGCCACTTTCTCACACACACGCATGGGATCATTTTAAAACTGCAGGGCTTATTATAGCTGAAAAAGAGATTATATAGTATACACGAAAATAATTCCTAAGAACTGACATTAGCCTTCCTTAGTAATAAATTATAAAAATCTTTTAAAAAAATACTTATACGGGGGAGGAACATACTTGACGAGGGAGAGGTGTCTACCAGGAGTTCTTTTTTTCCTATTGAAAACGTTTCTGTTTTCCGTCGAAATGGTGACTGCGCCGAAGATGGTGCGTCAGTACCAGGCTAAAGCCGGAGCTCCATTGAACCGTGAAGTTTGATCAATCTGCAATTAGGAACTGGAGCGGAGCGGTGAAGTAGCGATTTTATCGCACCGCCCACCTGACAAACCACCCTGCCGCCCCCTCTCCCACCCCCTTCAGGGCCTGCGCTTGAAACGGAGCCACTCCTGAGACTTGGCAGCGTCAACCTACAACTCGGAAGGTTGAAATTCTTTATTTAATGACGCCAAATCCCAAGGGAGAATTTGAGCTGTTTCCGTAATTGGACGTTGGAACCCCCTCTCCCCCCTCTCTCCCTTTTGCTCCAACTACGCTGTAGTCTCCTAATTAAAAAATAATCAAGCCCATCATTCAGGGAAAAGCTTAGGGCTCTGCTAAGTTCCTTATCCTATGATGCGCGGTGATGGATTACGTGAGGCCGTTTGGGCGACTTATCGTTCGACCTTCAGCAGTGAGTTTACTCGAATATCGCTTCAACTACATAGTGGAATACATTAGTTCAAAAGATGATCTACATTTTAACTCGCAACCGTTAAAAAACTAAATTACAAACCGCCAGCTAACTTATAAAGATTCATATGACGCTTACTAAAGTAATAAACCAAACGTATCTGAAACATTATATATAAAGGTGTAAAATTTGAAGTGTCTAGCTGAAATTATTAATAAAGATAAGTAATAAGACCTTTTCCAGGGATTCTCCTCGTGCAGGAGCAGTTTTAACGCCTGAAACACCACTCAACGTGAATACAAAAGAACATTGAGGATAACGTTCCGTGGATAATCATCTTATATGAATATCCTTCTTGGCTGATATAAAATATTCTTTGTGCATCTTAATGTCATGCGTCTTAAAATTATTCTCCGTAGAACGTCTTTTGAAGGAGGTTTTAACAATTCTTCCACTTCTCGGGACAAAAATCTGATCGAATCTACACAAGTAATAAACGAACGTACCCGCAGCATCACATAGGGTTATATAAGTAGCATAAGTCATTAAGACAGAGAAGTAATCATACCATCCGAGAAATACTACTAATGCAGGAGCAGTTTTAATTTTTGAAACCTCCTTCATTATGGATACAAAAGAACAATGAGACCATGAAAATCCTATGAATTGATAATTTTTGGTTTCATTATTCTCAAGTGCAACAAATATAGGGGCTCTAAGCGTTTGCTGAAGCATGGGTTGTGAAATATTTTGGACTCATCAAGAAAATATATATAATACTTTCACCAAGCTATAAATAATATATGAAAACAAGGTTTGGGTTTTTGTTAGTTCAGAATTCGCTAAAATATTGAATGAAGCATTTTTTAGGGTAGCCAATGATTCGGGGGATTAGTAAATTCCTAGTAAATTTATCTGCCCAATTAAATTTCATGGACGAGGGGAATGATAGAGGAAAACTTGACGCAAACCTATTTACTCTATAGACCACAGACGAAGGCCACATCTCCTATAAGCAAACCACTTATCACTGCATTGTGCTTGAAATATCTTTTTCAACCAGCGCCCACGGAAAGACCGGAAAATCATTTAAAAATCAGACGGTCTCCAAACAATATACCGAGGATTCTTAGAATAAGTCCTTCAATCGTAAAGAATACACCTTTCATCCGAAGAGAAATGAAAACAGATACGGCCATAATGAAGGACCGAAGATCATGTAAATTCTTACGACAAC
This sequence comes from Hetaerina americana, assembly GCF_022747635.1. Lineage (NCBI taxonomy): Eukaryota > Metazoa > Arthropoda > Insecta > Odonata > Calopterygidae > Hetaerina > Hetaerina americana. The sequence goes on along the minus strand of NW_027286874.1, from coordinate 10,285,188 downwards.
CATTTAATGAAAGTCTTATAGATCGCGATGAAATGAAAAATAGATTTTATAAAAGCCAATTAAAGACTTTCTAAATATTTAATATGCCCAAAGATTAGTTCGCTTATTACTAGAAAGCGTTTAAAGGAAAAGAATAATAGCTGAGTGCATAACACTAGTCCGTTTTAATGTTCCATATTACTAAGTTTTGTTTCGTGGCCGCATGGAGATGTTCATACTCTCTAAAACCCCTCGCCATGCACTCTTGCAGTGATGCCAAAGCAGGAAAAAATTAAAAAAGAAAGTCATTAGCGCCAAAAAAAGTTTTGAAAACAATTCATTGAAATGAGAAACATAATGCCGCTAGTTGCTTTGAATGACATTCGGAATATACAATAAATAGAAAAGCATTATAACCACGTAAGTACGTAAAACATACTATTGCATATACAGATTGTTATTATAAGGTAATCTACCGGTTAAGGTAGGTTTTGGATGGACAAAACTATCAAATAAATACTTTGTGACTCCTAACAAAACACAATCCAACAACCTACTCTACATCAACTCCCTCTTCATCTCTGAGTACTTCCTTCCTCCCTTCATCCCGTCCAACATCCCTATCCTGTTCCCGTGCTTTCCTCGTTTGCCTAATATTCTCCCTCCTAGATAGACATACATGTATTCAGATACAGATATTTGATCAAAATTATAATGCAAAAAACCTTGTTTTAAACCATAAACCTTCAAAAGTTTTTATCACATGAAACCGTTGTCGGCAAATTCGATATCGGCAAAAAGTTCATTCAGATTTGCGTAAATATTTTGTAAAAACGTATCGCCGCCTCTTTTTTCTAGATTTACAATATCTTTTTCAATGGAATGTAAATATGTCTAATACGAAAGAAATGGAGCCCATGATGATGAAGGATTATTGTTACTATTTTTGCACGCCCCAGAGTGCGAATGCTACTTCACATCATCTTCATCGCAGACTACGCATGTGGTTGGGAACTTACGGTCCGTTCCAGCTTTCGCTTCAAGCGTTTGAAATTGCCATCACATCGGGTTATCGTTCTTTATTGCACCGTTGATTCAAAGCGCTTGGTGCGCGCATCAGCCGCACTGGACCGACGGGATCGACATGGGGATGGGAGCGGCACTGGCCTTAGGGCTGCCAGAGCGCTTGATGTGACGTTATATGCTCATTCCAGGGCCGCGCCGCGAGTACTTTGAAGCGCGTCGACGCGAAAATCGCTACGGTAACGAAGCTCTCCGCGTCCCCTCCAGCGAGAATCGAAACTCAACCATTGTAAATGACGGAAATAAGGCAGAAACGTTCACGCATCAGTAGGAAATGGCACATCAACTTAATAGTTTTAAAATAAAAGGGATTAATGTGAGAGATAAGAGTATACTTGCATCTTTAATAGAAACTAAAATATATAAAAGAAAGATGACTTCAGTACATGCTGTTAATATAAAGATAACCAAATGCGTTACATTACAGAGTAAATTAAATGAAAATAAATTCTTTCCAAGAAAATTGCGGACACTTTCTCCAATTTCTCTTTGGAGAAAACTTGTTTCTCAGCAATATTTTGTGATGCATTAAAATTACTTCAGGTGAAAAATAATTTCTCCGTAAGAAAACATACTTTTAAAATCCTACACTTACCATTTTTCAAAGTAGATATTGATTCCAACTTCCTTATTCCAAAGTATTATACATTTATGCTTAAAAAAAACCTCATAAAAGTCAGTATCACTCCACCGACTTGCTTAATCACACACACTTTTCAGGTTACGTTATAATATCCAAAATACATAATGTGCAAGGAAATAGGACATTAAAATTTTAATAAAAAGTGCTGCCATGCTAGGGAGATTCGCAGGAATTTCGGTTGATAAAATGGTTAATGGTAGAATGGAGCGAAGTCCATTTCATTGTTTACACCAGTTTTTGTTCGAGAAATCTAGATTATTTGATAGAGATTACATGACAGTGGGAATACTTTTAATTAAGTTGTTGTTCAATTTAAGTCTTTGAACTCGTTCAGAATTCTGCAGGAGAATTCCTGGAATGTATAACGTTAATGAATGGATTTCTATAAAAGATATAGCGATAACCATCATTCCTAGCGAGACTATACGGTTGGACAGAAGTAATTGCGTTTTCGACAGATATTTATTTCCCGTACTTATTATTTCTGATTAATGTTCTTTCTCCGATTTATTTAAGATTGAGCATGTCGGCAGTAAAAATTTGTCATCGATTCGCATCAGTCATGCGCTATTAGCTAAGTACGCAATTGCCTTAATTCAATAATACGGACTTGATCAGGTGAAAATTTCGTCAAGAGTCGTGGCACACGGTTTCAACGTTGGATCTCAATTTAACGTAAGCTTGCCTTCAATAACTTTTGTTCATTTTTTTCCAGGATTTCATTTTCGCAAGGAGTGGCACTTGCGTAACAGAAGGGGTTCTCTTATTACTGCGTCAAAATCAAGCGCGCAAACAGCGATCAAGTTATTGCCGTCCCACCTCACGCGCGTATTGATCCTGTCTCCGTCTATCCACATTTAACACCACCACGCGCTCGATCACATTTTTCCCGTCTTTCGGTCGGGGATCATCCCTCGGCCAGCCACCAAAAACACTACCCAACGGAGGCAATTCCGCCGCAGCGGGGGGAATGGGAGGGGCGGGGTGCGCGCGTATGTGTGAATATTGAATGGATGTCACCCTTTCCCGAGTGACGTGCTTTTCGACTTTTTTTGTACCACATTCGCTTTCCTCTCGCCAAACAAGGCCGCTCCTCCCTTGCCATCCGCTAACTGCCCGCGTCCTATCGGCCGTGCACTTCCCCAACGTTTTTTTATTCTCGCATCGCTCAACCTCGTGACCGGCATTGATCTCGTGACTCGTCCATTGATGCAGGAGTGAATTTCAGGTTCTATTTTTTGAAAACATCTCAGCCAATATTGACAGATAATTTCTGTCTACAGGTCCAATTATTTTGAGAGGGTGTACTAAAATAAATTGAAACTACACCGTTAAATTTCGACAAAAAGAACAGGACGATCAAAAAAGTTTTTAACCGAGGGACGGTAAATGATTTTATTAGAAAGATTCAAGCTATTAAATTATGCATTAATTTAACACTGGATAAACATATCACATAATTTCTTACGTTAGACATAGATCTGTGAGTTACTTTTCAGTCATTAAATTAGTGTATGTCTTCTTGCCGGCCATGTCACTAATTAGTTGAATTACAATATGAGCACTTAGCAAATTACTGAAACATGGAAATGTAAATACCTGTATTGCCTAATAAAACAAGAGAGTTAGAACTGATTCAACATGGTAATAACGTCCTTACACTCTAAAACAGGACTATCAATCAAATAATATTCCAGGCAATTCAACTCAGAGCACTAAAGTTGATTAAATTGATTACATTGACTAAATCAATACGTTGCAAGAAATTAATCGATGGCCTTCCGAAATGTGGAATGAGGCGTATTCGAGTCCCTCGCCGTTTTCTAGTCTTGCGTCAAACAACCGTACAATTTCCAAAATGATACCCCGGTGTTTTCATCCACTCGTCTAACTCGATCTCGTCCTAAGTAGGATCAATCGCTCGGTAAAAATACCGCCATTCTCCCACGCGAGAAATGATCCCGCTGAATTGTGCAACTGAGCTTCAAAAGTGAGTCACTCGAACAAAATGTGATTTGAGTGGGAGGTGGAGGAGGGAGGGAGGGAAGGTCGGCGGAGGGATTGGGGGCGTGGGAGGAACGGGAGGGAGAAAGAAGGGGGAGGCGGCAATTGCAGGGGCATCATGCCGAGGATGTGCGGACGAATGGCGCGGGGAGTCGCACTCGCGGCATGAGACATACACTTGGGAGTGCCCAAACATTTACGCAGCAAACGCCTATGCTGCTAGCTGACTGCTATGTTGCCGATGTCGACCAAATACGGGGAAAGATGTGCTCGAGGCTAAAGTAATTACTTATCTCGATTACGTGACTTTTGCAAAAAAATGGGCGAGTTTTTCTAGGATTTCTATCAAAACAGACCGCAAAGATAATTTGTCATCTACATATTGCCAAATAATTTTCACACGCAGATGCACGCAATATTCTTTGGATGTGAGAATCGATTACACAAATCTTTCTTGCCAGTAGAGTGGTAGCTTGTTACCTACATCTGTTCTACCTCAGGAGAAAAAAAACAGAATTTTCATTTGCAATATTTTACACAAAAAGTTTCATTTTTCTCATTTTCAGTAGCTTTAAGTCAAAAATATCAACCCTGCCAATAAGGCAAATTGAGTGAGTAAGGATAATATGTATATGTTTTAAATTTACATTTTTACTTAAAAAATTTACGAACGCTGCCTCGTCAACGAAATACATATTTGAGGATGACACATCAACATAGTATGTGCGACATGTGTTTTGATAGTTTTTAGAGCACTTCCACGGGTGCATTTTCACTCTATAAGGCCTTTGGATGAACGAAATTTCGTTTCATGGCCACTGAAAACAATGAATTTATTGATTTAATTCAAAGAAACTACAGGAGATGCCACGAGGGTAACTTTTTACCGGAGTGGTTCAATAATGCGCATCCTGGTCAAGAAGAATGATTTTTAAACTCTGAACTGTATTGAAAACTAGAGCTTATTTCTGACAGAGTGTATCTAACTCTATACTTTGATACTTTTCACTCCACCCACTGAGTTTGGGGCAGGAGGATTCCAGGATTACTTTCCTAAGTTTCAGTCACGGATTTGAAGACCAGTTCTCGTCACATTTTTAATTAATCCAAATTCTTTAGGAGAACGTTGTCTCCTGTTTTTAGAAACGCAAACAATTGCTAAACGAGAGGTGATTTCATCATGTCCATCAACATTTAATGAAGTAAAATTCTCATCCATAGGTATATAGTGATAGTAATGTCGCGGATGACCGAATTGATGGTGAAAAAAAGTTTTCCTACTCCATCGGCAGCTATCAAAAAATCTTCCACAAATCCTGTTGATATTAATTTCACAATCCTAATGAAGTAAGATCTTACGCTACTTCATGATACCTTAAAACTAAAACTCACGATTGGCGTCATTCGCCCTTCCATCGTGAAAAAAAAGGAAACGGAAAATCATTCATAAAGATATAAAAGCACGACACGCAAGAGTGAATAATACTTTTGCCCCTGAAGAGCTCATTTCAAGATTCATAAAAAACATGGAAGTTGTGACGTCGATGGCTAAAGGACTGCCGTCATCGTGGCAAACACTGCGCACAATGGAATCCCGCCCCTTTTCACCTCCACGCGTCCACCAGAGCCGGCGCCGTAATCGAGCCCCCGGAGCGGCGGCACACCCTATCGACCGTGATCCAAGAATGAAACGGCAGAGAGTGGCCGCGCTCCCAAGCCGGCTGGCGACGGACGGGAGTGAAGGGAGCGCGTAAAAATCTCGAGTCCCGCAGAAGACCGTTGGGAGGGCCCGGGGGCGGAGGGGGATGCCGGCGCGGGGAACTGGGAAATGGTGCACGCGGGAGGGCGGCGGGGGGGATGGGGGGAAGAGACAAATTATACTGGCTATTACGAACCGGAAGTTACTCCGTTGGGCGCGCCAGCCTAAATTTCCGGTGCCACACTGGCGCCGTGACGCTCCCCTTGAGCTGCGGGGCCGATTGCGACAGGGGTGGTTCGAGTCAGTCGGATGACACGGGAAAAACTGGTTGCGGCCGCCGCCACTCTCCATTATGACTGGCGGAGATTCATTTAGCCAGTATTGGAAATTTCATATCGTATTGCCAATCGTGAAGCTGAGAGATGGAGAAACGTCCCGGTTAAGTTATCCCACCTCCACAATTTTCTATGCCGAAGGAACAACAACGATACTTTTAACCTACGAATACACTGAAAATTTCAGTTCTCCCTCTTCCCATAAACATTGAATTCCCCTACCATAATATGAATATAGTGAAAATGGGAGGAATGAATGAGCTCAAATTGACATGGAGCAGCTCAAAAAAAGAAACAAACATATGATGCAGCTCAAATTAACAGTCAACAAAATGATTTAGAAAATTTTTTAATGAAACTCTTTGTTGACTATTAATTAAGCTTTGAATTAAAATTGAAAATATTGCGGACTCAAATGAGTATAGTCGTTAATTAATATCAGATTCTTTATGAAAATATTTGCGATTGAAGGTCATGCTTCGTTTCCGTGAAGACTAATCCGTTTGGCGGTAAGGGAAGCCAATTCGTTTTTTCAATATCATGTCTCATTTTCCTGTTAGTAATCAAGTCATATTATATGTCTATGTATAAAAATCAATGATATTATTTTGCGATAAAAATTCTCAAATCTATAGGAAATAAATTTTCTGAGTTGGAATAAGTTCCTCATACCTTATTACCTCAGATTCATTATCGATTATCGGGTGTCCGAAATATTTTTAAAATTTTCTGAGTTGGAATAAGTACCACATACCTTATTACCTCAAATTCATAAGCAATTATCGGGTATCCGAAATATTTTTTAATGTTCGATTAACGATTAAAGAAACCGTTCAACAAGAATGTTACAAGTGTGGGGGGCCGATTTCTCAGCAAATTTAATGGTAATTCAGCCGTTAAATTTAATTTCTTTACCAATACTCCTCCGGCAACTTGGGTTTGGTTACTGCCTCGAAAAACGCCTCCAAGTTCTTGAGAACAGGTTGATTCCTATCCAGATTGTAAAACCGAAAAGAAAATCTATTTATTCCAGATTTTTTACTATGGGACATTACTCTTTACGTGGATGACAATTAAGCTCGAAGCATAAAAAGGCAAAAAGAGACGGTATAACATCATCTCAAATAGAAAAGAGAGACTTCAAGGAAACCCGGAACGAACTCCATGAAGTTACTTCTCCAAACTGACGAGATAGAGGCGAGGGGTCTATTTAAGGAGGGGTGTGTGGTTGACGAGGGAAGAATCTGAATGTGTACGTTGAGTGAAGAGGAAACGAACCAACATTTTGAGTTTCTGGGATTCCAGCAGTTTGGATTCCGGCGTGGACGCTTTGGTGATGTGGATTTCGAAGGCTGATTGAGCGTACACAAGTCTCTCCTGTTCAAGCAATGGATGGAAGCATTGGGCGCATCAGAAACGGCGTCGAGGGTGAGGATGGGTTTAATTACGAACACAGAGTACGAGGCGAACGCTGGAATCGAGCGCACTATGAGAGCGCGCATGCACAGCCATGGTACACACACGACCACACGCTTCATAGATGGCAGATCATGGAATTCACATGTGGTAACGTCGAGCCTTGTAAGTATTTATTGAAAAAATTACCTTGTAATTGAAATTTTCGCGTATAAATTGTGCGGACCCCGCTGAGGATAGTGATTACACAACCGGAAGCTATTTGTAATGGAAAATCTGGGAGAAAATTCTGGCCTGATGATTATTTTTTAAATCACGAACATGAGAAACCCTTTTTACAAAGGGATCCTCTTGTTCATCTTTTCTTCAGTGAGCTTAGTTTATGAATGATCATATAATAATGAGCTGCTCTATCAAATATATTCAGGTGCAGAAGACCACCAAATACTCCAGTAACGCGCATTCATTTCGACGGCATGGAGGAAGCGATGTGCTGCGGACGCATTACCGAAGGCTTGCTTGCGGGAATCAATGAATTACGGCCGCGGATGACGCATTTAATCTTCATCACTCTGCCTCCGGTGATGAAACCGCCGCATAATCACGGGCCAGGAATGAATCACACAAAAAGAGATTATAAGATGAGCGCACGAAATATATGAACGCGATGCTACTGACAAAAAGTAAAAACCGTTTAATAGAGGGAAATTGCCGGTCGAAAATTGATGCATTTTTTTGAGGTATGTAGCCAAGAATGCCTCATACATACGGAAGATACTGCAATAATTACCGAAATACAACAACCTTAGATTTATCCTCATATTTATAATAAGAAAAAATCACAGAATAAGTTCATTATTATGACAATAGAAAATACGCACTTGATTTTCCCAACAAAAACAACGAAAATTCACGAAAAGGGTAATTCGTGAAGTGTTATATGGGGGTTAATTTCCGTCTCACAGATTCAACACCGGGCAAATTCCGTGCTCTTTGACCTAGCCAATCTATGCAAACTTTGTACATGGTTACTTGAATTAGATTGGAGTTCACACGGGCACATAAAAACTATGATACATTGTTAGTAAGTGCAATTTATAAGAATAAATTAACTATTCATTCCTTTCGTGCTGAGGAATACGATATTTCGGTCTCCACGAACCCTAGAAGATAGCTGATAAATATCTTCCAAACAACGAAAAAGAGATAAAATGAAAGAAATGGGACTCAAATGAAGGAATAAGTTAGGAAATTCAATTCATAAAAAAATATAAATGTGCAAAAATATGCACGTTGAGAGAGAAAAAATTGTGATTCTCGTTTTCGGAGAAGAGGAGAATGTATTAATAGGGCGATGGGGACTCTTTAAAATACCCAGCCATGATAATCATTGAAAACCTTGAGGGTACCATCATCGAGAATGCAACTAATTTGTTTCTAACTCCATTTTCGATGGCTTACTGAACTCTGCGGAATATATATGGCATTTGCCCTATCCGATACACTAAGATCTTCTAGTAAATAAATAGTTTATTTAACAAATACAACGCATTTATTTTCAGTGCGGAAGTAAAACCAAAATTTGTAGACTTGAATGAAAACCCCAGTGGGCTGGAAAAAAACGTATATCCAGTAAACACGAATCAGTATGGAAGTTAACTCGAGCGAATCCGCGCGGGTTCCCTTGTGGGAAGGGCCTCGCGATGGTGTGTGGTGCACTTCTCAATTCCATCCTCGACTAGACTCGACTAAATAATTTCACGTGCGTAATAAAAACTACAACACCCCCGCCCCCGTTACGAGAATGAATTATCAACCGCGTGTTATTAAACGTGTTGACGACCACAACTCGTTCGGTAATGAACTCGACCGCCACCACACTCGGGAGTTGATTCAGTGCCGCATTTTTTCCATTAATATGAATTGCAAATTCGAGCAGCGCACGACGTCCGCGAGGGACTAGTTTTGTTTTCAGGGAAGCAGAACGTGCGCGGATTAAAAAATAAAAAAAAATGAAAATAGCGCGCGAGGTTCTTTCCATATTCTTATTAGGGGGCAATCGTATGCGCACCGCGGGGAGAAAGCTGGCAAGTCGCTTGCGCGCAGTTTAATAAAGAAAAATACGCAATCTCTCACACGCGCGCCCGGCCGTTCGTCGCGAGGCCATCCGCAATCACCACGTCGTCGCTTTCGCGAGAGAGAGTGAGTGGGACTAGAACTGGAAGGCTATGTGACAAAGCGCGCGCACTCTCCAGTCACCCGGTCAAGCGGCGATGACGTTCTCTCCCAACCTCGCCTCCCCGGGAGGCACGCGACTCTCGAGGGTGGGCGGGCGGGCGATGGGGCAGGAAGCAGCGAACGTTACTCAAAGTTGCAGATTTCGCATAGTGGGGGGGGGGCGAGTGAGTGGTGCAACGAGAGGTAGGTCAGTCACGGGACGCCTCCTCCAGGTCAAGTGCAGCAACGGAATCGTTCAGGAATACGAGTGCGATTTATCCCATCAGCCGGAGAAACAATTTTCTTATTACAAGTAGTCTAGCGAATGGTAATTATTTTATGTAACCCTTCTATATTATTCCTCTGGCTAAAAACTAGTATATCATGCGTAGTTATGTTTCTTACGCTGAGATACCGTAGTTCACGCATTCTTTTGTACGCATTTTTTCTTTTTTTTTTTTAACTTTTGAAAATTTCTATTGGTAACCAACAATAAAGCAAAACTTAATTTTTTGTTTGGAGTCTCACTTGGAGTCACTCACTGGCAAAAACCCTAGTGATGACTTGCAGGGCATCTACGTTCCAAAATACTTCATAAAGGTGATGTAAATACGCACACATTAGGGCGTTCAACCTCTACATATAATTAGGTATAGTTTATTATGCGAAAGAAATGGAAAAATTAAGACTTAGAATGCACGACCACACGACGAGAGTTTATCGTTGTTCGTAGTTCAGAGCGAAGGTTTTCTTCAGAGGAAATATATATCAAGGGAAGGTTCTCAAGGCCGATCATAATAGGAGAAGTCGTGGAGGACGAGGTATATGGAAAGCCAGTGAGATGGGGGAAGAGTTTGATGTTGGGTCGAACGAAGGAATGTTTCAGGAACGGCATTTCGACACACACAGATATGAAACATTATTATAGCTGATCAATCCAAGGGCCGTTTTGTGGCAGACTCATGAGCCTGACGAGCAATGGTTTTTCTGACTCCAGGTTTATAGAGAACAAAGGCGGAGTAGGCTAAAGAAAAAATTCATGCCGTTACCACATATAAGTCCCAAAAATGGCTCGAAGGCCGCGCTTTGTTTCATTCAGGTCCAATGTCATGCCATCGAAGAGCATATATTATAGTATAATGAGAATTATTCATTTGATGCCAGCGCTAGCAACCCGTCATTCAACTGTGTGAAAAATTACCTCAGGCATTGATGGACTGAATAGAAGTGTGTACGGTGATGACGGTGAGGGATAAGAAACGAGGAACGGCTAGGGCCGCCGTCAAAGCACTGTGCGCTTATGATGTGAACTCGATCGATTATTCCACTCCCCTTCTCACAATTCCCAGAGAAATATTTAGAGATAGTGATGCGACCGAGCTAACGAGGCCACCCTCTAGCCCTCGTTAGTTAGTTCTTTCCCTTCATTTATAGATGAGGTGGTGCCCCAAATTGTTTCGTAGAACTCTGAAGTTCCTTGAATAACAAAAAGAGGATTAGCCCTACCAAACAGGCGTATCACAATCATACATGGAGCTATCCCAAATAAATATGAGACTCCCATCAGGTATAAGAGAAAGTAACAAAATTAATAGGCACAAACTTTTACTTTAGAATAATAAAGTGACCTCAAGTATATTGAAAATATATTCATGTTTTAACTAACCTACCGATATTTATAATGAATAATCATTCATCTTACCTACGAATTTATTCATCTACGCCTTTCAAAAATCAGAATAACATTTATTTAATTATTTTTTATCCTTCAGTTTTTCAAATTTACGATCGTTCCCTGCACGGCAGTTCTCATAAGAGTTCGTAAAACGTTGCTAACTTTTACATCCACTAGCATGGATCTTAAGAATAACGCGTTATAGTATACTCTTAAGAAGATACATCAAATCTCAGGAGTTTACGCTTGTATTTCTGCCTTCGCCGGTTCGCCAAGTACTTTCTAATGTGGTTACCAACATCGTAATTAATATAGCAAGCAACACCAAGTTAAGCATTCAAGTATTTGGGTCAGCCTGAGTAGCATAACCAGTCGAGTTTATCAGAGCGATGACGTTACGGTGAATATATATCACGAAGAAGAGGAATGACAGCGCGATAAACGGAGAAGAAAAAGCATAAAAAAAGGACGCATCCGGGGAGCCGGGAAAAGATACGGGCGATCTGCCGTAAATATTGAGGGTTATCCGGGATTGATTGGATCTGAGGGTTGGGGATGAACTAGAGGTGTGATTTGGGAGAGTGCTCACAAAGGGCGGATACATTGGGGGTAAGGGGTGAGATGACGATGAAGGAGAGCTCGCGATGGACTGGGAATGGATGGCGGTGAGGAGAAGGGGCACGCGAGATGGGTAAGGAGATATGGTTGGGAATGGAGTGGGGTGAGGGCAAAGAGGAGAGAGAATACGAGAAGAGAGTCGAAAGAGGGCATTTGGGGCCATTGGTGTTAGCTTTCTGTGCACCACACCCCGCTAGTATTCATTGAATCAAAATTTCTAAAATATGTCAAAAGCGCCAGCTGTCATCACTTATTTTTAACAAATCAAAAGGTGTTTCGGGTAGATTCGAGATCATTTCAATACGCGATCCTATGGCGAGAAAGGATATTTAAATGGACAATCCGTCGACATGTTAAGCGCCCTGGAGATGTTTTGGATCTTCGAAAACATGTATTGTAAAGAGATGACGCTTCGTACTTGTATGGCATTTTGACGACATTCATATTGTTTTAAACTCGAAAATACACGCCAAATTCTTTCCTTTCAACACAAATCTCCGACAAATTTTTGATTTTGTGTGTTGATCCCGCAAACCGGTTTATTTTAAAATCAATCGAATAGGCTACTTTACCATGTCGACTTCAATTTAAAACTAAAATAACAGAAATAAATTAGTTTATAGAATTAATTCATGAAAATATTGCCAAAAAGCGTATTTATCACTGAGAGGGGATTAACATTAACCTACCTCACTCATGGATTTTCAAATTTCCAAATCACAACCCTCGACGGATTGTAAAACAATGTAGGTAGTACGCACTTCCGGGTTGGGGCGCCAACAATGAATGACGACGACGCGCTAAGAAGTTTTCTTGGCGAACGAATGAACATTGTTTTTTATTTATCCACTATTAAGGAATGATTAAAACACTTATTTCACTTCCTGAAACCCAAAGTTCGATATAGCAACTGCCTTAAGAATCAACTTAGCTTTGCTCATCTTTGCCCGCCATCAGCCTACTTTTGTGAGCTGCATGGATTCCAACAACGTCGAGAATGGCGGGAGGGGAGAGGTTGAGGAGGGGGCATGGTGTCATTCGGTGTTGCCAATGGCACTGCGGTGCGTGGTGTCAATCAATCGTTCCTGACGCGAGAGGGAGCAGACATGCACGCAACGCTTGCCCCTCCGGGAGGGCCGAAGCGGAAATAATGCCTCCCTCGCATGCCTCAAAAAAAAGGGGGCTCTTTTGAGTTGAGCCTTCTTGCGCCATAGTAGTGCGAATTCACCTTACAGAAATCTCACTGAAATGAAACAGTGAAACGGAAGTCAAACAATGGTGATGGGTTCTACCGACAATTCGTTTGCTTAGTTTCCGTGATGTTGATCAAAATTACAGTTTTATCCAGCACTAAACCTATGTGATCTGCTCAGTGTTCCTCCCAATATTACCCATGATGATAGTGTAAACTCTTACAGTATTTCGGATAAACACGCAGGATCACATCTAGGTATTTATATGAATGATTTTAACCAATTATGCCGTAAACCAAAGATGAACGTGTAAGAGGCATATTCAGAGGCATAAAAGTAGCATGCAAGTTTTCTGCAATTGGCACATTAGATAACAATTTTACCCAACTCGTTTCTGCGTGCGTTATACATTAACGCATGTAATGTTATCGATATATGTGAGATCTTGCTCTTATGCGTATCTAAAATATTCTCAACTCAATAATTCACGGATTAAAGCATGCGCATTATAGATTTCAACATCTTTATGTCGATTTTAAATATTCTTAAAGAAATAGTTTTAGCTACCCAAATATAACTGTTCCACTATTTCCTTTATGATACCATTTTGCCGTCATGGTTCGCTTCGAATGGTTTCACCTCTAACAAGGAAGGCGACCACGACCAGTTTTTTTCTCGTTCAATCTACATTCCCCAGAGGATTCGTGGCAGGTCATCACCCACCGACGTTCTCGAACAAAGCACCTTCGGGCCTCCGTTCGATTACTTCGGTGCGTTCGTCTACCTCTCCCCCTCGACGACCAACGCGTTCATCTCTCAAACACATGCGCACGATGTATGTACGAACAGAAGGGCACCGAAAGCCCCTCCCCCCTCCCCACCCAACGCCACCCCCCGAGCCCACCTCCCCTCTCACTCAAACACACCTCCCCGTCGTTTACCACGGAATCTTCCGAATCCTCCATTCATGAGGCACACTAAGGAGGGATAAACTTTTAAATAAACCTTCGTCTTTCTCTGCAGGGCGTGCTTTCTCATTTAGCGAAGACTTGCAAAGACCTTTACAAAAGCATAAAGGCTTACCGACCGCTGCTCGGAGATGGTAGTAAGACAGAAACGTTAAAGATCTCATCGATCCTTTCGTTTAACAGGATTCGGCCAAATAGTTCTCAAATTCCGTTGAATACAAACATTTAAATATCGCTGACATTACCAAAACATATTCAGTCCCTTTTTTGAACTTCTAAGCAGGGGTTCAGGCCTTGACTGGTCGATGTGAATTTCCCTATATGGTAATATTTGAAAGAGGAAGGTATACGAAGTATGAACGAATGTCACCAGATCTAAATAAACCACAATTTTTACACCAAAAATGAATAAATTCTTATCGCCATTACATCTTCAGCAGAATATGCACATGTACCTGTCAGAGTCGAACTATCCGTAAATAATTTCTTTGTAAATTGGATGAAAGTCTGAAAAAAAGTACCCAAACAGTGTTTATATATAAATTTTTATTATGTTTAATATTAATGAGGCTGTGATCGGACGTTTTTCTAGGTACTTTCCTTCATAAGCCATTCGTTATGGCCAAAAAGAATTATCACAACCTCATCAGGGGCATACCAGACGTGAGGGAAAATTAATTTGATATCTAAAGAATTAATATATTCTAAAAAAATAAATTTTCATGTATGTAGTTCACAAATAATAATTGATTTTTTGACAGAAACTGTACGCCTGGGAACTTAAAACATCAGAGGAATTTCAATAAAAAACAGTTATAAATAGTTGGTGGTTTTGATAATTTTAAAGCATTTCAATTTATCACTAATTCCACATCTCACAGGAAATATGAAACCGTTCTCTACGTTAAGCTAAGTATCATTTCACCCGCGCTCAACCTAAGGCTTCGACAGAATTTTCAAATCCTTCTACACCAAGGTGTGCGTCGCTAATATCAACACTTTGAATCACATAATAGTCAACACCGAAGACAAAATACCCACAACAGAGACGACTCGGCATTTACCAGATGAATTGCAGTTCTCGTGATTATGTTCATATCGGTCACACGCGTAGAAAACAAACAAGGAATCACCCACCATATATACAACGAACCCGAGAGTTCCGCAGTGTTTAAATAATAAATTATATAATTTTAGACAAGACTACTAAAAACTTCGACGGACTGGAAGTGTGTGCAAAAAAGTCTTTTCATTTGCAAACAAAAATGTAGCTCATTAAATGAAGATTCATGTCATCTTAATTTCTTCCCATAACATATATGGACAAACTGGATGTTATGACTGAAGAGAAAGTGGACCAAAAAGTAAGGAATGAGGAAGTGCATAAAAAGACTGTACAGTACGGCAAATAACTAAATGAATTAGACAAACCGTGAGCAAGACTGATTAATTATAAACAAAGTAGAAGGACGAATTGAAGAGAAGTACCCGCGAGGAAGACCAAGAAACAAGTATGTAGGACAAATTATGAAGGACGTAAAACAGGGAGCAGTGCAATCAGGGCGTGAAAGAATTACATGTACCGAATGGAAAAGAATGGAGGGCTGAAATAAACAAGTCTCAGGATTCAAATGCTGATGATAATACCATGACTAGACTCAAAGAAGAATACGCATTTTGACGTTACGGGTTCTTTCCTCTCCTTCTTCTCCTCGCAACTCTCCCCCACCGCCTCTATCTCTGTGGTCACCGGTCAAATCACGGAAATCTCGATTGCACAACCACCATTCCCCAGCCACAAATCTACGGTGGAAATATCATCGGTTTCAACCTTTACCTGTGGCCACACTACATCACCCACCCTTCTTTCATTCATGCAAGCGGATGATTGACTTAGCTCCACAATACACAAGCTTTTCCAGTGGTACTTTTTACCTTCAGTACACTGAAGGTCACTTAGTGGTCGAAATACGCATTCGCTTCTCTCGCCATTTCTTTTTGTTTAGAGTATTTTTTCACACCGTGACCGAAAACGTTATTTCACATTCTAGAGCAGTGAGTAAGAGGAAAAGCTTTTTTAAAAAACACTAAACGGAAATCTGAGAACTTGTGCTCCACGTTCTCGTAAATTAATAAGTTAAAATGAAAACACCTAAAACCGTAATAAGCTTATTGCGGCTAAAGAAGTTTTCATTTTATTTTATTAACACTAAACAGATACTTTCCGAGCCGGTCGATTGCAGTAAATAGACCAATTATTTTGGCCAATGGAATTCTTTTATTACACTAATTGGTTTAATAATAGTTTAATTGGAAAACAAGACATTCTTTTAGCGGTACTAAATAAATTTAGAGGCTAAATTTACTCGAAAACGTTTCATTAATTTCAAATAATTAGGCTTGCACTGCGTGTGTCGAAATCTTTGTTCCTAGTTAAAATTAATGTGTATTAAAACTATCGGAAAATAATGGCTTTTTATAAGTTTAAATTTAAGATGTGGTTTTATTTAAACAAACCACATCGGCAGTATAACAAGCAGCAATTGGCCGCGTGTGCAATGTCAACCTCAGGTTTGGCGCTACTATTCTAGAGCCTCGTTCCTATCCGTGATTCTCACAGCGATTACTGTGTGCGTGTGTATATGGTTCATGAATGGGTTCCTCGAGGGGTTCGGTGAAGGCTATATTACGTATAGCAACAACCTTAAGCTAAAAGTTCTCTAAATAATCGTTAAATAAGGCTGTAGCAGCTCAAATCTAACGTTTTAACCATTGGGTTATTTTAATAGGTAAGGGAAGAGAACAATTCCCGCTGTGGGGAGAGGTTTTCACACTTCTGGGCGGAAGGACAAATTACGAGGGTCATCCGGAAAGTAGTACCCGTTCGTGCCGCATGAAGTGCTGACGACGCGAGTAGCCGCTGGACGAGGTCAGATAGCTTCAGTGGCTTGTCTGCCTTCTCTGAGCCAAGTTGCGTGACGCTAGCATTGCCTGTGTTGTTTCTGTGATTGTTTACAATGTTTAAAAAAATTGAGAACGCCGCCAGTTGTGAAGTGAGGGCAGTGATTAAATTCCTCAATGCAAGAAACGTTCGCCCATGTGATATTCATCGCCAATTAAAGGAGGTGTATGGAGACAATGTAATGGACGAGTCGTCTGTTCGGCGGTGGTGTCGCAACTTCAACATGGGGAGGGGGAACACACACGACGATGAGCGTTCGGAGAGACCGTCTGTCATTACAGACCAACTGGTGAGCTCAGTTGACGAATTCGTGAGGAACGATCGGCGCGTCACAATTGATGACATCTGTGAGCATTTTCCCAATGTTTCTCGAACAATTGTTCATGAAATTGTTAAACACCATCTGCATTATGCAAAAATTTGTGCAAGATGGGTCCCTCGCGTATCTCAATGAGCTGGCGGCGAAGGACTATGCAGCAGGAATACAGAAACTTGTCACACGTTATGACAAATGCCTTAATTTGCTTGGAGATTATGTTGAGAAGTAGTTTAAAGTATCCTCTTTCAAATAAAATTTTTTATGTTTGTTAATATTTACTTTTGTGTCTTTATTTCACGAACGGGTACTACTTTCCGGATGACCCTCGTACTTTTCCTCAACCATTTGGTCTCAGGGACTTCTGATACCTGAGAAAACACATTTCGTGTCGCTCTGAGGTTATCTGAAGTGACCAAGAATCGAACAGGGTCCCTCCGATCAGTAACCAATCGCACTCACTACCCCCTAAGCTACCATACCCTCTCAAAAGCAGACTCAATCTTCAAAACTTGTTCATACAGAGCCCTGACAAAATTTTCACATTTTTTTCAAGGTTCACAGGTTACACTTGCCACTTCATACCACATATTATTCGTACAGAAAGTGACCGCACTTCCAACTTGTCTGCGTTTCCAGACCTTCATTGGAATTTATCACGTTTTATAAATATGCTAAAACTGCGGTGTGTCATTCAATCATTTTACATGAAATACGAGTAGCTATTAAAGGGTATAGTAATTTTATTATTTAGTCTCATTCACGCAACGAGGGTTCTAGCTAAATTTTAGTTGACCATTCATTTTATCATGGTAAATAGCTTGACATGTAAATCCTTCAAAATCCGTTACAATCTGGATTCCAAATGGCTGACTATGTGCAAATTAAAAAAAACAATTGAATCTCAGTGCGTAGGTTACACCATGGTAGAAATCTAAACACTCCTGCTACCTAAAGGAAGAGAAAAGTTAACCAGAAAATGTATGCCTATGTGTCGTATTTGGTGAACACCACTTAAGGGATACATAATTTAGGCATTCATTTTTTCGTTTCTTCTCAATTTTCGTAACCGTACTTGGAATGCAGCACAGTAAATTTCCTTAATCTCCATGAGGCCATTCCAAAAGCCATATATTCCTCCACCCTCCTCCGTCATCTCCCCTCGCAGAGGGTTCATATTAGGACATTCCTTCTCTCAGAGCACCACCCACCCCTTCTTCATCCTCCGCATCAATCACCAACTCCTCTCTCCACCTAAGGATGAGTTTTTAAGAGACTGGAATGTAGCAATCCCTCCACTTCGTGTTTCTTAAGCTTTTACAGCTGCGGGGAACGAGATAGCAAGGAGAAAAGGGCTTTCCCTCCGTAGGGTTTTATCAAACACGAACGAGTGTATCCAAATAATTCCAGCCATACTCCTTGGGTAAATCCATGCCGGAAATCTAGTCTTTCCTAAATGAAACCGAAAACTTCTTTGCAGAACGAAGAGAAAAGTATGCAACAATTTCATGCATTATTTGTGCGTGGTGGTTCCTAATTGAGGTAGGATCGAAAAATTATTAACCATATTCCGTTCCGAAACCCATGTCTGAGGATTTTATTTAGTTGTTTCCATTGCATTTTAAGGACAAGGGAAGAATTTACCATTAAATCATATATACAGGTATGCGAAGTTCTTTTTGTAGATTAAAGCATTAATAACTCTCAACAGTTAAAAGTTTCCAATAGTGTTTAGTACGGTCAAATGTGTGCCAAATAGACAAATTGAACATTTGTAAATGCCACCAAGTTTTTTAGTTATTGATTAATCTATAAAGGGCTAATTGAGACTATCTTCGTTTAACACCACTTTTGCAACTTTTATCGAAAGTACATTGAGCATTACTAGAGTAATCACTACGAAAATATAAAGAGAGATTCAGCGGATAAAGGACTAACCTCAAAGCCTCAAGAACCTCTCTTTTCAATTATCATAAGGCTGTTTGAACTGCATACAAATATAAGCTGACAAGGAGGAAATCAAGAAAACGTGTTACGAGATTAGTTTCTCATAAAATGAGATCCTATCCTTCCCACATCGGATTTCTTTTTCGCATAGCCTAATATACTTGAACAGACAAATGAATTTCAGCACTGTGCCAGCTAATGAGCACAGAACATTGTCATTACTTTTCAGATGCCTTCATATTTGCCTAAGAACTTGACAACTTTGAAAACTAGGTTTAGCTTCTTGATACATAGATGACTTAATAAATGAAAAATAAAAACTTTGTTCCAATCCACCACTTTATTTCAGGTACGACTAGTTTCGACGCTACGGCGTCATCCTCAGGTACCTACGCCGACGCCGTAGCGTCGAAACTAGTCGTACCTGAAATTAAGTGGTGGATTGGAACAAAGTTTTTCTTTTTCATTTATTAAAATGAACTTCCACAAAGTTGAGGCTGAAACAATTGAGATAACATAGATGACTTAATAAAGAAAACGTTTGAAAATTACTAAAGAATTCAGCACTATCAATATTAAAATTCATCTTTAAAAAGATATTTAAAACAAAATTAGGAAATAGAAGATTTCCAGAAACTCTAAATGCTGTAGCAAGTCTGTCACTATGATTGCAATATATTTCAAGCAAAAATATTTACTTACTTCTAACATGATTGTGAAATTTAACTAGATTAGCTTCTTACCATGGTGTATGGTACGCTTGGATTTAGTATTCCCCTGATTGAATCGGCGTAGAATAAGAAATATCGCTCCTATGCCTTGGCGATGGTTTCTGTGGTTACGGCAAAATTTTATAATCGCTTCGTCTCACCGAGTTGCGGTTGAGCGCTATTTCATCACGTTCTCCTCCGGCAGGGGTTACTTGCTAGTTGCATCAGAGGAAAAGAATAACAGGTTATTTTCTTACTATTACGCGTGGGGTGAATATAACGCAGCAAATAACTCCATTGTGTATTAGAGAATGCCGATGTAAGCAGAAAGATGGATGATATGTGAACGCCTGCCATTGTATGCTAAATGAAATTTTTCACATCGACGATTCGGTAAACCACAAAGCCAAACGCTAAGAAATAGTCAATTTCTTTTTAGGGTAATTGGATATAATCTTTTAATTACTGGAATACCACTGCCCTCGAGTGGCGGACGGGCCAAGGATTTGTGAATGAAAGGAATCGACCGAGTGTAATTTGCGAAATTTGAAAAATAAAATAAAATCTTCAACCACTACTTCGCAAGAATTTAAACAACCTGAAACTTAAATGAAAATTCATGATTAAAATTCATTCGAGTCTTTTTCCTACGAGTACATTTTTGCCTCTTCTTTACGCAATCATCTTAGATTTAATTCAAAGTATATGTTTTTTTCAATTACTTATTAAGATGATCACGTAAATTATATTGAGGGACACAATCAAGGAGCATTGATGTTGTAACGACTATAATTGAATGGAAGGGTGATGAAACTAGACTGAAGATTTTCTCTTGACCCAATTATCGACTCACAAAATCCGCAAGTGAACAGAGTATTGCTAATACGATTAATCCAAATCAAATGAAATAGTTAACTCCAAACATAATATTTGGAAGAATTAATGGAAACTTGGGCGGCGTCTAATTATTTCTCCACGATTAATCTAAATTTCACACATATTCTATCCACAACTGAAAGTTGTTTAAGGTCTAAGAATAAAAAAAAATATAGTACGTCAGCATACGAGGAAATATTTCTTGTGAGAAAATAGGAATCCCCTTAGAGCTCCATCTCAATTTTCGCCAATTTCACACCCACGCTTGGGAGTAGCCAAAAATACGTTCGCACGTGAACGCTGCACCATAAAGAGAAACCTTTCGCGTCAGCGCTTTCAGGGGTCGAGCCTTTCGTGGCTCCCCAACCGGCCGGAGGAAACCACAAAGGGTTTTCGCTGCCGGGGAGGTGGAATCACCTGAGAAACGTAGAACTTGTAACACGGATGTCGGTTGGCATAAAGGAAGGGACTCGAAGAGAGGCAAAGGAGGAGAAAGGTCGAACGTGGGACGTAAAGTGGGGGCGAGAAAGAGTAGATTAGATACATACTGAGAGAGAGAGTCAGTGCGGCCGAGTCAAAACCTTAGCTCACGTACCTTGATTGCTTGGCTATTGTAGATCCCGGCCAAAGGCGTTCCAAGTAAGCTGCTCCCTATCATATCAATCACTTCCACTCCAAAAGGTTAAAAGTAAATAATGACCAACACATAAATGAAGAGATTCGTAATAACCTTCGTGATTGCAATATATCAGTTCAAATGTCTCCTCACACAATTTCCCGGTTGAAACCGACTGACAAAATTCATTCGCGATCATTTTTTTGGTCAAGTGAGCTGTAATTGTTGTTTTAGTTTCGGAAACTGAATTAAAATAAAAGGTCAAATAACCAGCGAAAGCCATTCACCAATTGCATTTCCCAATTGGCGCAGAGAGATGTATCGTAGGTTGGTGAATCTTCTGTGTCGCGGTCTCTCCTGCCGAGCGATAGCTAACACGAGTCCGTCCTTCCCGATATTCAGTGACACAATATCTCATTTTCACCCCTGCCTCCCCCCACAAGCGCAATCATCCAACAATTCAATGCCCTTCAACCCCCTTGTGCATACAGTACCCCGTAAGTCACCGCTAGGGTATTGTACTACTGTGTTATTAATTTAAAGCAAAGATTTAAGTAAACCGTCGGAAGATATACATAGCGCAGATATGAAGTATTTCCACGTTTAAAGTCATCGTATAACATGCTTAGGACGCCTCTTTCTGATTTTCTGATAAGCAGCCACTTTATATACTTCTTTTCTTCATTCCCTTATCTTTACTTCCAAAGGCATCTAAACAGTAGTATCTGCTGACGTACTCTTCAAACAACTTAAATCAAAACTTTTATCTGGACCACCCTTTCATTTGTCAGCAAATTCCCTTGTTCGTCAGCAAAACAAACTCAGCAACCGGCAACGAGCAACACGCAAAATATTTTGCTAGGTATTCATAATCAGCAAACAAACCGTATGAACTTAATGGTTATATAGCTAAATAGTTACATTTCGTTACATAATTTCAACTCTCTTGAATTCTTATAAGACGATTTATTTTAAACACAAAAACTTGATGGAGTATACCTTTGAGAATACCTAAAGCGAATTATAACTAAAATATTTCATTTGATAGCCGAATATGGCATCTAAGGATTTGGCAGTTTCTCAAAGAGTGACGACTTATTGATTGATGGTTGCGGAATTAGATCGCGGGTAGCGAAGAGGAGCCAGATTCGTAAAACGTTGTTATGACAAACTTAATAGCGTATCCAAAATATTAGAGCAGCTAGGCTGGGAATGACTCACGGAGCGAAGGGTAAATTGCAGATTTAATCTCTTGAATAAATTGGAAGGACGTCTCTTTGGTGACGATATTAAAAATGTTACCATTGCCCCCATCGTCCTACGGCTGGAGAGATCACCTATAAAAATTAGAGAGATTAAGTGCAACACCGATAGATTTAAGATTTCATTTTTTCCACGAAAAATACGGTATCAGAATAACATTGTCCGACAGCTGTAGGGTAATATTCGGGTCAAAATTAGTCAGGTGAGTATTCACCCCCTGCCTCATGCCCAGCGTTAGCTTGCACGGTACTAAAATATCAATATCAGTATCATTCGTTGAGAAAAATTAAATAGATTCCACTAGTTATGTGATAAGGTTGAAACAAGCTTTCCGAAGTCAAGTAAATGACTCCGGCTAGTGATTTTGCGCTCTTCTCTTCCCGAGTCAGGCACTCTGACACCACCTGCCTGACACCAATGATAATATCCATGAGGACCATAATATCATTATTAGAGTTCAAGTCATCCTGTTGTTTTTCGGAGAAAACAACTCTCTTCAATTCAAAGACAAATAGCTTAACCCATCCCTTTAAACGATAAGGTGAATTTTGTATCAAATTTGAAAAAAAAACTCCCACAGCCAATAAATTAGCCCTTGAAATTTATTTTATAGTTTTATTTGAAAAAAACCATCGCCAATTATACGGGAAAACATTTGCAGCAATTTAATTTTTTGTTTCTCAAATGAGGACGATTCCGATACACAAAATGATCAATTTAACAATTGACAAGATGAGTGACAGACTTGAGGATCGGCAGATAATTAAAATGATTTGAATACTGAGTGAAAGAGAGAGAGAGACCCTTGACATTAGCTCGCTCCAAAATGGATTGTTTTTGACTCTTCAAACATCTCTGGGAGGCCGTGTGTTTCTAGGATCACGACAAGATAGTCATAGCTTGTCATAAAGTTGCCAAAGATTCGACTACCCGAGTTTTCAAAACATACATGCCCGGGGCGGGACTCGCAACTTTGGGTAGACCTCCAGATTAGTAGCCTTTTACCCACTTGGCTTGATGAGGATTATTACTGGAGTCACCGAGGATAGAAGACCACCGAGGAAGGTACATGGGAACACATGGGAAATTACCAAGGACTTAATGACGAATCGCAATGCAAATAAGAGCGGTTAAATCAAAATAACGGAATGGAACCAGAAGAGTCCTCTAAGCAAACATTACGGCCTGAGTGTGGGATATCCCATTCCGAGGAATTTTTAAATAATCAAATGATAATGCAAATACAACTGGTTCGATGCATGGACCGAAATAATATTAAAAGATCTGCTACTCCCAAAATTAAACCATTATCTTCGGAGTAGGAAAAAAAGCGCCATTTCCAATCACTCTCCAGACTTCGCAACTGTATCGTAAAAGTATCAGTTTTGCCAAACTACTGTTTATGCAAACGTTCGCATCAGAGTAAACGAGTATGAAAGGGATGCCAATGGTCGGGATTTTACTAGGCCGTGGATTTGGATCCGATCCGAGAGAAATTGCTGTTGAAGGGAAACCGATTCAGCCAACTTCAGACAAACTATCCCGAAGCCTTACCCTCTTCCACCCTCCCCCTCCCTCTTCGACCCCCTCGCCCATTAATGGAATGCGGCGGCGGCCTCCGTGTTGTCAAAGCGGACCGCATTATCCTTCCGCCAACCTCTTCAGCCATTCCAGACGGTACTCCTGGTCTTTTTTGGACGCCACCGCGAGGTGAGGATGGTAAGCGAGGCACGGGAAGGGAGAAGAAGGAAAGAGAGGGTGCGAGAAGGGGAGAGAGGACGGAAGTAGAACTGGAGGAACCCCCCGGCACGTGATTAACACCCGCCAACCCTCACCTCCCTTCCACCCTCTCTTTCTTATCTGTTTCCACCTCGACCGCCCTCGGCTCTGCTTCCGTGAGAGGGACCGTGGAAAATTAGATTGAGAACCCGAAAAGGCTCGAAGTTTGAGTCCGGAGGATTTCCCCAGCGGAAACCGGAATCCACGAGGCCGTACACGCGCCAGTGTATAACCACATTACGACCACACCCGCATCTGCTACGCCCCCCCCCCTCCGCAGCCCTCTCTCCCGAAGTCCACTAGGACCTCTGGCCACGGCCGCTAATGTCTCGTTTCTCTCGCCACACTCCTGCGCTCAGATGCGCAGCCATTAGCGAAAGTGTCTCCCGCGCGTCGTCTGTTGGGGTGAACTATAATTAATCCACTAAGTTGGCGGTAACTGGTGGAGAGAGGACGGTGGGGAAAGATCTTTGTTTCAGAGACATTGGAGTGGACACGCCAGCCTTGGCGTCGATAGAGTGACACGTAGGAGGGAAGTAGTTAAGTTGGTGCAAACATTCCGATAATTATAATGAAATTAAATGCCAGTGCAATTCAAACAATACAATGAAGAGTGAGACAGTCAGGTCTGGAGGCCTTTCCTACACCTTTTCACAGGAGTGTGGAAAATCGCTCACACGGGAGACAACAATAAAAACATTGTCCCCTCAGCAGGAAAGATTCTTAAAGAAATAAGTACTAGTGCTTTCATCAAATCCAGACTTATTGCTAGAAGGATTTTACTCTAGTTTTTGGTGGAAAAGACAAATCACCAGAAACAGCGGTTGGGCATGTATGTATGCATGCATGCATGTATGTATGCATGCATGCATGTATGTATGTATGTATATATATATGTGTGAACAGCCGGAAGACGTCCCACGTGTGATAAAAGGAAAAGAAAAACCTTATCGACAAGGGCGATTGGGATGCAGGGGTTGGAAAGGACAAAGAAAGAAGCAGAATACACCCATTTGGGCTGGGCGAATGAAATGCCGAAGGAGTAAGGCTGGTAGAATTCCGGAAAGTATAGTTGAATACGAAAGAAGGAACACATTCTTCGAGAAAAAACACATGGAAGATATGCGTGTGACAATAACATGATGCCAAACCGATTGCGTCCTTTGAGATAAAGGAACTAAAATGAAAATTCAAACTCGTGAAGTCCACGGATTCAATGCTCAGTCATACAGTAAATCAAGAATTTTCATTAAAAACATTGGATAAGTACACAAGTACCTACAAGGAGAACACTCGATGAAGTTAATCGTTTTCTTCTTTTGACAAGACGAAGATCGCTTAAAGTTCTTCACCATATTTATGTGTGTGTATAGTGCCCGTAAGTGCCACCATCAAAACATAGTAACCCATAAATATATTATTTTCTCATGCAAGATATTGAAACTAATAAGTTATCTTAAAATAATCTAAGTCTAAGTTATTTTAGATGCCTGCAGAGGCGCTCGAAGATTTATTTATCATAACATATTCAGAGGACATTTCTTTCTTACCATATTGTGATAGCTCTACCGGGGTAAATCTTGGTTTCCTCTCTTAGAATTAAAATCATTACAGCACGGAAACAGTTTCGGGCATTCGCGGTATTAGGGCATATTTGCATATGCCCTAATACCGCGAATGGGAAGTGTTTGCGAAACCTTACCCGATATAATGATAGATTATCTGTCATGTAGTGCAATCCGAAAAAATAGGAATGTCACATTGGAAGAATTAACGATTTCCAAGAACCGAGTAAAATCGACAACCATTGGAAGAACACTGAAAACGAACTCTTCTGCAAAAACGTGTCAATGGGTTCAATTAGGTCAGTGCACTCTTGATATTGTTACTAATAGAAGTGGGACGCTGCTGAAATTATGGTTCGTAGACCTGAAGGCCCCATTTACGTCGTGTTTGTCAAGATACGTCTGAATTGAGTAAGGCATGATAAAGAGTTTTGTAGCTAACCGGTAACCTGATAGGAATAATATTTCTGCTTCTACCTCTCAGAAGCCCACTGCACTGACTGATAAAATGTACTGAATTCACTGTTTTCTTTGTAAATACACCTGGAGAAGTCCATAGGATTGACGCCCTTTCTGAGTCTTCCAGAGCAGAATATCAGCAAGATTTACATTAACACACCATTAGCGCCACTCATAGCCTATTGCAACTATCTTATCGAATGCTCCTCCATACATTCGAAAGCAATTTCTTTTGAGTGTTTACCTCATCTAAAAATTCCAATAAACACCATCCCTTAAACGCTACAGCCAAAATTACAAATCCAAAGAAATAGAGCTCAAGTAAATACATCTCAGAGTCAAGAAAACGACAACTAATGGAATAGCAACGACATTCTTAGACTAAAGGGGCACTTAAACCTTTTACATTAAGCTTTCCCATTGACCGAGAAAGAGGAGGGGGTGTAATTCCAGGATTTTCAACCAAATAGACGATTTACTTTAGACCCACCCACGGTCGCTAGAAGAAGCACAGAGAACATGCAAGGGAGATTGGGCTCATTTTTTCTCTCATGCCCTAAACTCTATGAACCATTAAACCTATCTTCGGGCGACAAGCTTAATGAAAACGAAATATCTGCACAGGTATGGCTTATTTTTCCTAGTGGACAGGGTGACCCTCGGGTCGAGCGAAAAGAAAATTGGAAGTTTAATATCTTTGTTTGAAATTTGTTTAAAACGATTTAACGGATAAATATTAAATACTTTTACTTTGGCATTTTATAAAAGTAACAGTCAATATTTACTCTACAATTGGTCACCAAAGTTATTCTTAAAACATACAAGAGAGGCGCATTATCTTTAATAGGTATCTTGAAAGATAAAATAATTGCGTCGTCTCTATATTACTTATAACGTTTAACGAAATTTTGAAGTTCTTGTGTGAATACGAGAGCATATAAAACACCTCCAGGAAGATGCACGAACACCAATATTGATTACCCAATAATACATTATGATTGATGAGTGAATTCAGTTCCAATATTAGTTATTTTTAATTTATAAAAATATTTGTACATAAATATTCCTCTTTTATGAGATGATACTGAGAAAATTTGGATTGACACACACATTTCCACGAAAACATTGCAAATTTTAGTCACCATGTTTCACTGGTATTTCCGTTTATATTTTAACTGAAAAAAAATTAAGCGTACCGGCAACAAATTTAGAGTGTTAAGACATTGTCACACAGGTAAACTCTTCCTACAGCATGCGACAAAGAGGTGAGTAACATTCAATGTCGATTTTCCCTCGTACTCGTATTCGCGATTACTATTTATCTAAAAAGGACATTAATTTCATCATTATAATTTTTATTATCATTACATGAACTGAACCTGCCAGTCGACCACTTAACTACTACAAGGGAATGCTTTCCAAGTTGTACGATACTTCTACGCCATCCACACACTACATCATCCGGAAGTATCACATTCAATGGAAATTATAAAACAATAAAAAAGGAGAGAAGGTTATAATACAATGAATTATAAAACTTACACAGTTTTACAATTTATTATTCTTTTATATTCAAGGGAGGGACTCATTTTTTTCAAATGTGAACACACTATTTTCTCCATGTCGCTGATTTCAACATATTATTTGTTCAACTTATAAATCCTCCGAGGGTTCATACCAAAGTTAAAATTGACTTATGATCCCTTTTACTGGGCAAGAACAGTCACCGATACGCCTTGCGGTGGTCGCGAACACATCCCACAGTCACCCTAGTCGTTTTTAAACAAATAGCCCTGAGGGTAGGGAGTCTTCAGAAAACACTGGGTCAGAAATAAAAATCGCCAAATGCACCTCTCTCTTTGCACATGAAACCCATCTCCAGTTTATACTGCAGCGCATATAAATTACGGACGGGAGTGAGCAGAGAAGTGGGTTCAAAATGAGGAGGAATCCGCGGGATGTTTGCACTTCCAAAGAAACGAAAATGATGGCATCATAACTGGAAAGGGACGAAGAGTGGGTGCATAAACCCGTTCCCTCGTGCACGTGGAGACTTTCAGGGCTAAGGGCTCAGAGGGGTTGGGGTGAATCTTCTAATGGGAGGATAGGGGGAAATGGCTGGCTAAGCACCGTGACTGGAGAGAGAGAGAGGGGAGGGAGGGGTTGAGGAGGCCGAGGAAGACGACAATGCCAGCGGGGAAATCGGTTCAATTGGTTCAAATCCTCTCCACACACGCACAAAGGCCGTCTTTCTTGATTCAGTTTTCGGAAAAGGATCCCTACTCTACTTTTAACTCCAAGGAGGAGTGAGGAGTAGGCGTGGGTGGTAGATGGAAAGATGAGGAGGAAAATATATATTAACGAGACGGGCGCGTCTATGGGATGAAGCGGAAGAGATAAAGAGTGATGTATTTTTTTCGCTACGTAGAGGGTTAAGGTTAAATTGAAATACCAGGCAGTTGGAGACATAAAAGGGAAAGAGGGAAGTAGAAATATTCGAGAGAAATGGAACCGGGGAGGGAAAGACAAAACACGAGAGATACACACGCTTCAGGGAAACAGCGTGGACGAGAAAATGTTGAGTCGGCAAAGGAAGTGTCATGAGAAAGAGGAATCGAATGAGACACATGAAAGGAAAATATGCGAAGAAAAAACATTTTTTTCATTTCCTATGAAATATTGTCTCAAGAGGTAACCGAATGTACTACAAAATATATAAATAAAAATACCCATCAAATGTTTACATAATAACTGAGGGATCTCATTATTTCGGTAATTTTTTCTCTAAATGTTTTGTTAGAGGCCCCCGTTTGGCTGATATTACATAGCAAAGAAGAAGCTAATGACAGTATATAATGAAGGTATTTTAAAAACCCTTTCTTCATTTGTTGAGAAAGGCCACTGAATCCAAGAAGAATCTACCCCTAGGAGTAACAGAGCTCGCTCATGTTTATTAATTGTACGAAATAACCAGGAAATAACACGTAAGTCAAGCGGTAATTACAAATTAACGCTAGTCCAACAAAAGGGCCAGCTGATTTAAAAAACAAAGTGCAAGAAGGCAAGGAATAAGAAAATAACATTAGCGCTATATTTTTTTGAAACAACGGTGAGTTCCAGAGTAAAACCAACGTTTGAGACGTACCAATATTTCTGTCAACTTCTACATTTCAGTTAGTTCAACTAAAAAACGCCTGATGGCATGTAATCGCTGAGATGCAATTCGTTTGAGATTATAAGTTACCGGCGGAAGATCCCCAGGTTTCAAACTGGGGAGTATTACTCAAGGACACCTCAAATACACTCGAGCCTAATTTTGTGACTTTAAATTTTTTTTAAATCCCTTTTGCGAGACTAAGAATTAACTGAATACTATCCTCGCAAAATATTTTGAGATATTGGTTGATGGATTGTGATTGTAATTAGAACTGCTGCTTTAAAGGACGACTAAGATGCAATATAAAAGGAAATTAGCATCATTCTTTTGTCCCACCTTCACGGGAAACAGATGCAGTGATCGTCTCAAAAGCTAAGGGCGCGGACCTGTACAATACTCGAAAGATGAGTTGAGAGAGCAAGATATTCCATTGATTGCACTCGTGGACTCGAATTCGGCTTCTACAGCTATATTAAGTAATCGCATCTCACGAGGGGTGGCACACGTCGCCAGACGTATCCACGAAAATTGCGATTAATGAATCATAAGCTTGACTCAAATTGGTTTGGCGGGAAAAAAATCCGTTGAAGGAATGATCATGGCCAGAGCTTCCAATTAATTAGTGAAAAGAAGAGGAGATTGGGAGGAAACGGGCAAGAGGAGTCTCATGAGATTGCGAGCAAGAAATTGGAACAAAAGAATAAAAATGTGCTACCAACAAAAATTTGATCACAATTCAATAAAAATCATCTCAAATTGGGATACGCGGTAAATCGAAAACAATAACTATTAAATAAATTACACTTAATGAGACCAAGCACTGATAATTTAAACAACAAGGAGAAAATAAAATAGAAAAACTTAAAATGTAAGTGAGTGGATTGTTCGGTTATATCATTAAAAAATATGCCCAATCGCTTTCTTTCAACATCTATCTGGACCAAAATAGAATTATAAAAACTCCAAAAGATGAGAGAAAATGGGATACTTTTAATCCTCAATTGATTTTTATGTCGACTCATCTTACAAAATTAAATAATAGTAGGTAGTGGAGTCACTAGAATTTATTTGCACGGCACTGTGTGGAAAAGTGAACGTTTCTCGCCAAAGGGAGGAAAACGCGAGGAAACCCTGTTGAAAATATAATTGTGATAGGTCACCACTACGTTGTGGAAACCTTAACTTGTGTTTATCTCATGATGGAATTTGATACTTAAAGAGAATATGGAGATGTTTATGCACCAACTTAATTAATTAAATGAATAACGCTTAATTAATTAATCCCAATTCAGTGACTTAATAATGACCCAATTGAAGGAAGGAAAACGAAAAAATAATTTGCGCGACAAATCGCTAAAATTGTTCTCGGAGACTTTTTTCCTTTCGTGAATTTTCTCGACCAATATATATATTAATTTTAATTAGGATAACTAAAGGACCCTGGATAACTTGTAGTGAGGACCCTCAATCTATTTTTTTTCGGGAGACGCTCACACTAATATATTATAGATTGAATATCTGAAACATCTCTGTTGCAAAAAACGGTTGGCTGCGCTATATATAGAAATGAGCAAAGTAGCAGGACTTAGAAGCTGGAAAGGAAGAAAATACGAAATGAAGTATCCCAAACTTCCGTTTTGGATTGTCCACAAGCATAAAAGATTGAATGTGCTCCCAAAGGGAACAGAGGAAGCCCTGGGGAACACACAAATACTGTTCATGGAAGATCGAAGAATACCCGATGAATTGTATAAGGAGCAGTGAAACCAGATTGTAGCGTGGAGTGAATAAATGGAATGGCTAGAGGGAATAATATGAATGCAGACACTGAGTTAAGCATAAAACGCAGGAAGGGTTGAAATACGTAAATAAGGTGAAACGGCAAGAGAACAAAGGATTCAATCCTCTGAGGACGTCCACTGGAGCGTAGCCAATTGACAAACTTGTTCCATGTTTCCAATGCTGATGTGCCTGTTTGGTGCTCACGGAAGAGGATACACATATAGAAAGGAGAGCCCCATGAGGCTTCTTAAAACGTTAGTTGAAATCGGAAGGCACCGCGAGTTCACACAAACCTGGAAGCTAACGATAGCTGATAGTATTAGAGTAACTAAACTCTCTCGCATTTCGCTATTCTAACTTAGTTCGACAAAGATTCGAATGTGCTTTGAAGAGAAAGTGTAGAAAAAAAGGCAGATTTAATGAAGATCTACAAAAAATACATACGAAAACCCGAAGTATGACTAATTATGTGAGGTAGGAGAATAATTTACACCGGGTACTTTGGCAGTTGCAATCCGCACCCATTCGGGACAAGGGTGTTCAATCCTTTCCTTGAAACTGAGGAAGTTTTATTCACCTAAAATAGTAGGACATCCTGGTTTTGGCTGAAGATGCCGATCAGAATTGAATCATCATATTATAAACGTAGACTTTAAATTATAATCTATTAGAATGCCTGATCACCAAGCTGCACTAATATAATGCATTATCATGTAGGTATTTACAATCAATCACTACATATTTCAGTCTTTTTTCACCAATTATAGTTAACCCAAATCGATACTTATCTTTACCCTGCTGTATTGATGCAAGTAGGATACGGAAAGAGAATGCCGTCCGCAACGCTGTCTGCAATAACATCACAGCAGTAATAAAAAGATGTTCATTACCACCCGCTGAAATACGGATCTGCCCTTTCGAAAAAAATGTGAAATCCTGAAATTTTGTCAAATTTGTAGACGGAGATTCCATCTGAATGATTAAAATAGAAAATATCGGATTGTGAAAACATTTCACGTTGTTTAACAGAACTCGCACGTGAGATGCCGAGGGAACGTTGAGAGGTTGGATGGCGGGTTCAGGGGGAAGGAGTGGTGATCCAATTGAGGTCCTCGCTCGTTTTATTCGCCTCGTATCCGCAAGTACAGCGCATACGATAATGCATTCCACGTCTCCTGGGAGGGGAACTACGGGGATGGCGGGCAGGAGAGGAGTACTCGTGTACTCACACTTTTGTCCATTTACTTAATCGGTGCACAGCACAGGGATCCCATTTGCGTGGGCCTCAATGCAATTTGGTGAAACCTATTTACCGAGAAGAAGAAAAACGATGGGATACAAGAATTTTGAGAGCGCTATGCTACCGTGCTTGTGCTAACCTATTTATACATGTTAAACATATTCGAGTAATTTTAATTTAAAATCAGTACATTAGTGACATATATCAACATAGCTTGGTACATAGCTTTGATTCTATCAACATCATCCCCGAGTTCATCGCCATGCACCATTGCATCGCATTATTTAGCTACAAAGACGAATCATGACGGAATTTTCCAAACATCAGGGGAAATTTCAGAAAAAATCAGATTTAATTATGAATGATAAACTTTCAAAAATGATAAAACAATGCTTCATATTAAAAAAGCGGACTCGGGTATATGATATAAAAAATCTTATCGCAAATTAACCGATCAACAAACAAAAGAGGCGTTAATGATGATTAAATATTACTAGTTTGTAGTTCTATAGCTCACAAGAGGCCTTTCATTTTTTATCAAAAAAACATTTTCACCGCAACATGTTGAAACTCCGGTACAACCTTGGTGCAACCTTTCTCCTCCGACTACTGTGAAAGATATTTTATGTTCAAAGTGTATTTACACCAAAAAAGTACGCACGCGCTGCATTTATTCTCTATTTACCTCAGTATTATGGCATTATTTATTTGGCGACAAATAAATGAGGAACAAAATTTTCCTTTCCACTTCTCTCGAAGTAAACCATTTGAAACCGGTCCAGAAAACAAAATTCCCCGTTATCAAATCTTCATCTCTCTTTCACAGTCGGAATGGACTGAGAAATCTTGGGAATTCTCCGCTCTTGGATTCCTCAACCCGTCTATTCATATTTTCGAGAGAGCGGGTTATTATACCAGAACATTTCTCACTGGGAATTTTCCTAGCGCAGCTCTCACCTGCAGGACAGAAAAAAACGTCACAAAAATAAGTCAGGACTGATTGCGCAGATTTACAAATGGAATCTCTACTAGCATATCAAATTTTCTTAATTTTCTTCGCTGAATGCACCTTCCATTCTCATTCACGGCTTATTTTGGCAAACAAGATTAAGCCAACCCTGGCATTATTTGTCTACATGGGAACCCGGAAAGTTTCACAGGTAAAGGGGACGTAAACGGTTAAAGCATGGCTAATGGACTACGTGAAATTAAAAGCATATTTTAAAATTAATCCTCACGTCTCTTGGGTTGGGCTCCAAAAAATTTGGAACTTTCATTAAATATAAGATAATCATGACCCAAAACGATAATTTTCGGGAATGGCAAATACGTATATGTACAACTTTAATGCAACAATTTCAGAGCGTAAAAATCATTCGCCTTGACTGGGACTCGAACCCAGATCCCTCAATATCCGGTCGAGTGCTTTAGCCACTTAAGCTACCGAGGCGTCCTCTTAAACTCTGAAATTTTGGGGCTTTTAAAGGAACTAGATGTTATGACGAAATACCGTACATACAATGTCACATGCATTCGCATTCGCATTCATGTGACATTGTATGTACGGTATTTCGTCATAACATCTAGTTCCTTTAAAAGCCCCAAAATTTCAGAGTCTCTATTTAGCCAATAAGAAATTTTCGAAGTGAGCTTATCATACTATTATATAGCTTCTATATCACAGGGAAACAGTTAAGTAAGCAAACTAATGGAGTGCAAAAACCAAGTCGTCACATCAAGACATCATTCAAATGAAACAATGCTGCTTTAATTAGAAACCAATGATATTAATGACGAACGTGGGTGGCTGATATTCAATACAGCGATCAACTGAAGAAGTTTGACGCTTCATACATCACTGAGTCAGTAAAGCTTACGCATGCTCTCTTGTGCAGAACGTACTTTATAATGAATTTTCTACCACGCTGTACACATTTTTAAAAGTAATCATACCCAGTGCATAGAAAACACCATTCTTTTGTGCGTGACTAAAATTTAAGGCTTTATTTTTCATTGTATTTCCCAGATTTTCTTTCACTGAGGGCGAGTTAGCAGCACCAAAGTTCAAAATATTCTTTTAACAAAGAGGGCAGAGGTTCTCTCGCTTCCACAGCGCCTGATAAATAGGACTCCTTTTGCCCCTTCACCATTTATAATCAGCACACGCCTCCTGATACAAAAGCCACGACTGTGGGTGACCATACACAGAAGATATTCTGCACTGTAAATGGTCACCACGGGTTAATTATACATTGGATTTAAATCATGGAAATTAGAGTCATCCTGGATACCAATTTGATAACGATATCACTATTAGTTATAGCAAATGTGGCTCAATCGATTAACTGCGAGGCGAGCCTCATCGACTATGAAGTTTTGAAATTTTCCCTCAGACGGTCATATATTCATAAAATATTTTGTAGTTATTTCATTTTCTGGAAGATTTCATTTGTCACTTGTTATTTCGTCAGTTTTCAATAATCAATTAGTAAAGGAAATTAATGCGAATCGGAGGATAAAATACAATTTTTTTTCAATAGCATGTGATTTTCAATTGCTAGGTTAATATAAAAAAATCACTAAATATTAGCAAATTATGTCATTTGGTTTATCGTTAAAGATAAATGTTTACTATTATCTTTGTGTTCTTTGTTTATGTATTTTGAACCAAGTATGATAATTGATTATTTAATTATCACTTCAGCACTATTTGTGCTGCCAGTATAAGGTGGCTTTTATGAAGTGTTCTTCCTAGACTTGTAAAATGGCATCGACCTCTTCCGATTGCTCGGCACACAGGTTAGGAAAAGATTTTTATGTCACTCTTGTTGGCTACATTTCCAATCAAATCGTTGAAGCCAAACTTCCTGCAAACAAACAAGTTTTAAAAGTATTTTTCTACAATCTAATTGTTGTATATATTACAAGTTCAAGGTTTATATTACCACAGTTGTGTATATATTACTATGACAGAAAGAGCAGCATTGGTGATTCCAGAAGCTTGTGTTCTATGGCAAAAAAACACGAATCCCTACTAGAAGTACTGATCACTGCGATGGTAAGTTAGTTATATTCTATGATGAATGGAAACATTTACAGAAAAATTTGTCTAGAATTACAGGCAAAGGGAAAGAAAAAAGAAACCTTTTCGTGGAAACTCTGGACGATTTGTTTGACATAGCTCATTCAGAGGCTTTGGGACAAATGAAAAATGAAGAGGATAAAAATTCCTTGATGCTTCAGCGCCAAAAAGGACGACCAAGCTCCATGGTTGGTGTAGATTGAAAACTAAAACACAAGGAAGAAAGAGCACTAAGGGCACTGCAATGGAAGCTGCCAGGAAAAAAAGAATTTATGTGGAATTAGAACGACATTTTGAGATATCAAAAACTGATGACTCTACAACAGTTTGCAGCAAAAGCAGTGATGGTGATGATGACAGTGAAAGTTCTGCCATTGATAAGCAAATAACAGCAACAACTACAGCAGTAGCAACAGTTGAAACTTGAGGTACACAGCAAGTTTTTACTCCCCGTCTCTCTGAGGGTGTTGATAGGTGCAAAATCACTAATAGAAATGGGGTTTACATATTGATGGCTGCTGCAGAAGCTTTTGGGCTTAATACAAAAAACCTGGGGGATCGAGATGGTGCGGGGGCTAACGTACTGGCTTCCCACCCTGAGGGCGCGGGTTCAAATCCCGGCGGTGTTGAATATTTTTCAGAGGTATCTCGATCCCTACTTGAGGTGCTTTGTGGAGGGCACTTTGAGTGAGTACGCCGTCCGTCGGACGGGACGTTAAGCCGCGGACCCCTTGGCGCCTTTCGTAAAGAGTAGGCTAATGCCGACGCCGGGTTTCTCTCCACCCTTCATCCTTTCCTGTCCTTCCCCTATGGCGCAAATGACCTTAGCTGTCGGTCGCCTCCCCTCAAAACTACCTACCTACAAAAAACCTGGTTATTAATCGAACTTCATTTCAACGCCTTCAAGAAAATTTAGAGAAACGAAACACAAGGATATTCAACACAAATGCAAGCTAAATGACCGCCAAGAATTAGTGTTGCACTGGGATGAAAAGTTGCTTCCAGCAGTCGCAGGTCTTGAAAACATTGATATACTGGCAATAATAGTAATTTTTGAAGACAAGAAGCAACTAACTGTGGGGAGTACCTGAAATCCCAAAATCTTCGGGAGAAGAGCAAGCCATGGCCGTTTATAAAGCAGTGGAGAATTGGGGTATAATCGATAAAACTCAGGCACTGTGCTGTGATACGACTGCAAGCGACATAGGTAGAATAAATGGTACCTGCACAAATCTAGAAAAATTGTTCAATCGTATTCTGTGGTACCTTCCTTGTCGTCATCACATTTGTGAGTTAGTTTTGAGGAACTGTGTCAACTCATGGTGGGTGCAACTTCTGATACAGCCGTTGTACGCTGGGGACAATGATACATTTTCAATATCGTCGCCAAAGTTCTTCCAATTTATGCAAGAGATTCAATATGTAATTTAGCCTTCGCTACGCGAGTGGTTACCAGCCTGGCTGCTCTTATATTTTGTATACGCTACTAAGTTTATCGTAACAACGTTTTACGAATCTAGCTCCTCTTCGCTGCACGCAATCCAATTCGGCAAATTTAGTAGTACATAGGAGGTTGACACCGTAGTGTAGTACTGACCGGTCCGGAACCAATTTTTAATCAATAGAAGACCTATTAGAACAAAGTTATAAAAATATACATGTAGTAAATATAGATTAGAAGTAGAGTTAAAATTTTACTCCACAAATTTCTTATGACCATCATTTCGATCTCTTCCGGAATAACCGAGAGAGCAGACTACGTGACTGAGTGGCTTTCAAAATATCCTCACACTGAAAAAAAACTGGGTGAGATTTCGCGAGTTGGAGTGGATGGGAAAAGTGGTCGCGTGAAGAAAGAGTGAATCGACTCAGGGTGACGGAAAGGTGAGGGGAGAAGGGAGAATTCGGTCTGAAGAGCGTCGACCAACTCCGCCTCTCGCCACCCGCAGCCCTCCCAGACCGACGTTCCCGAGTTGTGCTCTCTCCGACGAGTCACGTACTCCAACGCGGTCGGCTAAGGGCGCAAAGGGCGGAGCTCTAAATGGGGAGGGGGAGGGGGTGGGGGGAATAGGGACGGGCGCGCGGAGTTTGGGCGAAGCGACGACTTGAGTGCGGGGAAAAGAATCGATGAGACCCTGATGGGTTTCCTCTTGCGGGCCAATGCGGTCAGCAAACTTTGAAATAAACACGTAGGCCCCACCGGAGACCTAACAAAGTGGCAAAATGAGGATGTTTCTCACCTGAATGATTAACCAGCCATCGCGCGACAAAGTCGTGAGATGACTCACAAGTTTCTTGATGTGGTGTATTCTGAAAGCTTTTACGTGATAGCATGGACATGAAGAAAATATGGGCAAATGCAGAACGATCCCTACAACTCATCTATGTATCCGGGAATTTCACTTTGTCTTCGTTATTAATAATCAAAGTTACAGAGATGTAACTTTGATTTGCCAGGCCAGGTGGCGGCGGGGTAACGTCCTCGCCTGCCAAACCATCGGTTGCGGGTTCAATTGACGCCCATGTGGGTTTTTCCCTATCTAAGGGCTCTTGTATTTGTAACTGTTTATATTTTTACACCATTGTTGAGAGTTCGATGTAAAGGCCAAAGTGCTCTTCTAGGATTACTGTGAAATAAATAAAAAATGTTCAGATGCACAGGAACAATTCATGGATCGCGAAGAAAAGGGTCAGCAGCAGGGGCTGTGCTGAGACAACCATTCAGTGGACCTTGGTTGGCTTTCTTAAGTGGTGATTTTCAGTAGTATCACTTTTTCTAATTAGATATCACTTACAGAGCATTCTAACGCTGATCGCTGTCCGTCAGATATCATCCATTTTGATCAACCGCCTCCGCGAATTCCGTTGGGAGTATGCTAATATCGCTAACGTCCAGGTCCTCTCCATTCCCACCACTCTCCCTGATACACGTACACCCCAAAATTTAGACGTGAGAAAAGTAGCCTCTAGTTCAACAGAATTGAGTCACTACTGATATTTTCATACGCATGCTGCAAACGTTTTTAATAAAAAACACATTTACATCAATATTTTAACTTATTAAACGACTCTCATTGTTTTAATTGTGGAAATATTTGTTCTCAGACAGCTCTAATTTGCAAGAAAGTAAATCAATCAATAATGTTTTAAATATCTACTTACCAGAACCTTAAAATTTAAGAAAGTTTTACAATGGCATAATAATGAGATAATCCTCCCTAAAAATTAAAAATATAACGGTCATCTTCAAAACAATCAAGCCAAAGAAGTATCAGTGTATTCGTATTTGCCAGTTCATGTCAAGCACACAATAACAGGGTGGTGTTTTAAAGGCACCTCTGGCATTAATTAAAAAAGAGGATTTATCAAAAGAGAACTGGGTAAATGTGATGAAAAGGTCAAAGGGAAATGTTATCTGTCGTTGATTAAGCCTCATTTAGAATGTGCTGAAAGTATATGGAATCCTCCCGAAGTTGGATTAATAGCCAAATTAGATCGCGTGAGAAACTAGACTTTTAAAACACTGTTATGACGAACGCAGTATCAAACAAATTAGCGTATCCAAAATATTAGAGCAGCTAAGCTGAGAATCACTCACGGAACGCAGGTTAAATTACAGATTGAAGCTCTCGCATTAATTGGGAGGAGGTCTCTTTGGCAGTGACGTTGAAAATGTATTATTACCCTCATCGTACTACGGTAGGAGAGATTATGCTAATAAAATTAGAGAGATTAAATGTATAGGAGAGATCATGCTAATAAAATTAGAGAGTAAATGTATAACAGATAACATGTTTTAATTTATATGTCATAATTTAATACTATATGTCATTTTTTCCACGAACGATAGGGGATTATAATAACATTGATCGACCGCGGGAGGGTCATGTTCGGATAAAATTAGTCTGGTGTGTATTCACCCCCTGCCACACACCATGGCAGTGGCTTGCAGGGTATATATAAATAAAAAAATAAAAAAAAACAAAGATTGTCTCGCGCTCATCAACTTCGACTGCCACCATGAGAAATAATTATTTTCGACAACATCCGAAATTGACATTTTCAACACAAATGGAAGTGAAAATCAGTTATATGTCCGTTTTGTTTTCCCTCCAAATGCACAATCATAACCGTCAACTCCTAGACGAGAGTGGCAACTATGCTCACATGCGGTCAACTTTAAACCGTTAAAGGGCATGACGTTTCGGCTGGAAGGCTGTCGAACGAGATTAATGCGACGGGGATCTGTAAGTGGTGCGAGGGAGGAGGGTGGATGCGGGATGAGGGAATCAGGGGCCTGGGTAGTCGCGGTTATACACTACAGGGGTCCAACGGGAGGAGGCTGAAAGTAGGTATTTAAAAGGGAGGGAAAGGAGGAGAGAGGACGAGAAACACAGAGACTTTGCGAGACGTGAGTAACAGTCGAGGAGGGAGCTTAGGGTGGGTCGGGAGAGGCGCAAATCCAAGATAACAAGCGTCCGGATTGCAACGCATTAAGCCATGTTGATTTGAGCAATTACTCGGACCGCGTCGCATGTTTGTTTGGCCGCGCTTGTAAGCGGAATGGTTGAAGTGAGACTGCGACTGGACACGAAGTGGTTGCTCTGAGATTAACGACGGAAATCGCCACCATCGATTCTACTGACCGCCGACGCGAAACCTTCTCACTCTTCCCCAGAACGCCCTCACCATCTTCCTTCACTTTTGGTCCCGTGGAACGAGCCCAGGTGCCGTAAGCGTCTCCGGTGGGCAAGGAGGGGGGGGACACACGATCGGCAGGAGACGGTGATTGGACGCACTCAATGCTATTTGTATATCTATCTATAAAAAAACTAATCATAGCCACATTTTAAGGTAGAAAAAACGTCAACTTCGATGAAATAAAAAACACATTCGGAAAAATTGGTAATGCATAAAGCACACACTTGAACTCAGTACGAAAAGAAGCCATAAGAAAATGGTTGCGCTCGGTAAAAGACTCTGACAATGTCAATTAGATGAATAAGTACACATCAAACTTTAACCCATCTTTAAAACCCAATGAGAACGAATCATGTAATGCTCTAGGCTCTAAAAAGTTCTTGCCTCCACATTAAAAGCAAAGGAGGACTACATGCTGCTTAATTAATACGCGATTACGTTGGCCATAAAATAGCGCCTCTTAATCGGGAAGAAATTAGATGTATACACTAAAAATAAAATGTGGCTGTTGAAGCGGAGATCTCGGAAAAATTTTACTTAGCCCACCAGAAAATTTAATTCCTTGAAATAATATAGTGCCTACGGACTTGAATTAATTAAAAGCATGAATTAATTCCCTTCGAATCCTATGAGAGCGTCGCGCCACTTATCATTCCGAGGTTTTCCTTTTCCTCGCTGTGCACACGCATTCGAAGAGTTGC
This sequence comes from Hetaerina americana, assembly GCF_022747635.1. Taxonomy (NCBI): domain Eukaryota; kingdom Metazoa; phylum Arthropoda; class Insecta; order Odonata; family Calopterygidae; genus Hetaerina; species Hetaerina americana. The sequence continues at coordinate 10,244,202 of NW_027286874.1, read as the reverse complement.
TTGGCTTCTCTCTTTACCCACATTGCCACGCCGAAGCAAGGGATAACTACTGATTAAAAAAATTCCACCTTGTTTGAGTTACCTCTTCCCCGCGGCTAGGCCGTTGTTTTCGTTTCACTCGCGACATTTATAACGAGGCCTAAAAAGATATCGCACAAAAACCGGTAGCCATGCCATTGGAAAACAAAAAGGGCCGAGTTTTATCGTCCAAAGCGAGATAAACACGTCCAAACCACCGTTTTTCAGATGATGTCGGGACGCGTACGCATACACAAACACACGAGCGCACGCACACACACACACACAGACACGTTAATGCCCCCGATATGTACGAATGCGGGGCGTACGTGACGGCTACGGAACTTAAGTCTTTCGCCCCACACAAAAGTAGCTGAAAATTTGAAACACTAAAAAAAACAGCCCACGATGACAATGTCGAGAGCTCTAAATGCTTCTTATTTCAGTCAACGGAACAGCCCGCAAACGAAAATCTCTTGCGTTCGTGTCGCGCCTGTCGAATCAGGAAGCTAGGGACTGGAGAGTTGCCTTTTCCTCCCCCCCCACACATCATCGTCGCAGGCCATCATAACCCTCAATGGCCGCGCCAAAGGGGAAGGGGTCATTAATGCACTTCGAAGGTCGGCGCAGAGGAGGGCGATAAAAATCAGAGCACTAAATGAGCGGATTCAATTGGTCGCAATGCCATGGCGGTCAGTTGCGAAACTCTAGGCGATTCCAAAGGGAATAAACACAGGGAAACGGGATAGGGTGGAACCGACTCCGGCCGACAAAAGGAGCGAAGGGCTTATGGGCAGACGTCCACAAAAGGCGCGCAGACGCTCGTATAACTGCGTCGTCAAAATAGAAAAGAAAAATCCACCAGCGCCTATCGGCAGGGAACAATGCTTTCCCCTCGAGGGTTGGGAATGAATGGGAACTCTGTGAACGAGAAAAGGAGAATGACTTACGCCGCCACCATCTCGTCAATCGAGCGTATAGAGAATAATGAAGAAACGACTGTGGAAATAACCTAGTCATCCACGAGGTTACGTTGCGGCTTTTGATTACCTCCGGACCCAAAGTCCTCTTTAATTACACGCACAGGTATGATCCGAATGGTCACTCTTAGTAAGAAAAAGCTACATAAAATAGGTTGGCGATCAGAAACGTCAACGGCAATTTCAACCAAGCACAATTATTTTAACCTATTATTAAAATCCAACTGTTCAAAAATTTAAAAACACATTTTCACACTCAAGGAAGTGGTGTTGTGCACCAAGATAATAATATGAGATCGACGCTGGCAAGGTGAGTGCGCTTATTTGCCAGTGAAAAAAATAGTGTCCCGCAAAACACAAGAATAGAACTTTATCACAGAGGAAGACGTAGAATAGAGTGAGTATTTTTCATCTTAGACTAGGCCGTAAAGTCGGAAATAGGTCCGCATGCTAGGTGGTAGCCAGCGTTTTTGGGGCTCACCGAAAGAGCGCGACCACACTTCCCGAAGGCCCGAAGAAAAAAAACTAAGCCTTGCTTCATCAACAGAGGGTGCAAACAAAATATCTTCTATGAAATTTTTCAAGGGTATTAATATGTAGGGGTATTAATATATAAGGATGAGTATATTAGTAGAATTGAGTTCAGTGTACAAAATCATTATTTCTCGTAGAATTGAGCTTAGAATTAATGACACGATGGTATTATAAATAGTTAAACCATATGCAAGTAGAAAGAGAGATGTTACGCTTTAATTCTATCAATATTCCAAACAGAATGATGCAGAATATTTTTCAATAATTTAGAAGGGGCTTTAAAAGAGGTGATGATAAAACTGGATAATAAAGAAAATTTCTCTCACATAATAGATACAGAGTGAAGGGGCAGGAAGGAATCCCACCCGAACTTCCTCCTTTCCCATTTCATACATAGTACGTATGACAGAATTTCTTCTCTGCTATTCACCTGAAGATAACTTTGCAAACCTAGGTAGTGAAATAATGCTTATGTGGAAATACAAAATGGTTTAACTTATTCCAAATAATATAAAAGTTTCCATCGCATGTCGTCGAAGTTAACCAATTTAAAAGTGAAAATTAATAAAAAGATCCACTTCCAAGGGAACCTAGTATTATAACTATGAGTGTTAAATATGAAATTATCTTGGAAATTCTTCAATAACCCTTTAATCCTACGAAAGAAGCAAAGAATATTTATCGGAGAACAATGGCAAGATGGAATTAAGTGATACACTTGAGAAAAGGTACGCTCTATCTGCAGTGCAGAGCTGCGGTAATAGACATTAAAATGGTAAGGAATGTCTCCTTAATGACTGGTGCACATAGACGACACATCGCGACAAAGTATTACCATCCTGTTCATGGTAAAATCTTCTGTGGGCATTTTACACCCGGAATTTATCATGACTTGAGATTCATTCGATTTCAACCAGCGAGAGTAATAGGTCAGACGCCGCTTGAGTTTAGTAAATGATAAAAAGAAGCAGATTCCAACATTTGAATAACGTTGAACTGACAGTTAAATAGGTGAAATGAGACTAGCAGAAGAAGAAAACCTATAGGATTGGGAAATTCAAAATAAGAAGGAAAGGTCTTCCTAAAGCCAAATCGGTTATTCCATGATGGGAGGGGCCTCTCACTCCTCTCAAGCAATAATGCAAGGGACATGGGATTATGTAGAGAGAGAAAGTGAAATGTTCCATTAACGCCTAAAAGAAACAAGATATATGGTGTCGCCTCAATCACTGCAACCTATCGTTTATATTGACACTTCACTCAGCCTTTTCATGCCAGGCCAGTCGACTAGACAGGTTTAATGCTCAAGAATTAACTGGTGATTGCTTCAAAACGAGTTCCTCAAGGGACACCCTTCAAATTCTAAGTGAGTTGATGAAAGAGATTTAGGTTCACCTCACGATATTGACAGTAGCATTGAGAACGGTACGCAGTCTGACCATTAGGCACACTTAAGTTACCGCCTTTATTACTGCTGAGTAAGTTGGAAGTAACGTTCTCCATTTTTGTCATAAAATCTTAAAAGGAAAAGAAATGGCTCAATGCGCACAGTTATGGAGTCCGGATGTATCGTCCATACTTTCTCGGTGCAAAAAATCTGTCTCTCTTCTTTACTAAATAAATGAAAACAAATATTTAAGGTACTTGAATGTGTTGAAATTCTCCCTCTTAAAAAAAGAAGATTGTGCATGCATAAGAAAATAGTTGAGAGACAAAATAATTGCGCGAATTAGTAAGGCACACCACTGAATCGTAAACGGGAACTCATCAAAAGTATACCACGAATTATAATCGCACCATATTAGAACAGGCAATGAAATGCCCAGATAAAAGGATACCCTCGTGCCAGGGCATAGAAAGTTGCGGAAATCCTACAAAAGCACGAAGTCTCCACCGAAGGGAGGAAAAGGGTGGAAAATCCTAGGGAGCCACAAAATCTCGTTATCAACGACAAGTCTCCGTCGCTCAACTCTCCGCGGCGTAACCGACTCGTACACGAGCTTATCACATTTACTCTAACTGAATGATGTCCCCGGAATTTTCTCTCGCGTTGATATACTATTTGTGATCGAAATGCTATCAATTTGTATCGAGTAACGAGCGCTAGTTGTAAGAATAAGCGTATATATTCCTCTCTTTCACGGAAACGGTGCGATTTACTTAAAACGGAAACTCTTTTGGACAAATTGATCTTCATCGAAGAGAGAATATTATTCGAACCGGAGAAAAAAAATCGAATCATTAAAAGCGAGACAAACACTCTTTCACAACGTCCCGTATCTTCTAATTAGAGGATGATTACGTACTACGGAATTTTTACTTGCCGGACATGGCATTCATCTGTTATTTCCGGCACGAGAGTAAATAACTCACATGTCGCGACGACTCCTCTCCTTCTCCCACACCTTATCCCAGAACGAAGATCGCGCTTTGATCCTCAGAACACTCGTGCTCAGAGTCCTGGGCAGCTTCTCCCTCCTGCCGGGAGTCTCGGGGCCGCCCTGGCCCCCTCCCGGGGACGAGGGCCCGTCTCCCGGACCGCCACCCCCGCCCTCTTCGCCCCCGGCCACCGCCATCATACCGGCGCCGCCTTTCGCCCCCGCACCTTCCCCACCCCCGTCGCCCCCGCCGCCGTCTTCTTCGTTCTCGCAGGATGTGGCGAATGAGAAGAGCGAGGGGGAGGAGGAGATGGAGAGGCCCCCGCGGGTCAGGGATCCTCGGGGACTCCTGCCATCGGAGGGCGGCTGCATATCTCCCGCGATGAATGTCCCCACTCGCCACTCCCAAACGACGTCCAACCCAGGCGACGATACACCCCTTCCTCCTCCAAAGGCCCAAGTGAACCCTGCTCGAGAGATGTAACGAGGCCCTCGACGGATGAGTCCGGCCGACAAAGGCGAGAGTATCCAGGAGATATTTCTTTATTATATGTGCATGTTTCTATTTCACGATTTCGTTATCAGTGCCCTCTTCTCTTTCTCTCAGGCACACTATTCCTGTGCCGGTTTTGTTACAGAGTTAATGGCTCGCGTGGGGGAGAAAGGAGCGGTATAGATTGCCGGCAACTCTCAGGGTGTCAACATGGGAGCCGTCGCGGTCGCACTCGGCCGGAAGGACGGCGTCGAGACGGAACGGAGTGGCACACTCCGGGAATGCAGCCGAAGGGTCGCGTCATCACGAGGCGAGTCAACACAAACTGGGCGACGCAAGCATTCCGACGCGACCCTACCTACCTCCCCCTCCCTCCCCCCTACCACTTCACTTCCACCACCCACCCTTCCACTCCGCCACTACGGATATCGCACGCACACACACACAAACAAGCACCCGTGAACACAAACAACAAACAAACCCTCCGAATCGATGACGACTACTACGGACCAGACAAGGTGATTGGGAGAAGAGGGAAGGAGCTCAGGTCACTCTTCCCCAAGATTAGGTGCGCCGAAACAACAACACGCTCTGGCAGCCGATCCGGTGTCGCCTTCGGCAGACGAGGGGAGTTAGGAGAGTCGGATGCACTCCCTTCTCGCCGGGCGGAGGTGCATTTATCCCCAGGACAAGCCCCTGAGGGAGGAGGGGGCTGATGGAGGGTGTCGTTTCACTCCGACTTCGACGCCGTGCCGGGAGAGCGTGACCCGGTGGTCGGGGCGAAGCGGCTGGCAGTCGAGTGCCGCACTCGACGGCTTTTCTTAAATACGCAGGCGTGGATGATACGGGAAAGTTTTTTTTTGAATTGGACACTGGGAAGGAGGTGGGGCAGCGGGGTGGCGGTTGTAGTAGCCGCAGTGAGTTTAAAAAGGAGTGGTTACAAAACAATCTCCACTGCAGTCCTTATTTATTTTAATAGATTACGAGAGTTATCTGTGTAAGGGCTCCGGAGAGTGGAGTTAGTACGGGGTATGCGTGGTCCGCGGGTAAAACGAGGTCCAAGCAATCCCTGGGATAATACTCCCGAGAGCGGAGAGGGGGGGGATGGGTTGGGATAGGACTGCTTCTATTTGAAGCCTTTGATAGGCGGGTGGGAGGAGGGGAGAGAGAGAGAGAGAGAGAGAGAGAGAGGAGTTTTCCGGCGGGAGCGAGAAGGTCCCTCGCGGAAGGGACTTCGTATGTGCGCCTTTGAGTTGGAGTGTTCTTGAGGGATCGAGTAGCAGGGTTTGGGGGGGACGTGTTTACATGGAGGGATACCAAGTGACTCAGCTTGGAATCGGGGTCGGGGAGGGCGCCGGTGAATGGGGATTGACAAGATAGAGAGCACTCCGAGATAGGAAGCGGTCGAGAGGAAGGGGGAGGGGTTGGAAGAAGAGGTGGCTGCCTCCTATCTGTTCGATCTCCTACGGACAACAAAAGATAAGGAAAGGCTCCGGGCTTCAGCGGTATATTATGACAAGGATGAAGCACCGATTACACGACTCGGCGACTGAAACGTCCACCCGCGATTGTGCGCGCACTTGACACCGGCGGCACTTTTCACTCGACACGGATACGGAAGCTGAACCGAGGCGGAAGGGAGGTCTACGTAGGAGGAGGGAGGCGGGGGGTAGGAGGATCAAATCAGGTGCATCTAGGGGGACGTCGGCGAATGTGTGCGCCGCCAATGGTAAATGTCAAGTCGAAGGGAAACGATCGCATCACTTGAGTCCTCTCATTTAGAGAGGGAGCGCACTCATTCCTCTCCTCGGCGGAGCACAATTCCGGTCGCGCGTGGACGAAGGTGAAATGTAACCAACCGTAAATACACCGAACCGGTTCGAGTGCCGCACAATCCGATCCTTGGGTCCAGCGCACAGGGGAAAGGGATCGGAGGGGTTGGCGGGGAGGTGAACACACAAGACTCTTCTCGACGCCGGCCGGCGGACTCGGTCGACTGGTTCGGCACCGCTTCCCGCCCTCACTGAGAGTGGAAAAAAGGAGGTGGTCCGCTCTCCAAGACCTCTCACGCCCGGCCGACTCTCCTGTTCGTCGGATGTTACAACGCCTTCGACGGGAAGGGATGGGGAACACGGTCGAGGGGTCGTCGACGGCAAGACGGGAAGAAGCCGGCGGCGAGGTGGGCGCCCGACATCGCCCGCGCGAGGAAGCCAGATGACGGAGAGGCCGCGGCCGCTTATATTTCGCCCGAGTCTGAACCGCGTGGCGGACTACATAGACAGGGGGGAGGGTGTGGGGATCAACACTCGCTCGAGAAATAAAACGACGATAAGGCGCTGAGAGCGCGGAGGTCCTCGGTGGCACGTGCGGGTTCTGGGCACCGCTTGGCCCCGGCGACGGCCACCGTCGAAGACGTAGCTCCGCTCTCGGGAGTACGCACGAATCGGGAAGATGGTAGACAAGTGAAGAGCGGGTTTTGCACGCGACGCGTACTGACGGAGGAAGTCCGATGGGAGAAGCAGGGATCGAAATGGGAAGGGGAGGAGGAGAAATGGAGTCGGAGAGGGGACGTTGTGTCGCGGAGGTAGCGTAGCAGTCGATCACGACGCGGAAGGGGGGGGGAGGCCCTTGGTGTCTGGCTAGGACCCGAAGTCGGGAGTTTGCCCGAGTCACTTTCCCCCGTCACTCCCCTCCCCTCTCTACCACCGCGTTCCACGATTCCTTCTTCCCTTTCCGTCTCCCTCCTTCTTCGTCCCTTCACTTTCCCCGACTCGATTCCCAGTCCACTCACTCTTCTCCTGCCAGCCAGCCATCCTATCCCTTCTCCTCGCTCCCCTTCTCACTCCTCCCACTCACCCTCTGCTACGCCAGCGCCGCGGCGGGAGGGCGTGAAGTCTGTTCGGAGCGCGTATAATATCGTACGCTTCGCGACTTCTCCCCTCTTCTGGGTGTCGGTTTTTACGTGACTGGTTGACGAGAGAGTCGAGGGAGGTTACAGGCGTCGATTTTGCGAGAAATTTGCGCGGATCGGATGTTCAGCAAGGAGATGATAACATTTTGAGTGATTGAACTTGCTTAATTCGCACGGGTGCAAAGAGACGATGGGGTTGGAACCCACTCAACCTCATCCGTTCGCGAGGATTTTCATAATTTGAACTCCGCACGACCCTATCACCGTCGAAATATTGCAAATGGAACCACCTTCAAGCCAAAATCATATCTATCGACATTTACAAATAATACTCCATCACGACAACAATTATAAATATTTTAAATTTCATTAAAAATGTTCAATTACCAATCAACAATTTCCACAAAGTGATATACTGTGGGGGACAGAGCGTAAATAATTCGGCCACAACACCGTTTTCTCTAAATCACATTTATTAGTCATGTAACTAGTTTTTGCAGTTATAATTTAAAGTTACCTATCTTTTCCAATATGCCAATAAATTCGCACCTCATTTCCAGGTTATTCGTATTAGATATATTTAAATCCACCGGTTTTAGCGCATTTTTCCATTATTTCGTTGCATGAAAAAAACATATAGAAAATTGAAAATTAAGAGAATATGATGATTTAATATTTTCAATGATGCATTTCACTCAAATATTAATAAAAAATACGATGCTACATCTGAATGCGGGGAAGTATAGAACCGATATTTATCTTGGCATTTAATATACGAAGGGAACTACGCTATAGTAATGAGGAGATAAGTTGAATTAAGGTTATAGTCGAACTCAGCAGGAGGAAGGATCCTCCAAGTGGATTTAAAGGGAAAGGAGATGTTTGTACACATTCCCTCGAAAGAAAGCAGGTGAGCGTGAACGTTTTGGACGCAGAGGGTATAATTTCGATCCCAGCAGTGGGAAGGGGTCACCAGAGCAACGTGGTGAGGGGCGTAGGAAGGCAAGGGAAAAAGGGAATAGTACACTGTATTCAGATGAGGGATCTCTCCCTCCCTGAGAATTTTCCTGGGGAACCTTAGATCGGGGAAAAGATTTCTTCTCCTATTTTTTCGTAAACGATCGAAAAATTCTCGCCGTTTTCCAAAGCGGAAAGGAGCAGGGCCGTGGGAACTGGAAGGCAAGAGGGAATAAAGTACGGTCAGAAAAGAGGAAGCAAAGCATAAATGAGATACTTTAGGAGGAGTATTGGACGGAAATTGAAGAGCGGCATGGCGTTTGTAAGAGCACAGAGGCGAAAAGCCATACTTAAAACACATCTTGATTTTGTCGGGTTCGGTACAGAATGATGAAATGAATGGAAGGCGCATTTAATTGAATTATAAAAAAAACTGAGAATCCGTAAATATTTCGAAAAAATCAAAAAAAATCCTTCAATTCGTTTTTTTCTACTAATTATTACTTTCGGAGACACAGATTCATGAGCATAGATATAAATTGAGCTTGCTGTTGATTTGTAGTAACTGTGATCATGAAGCCCAACAAGTTGTTTGGGAGAAGACTCATTAATGAGACGCTCTGGGGTACCTCGGGCGCCCAAAAATATACTGCCATTCAACCTTTCCCTAAGCGCGTCATGTGCATCTTACTCGGTACTGGGTAGAATGCGGAAGAGGAGGGAGAAAGGACATTCAGAGATTCAAAGGCACTGATTTCATTGCCTTCAGATCATACAGCTATAACGAGAGAGCTAAGAGGAAGGAATGCCAGAGCCCAATCGAGTTTCGACGTCATAAATATAAATAGTCCTCTAGCAATACGTTGTTGTTAGCTGAGAATATTCATTACAATTCACATATCCCAAAAATGTATTGACCGTGCTGTGAAGGTCCTTCAGACAAAATAAAGCAATCCAATCATGCAATTCCTTATTGACACCGGCGAGAATGAGAACTCTTTTCATATGTTAATCATGCGCAATGATATTTTATGCAATGACAATAAGAAACGAGGCCAAGAAAGAGTAAAAAACCTTAAATCTAAAGTAACATTTAGGAGGAAATAGTGAAAAAATATCGGGTTACGACACTTATTGGTCGCAGATGCGTTCAGAGCGAAAGAGCACACAGTTCTCTTATCTTCTAGGAACGACTCTTTATTATTAAGTTGGTCCACGGTAACAAATTAAAACAGCAAGACAATAAAATACATCCCCATGGCAATGGAAGTAGTAAGAGATAAGTGAAAACATAAATATAACACACTGCGATCATATTAAATAATGTGAGCACAAACTCGAAACTACTGGTTATGAAATCAAATTGATTTATTGGAGAATTTTTAATAAGCTGTGACAGAGAAAGTTTATTAAAACAAGCGTCTGGACCGTATAAAAGCGAGGACCGTATAAAAGCGAGGTTAATGGAGCCTTTCACACAACTGCGAGGAAATTATATCTACCACACTTAACTTCATGATATCGCGAAGCCCCCATCGGGGCAATCAAATAACTGTCATTTAAGCTTGCGGCCAAATATTTAGGCTTTTTTTACATATTTCATGGATAATTTCACGAGACTTCTCCGAGAGATACGAAAATGCTGGCGTAAGGGAATGGCGATATCTCTCTAATGGAATTTACCTCCTAACATATCTCTGACATTATAAGATAAGACCAGCGTTTTTGGTTCCAATTGGAATATCTCGTCCGTTTCACTTGTCAAATTTTAGATAGTGAAATACTATTAGCCTACAAACATACCAATGAATTTCTCCATAAATGCGGAAGTTGCACTACATAGTTACGGTGTTGTCCACAAATATGAAGTTCAAGTGACTCACTTCAATATCACTCTTAAAATTAAACGAGAGTCACAGATGACAGAGAAGAATTTATCCAACTTTATAGCACACTTTGAATATACTTTATTACGCATTTTCTTATTGTGTCAATCGCTATTTGATGCTTCATTATATCATGAAACTTTTGGATAAACAGTTTTGTACCATGTGAACGTGATGTCATTGTGGGAAGCGAAAGAAATTAATCGTAGAAAATTATTCATACGAAAACCGAAGGGAATTTAAAGCCTTCCTTCGCTCTATTGATACACATTTATGACTGCTTCGTTATTCATGCCCTCCGCTGCTGCCTTCATGCTGCCTACCCGCGACCCTCCAGCCGTCCCCAAACACAATTTCGGGCTACATCTAGTTCCGGAGACACACCCGATGTTTCCTCTCCCATACCACCGCGTTTCCACATGCTCCCCTTCCCTACCCACCCATCCACCCCCCACACTCCTCCCCCCTTGAATACTCTCTCCTTTCTCTCCCCTCTTCATCTCCTCCTCACTCTCCTCCTCCTTTTTGCCACCTTTCTTCCTATGCCTCTACCCCATTAATGCCCACAAAGAGGGATCATGAACAAATGTTTCTCACACGGGAATCAATCTTCGGTAAGAATCTACGCTTTAAAAAATGACGCCCTTCCATTCGTCAACGGGTGAGGTAGGGGTGTGAGTGAGTGCATGTATGTGGAGGGGGGATAAGTGATGAATTCCCGAAATGTTGTCCGGCGACACCCAGTGAGTCCAACGTCAAGAGTTCACCACTCCACGAGGCTGCCTTCACCGCCCACCCCACTCCGTTTCATCGCCTGCACGAGAAAGAGAAGAAGGCCGAGACGCCAACCACGAACTGCTAAACACCCTCTCCCGTTTCAATCGAAGCCATGAGCCAACGCACGCCCGACACGCACGCCGTACCTTCGTCCTCCGAATCACACCTCTTGCAAGGGGTGGTCAAGTGACTTCTCGTCCCGACAGCAGAAATTGATTGGCTACCTAAACTAAAACGCCGATCCGATACGTGTCGTGTTAACGTGTGCCGTTTAGCAAGAGTTGATAACGTTATCCCATCAAAAACATCCTCTTGTTTCCTCAAGAGTGATGAGATGGTTTTATCGCCATCATCTTTACGAATAGAGTGATAAATTGTTTTGATCCGTCAACTTTATAGCGAACTCTATTTAAGCACGCTATGGGAGATTAGAGATTGATGAGAGAAGATATCTTCATTTCAGGGAAGGTGATTTGATGGCTAAATTTTAATTTTTTTAATCAAATTGCCGAAGAGGTAAGCCTGAACGTATCACTTCGCTGATACTTAAAAAAAAAAGATTTTCAATATTTATGCCAAACGGTGCTCTATAATTGAAAACACCGCCACAAAAATAGTTGAAGCGTACGTTGGGTTTGGAAGAGGAAAAACAACGGTGAATACTAAAGAAGAAATAAAATGCGCACATGAATTAAATAAAGTAAAAACGATTACATCTACTGCGAGGGCAACAGGGAGATTTGTAAAGAGTCGGTGTTTAAATGGAGCGCTACAATTACAATCGGCGAGACGCTCCTTCGGGCATAGAAATTAAATCGTTTAATGGTCGTTAGCGAATAGAGTTCTTTTCCTGTCATTCTTGGCACCAGTGTTCACTCGGCTCCCCCGGGCCCCCCCGCCTTTTCGCACATTACCACACACCCCTTTTAGGGGCCAATTACGGCATTTGTTGCCGGAGGGGGGGGGGAGACGAGTGGGATGAGGAGAGGGGATTTCGGGGGCCAGGGAGTGGCGGCGTGCAGAGGCAAGAGGAAATCTCGGGTGCTGGAAGGAGGACGCCGTGCAGCAGTCAAAGTAGAAGGGAAAGCAGGGGAGAAGAGGGAGCATAGGCAAGGGGAGCTACTTAATGCAAATGGTGGGGTAGTGAAGGGAAGCGGGGTGGGGCGAAGGCGACCAGAACGAGTAGCAATAGGCTCGAAGCGGCAGCTATGATAATTGAAACTGTAGCAGAGTTGAGATCGCTTTTAACACAGCCTACCCACTCTCTTCCCTCACCCTCCCTTCCCCTTCTTTCGACTCACCATACCCCTCCGAATCTCATCCTCGCCACAGCATATTTTCCGTTTAGGACTAGTGCATGCGCGCGCACGGACGAATTTCGGTCCTCGGATAGGTATATAACATTTGTCTTTCCATTGAGAGAGGTCTGCCATCCAACTGACAATGACCGCTCATCAAACAATTTAAGATAATGAGAGAGAGCTACGTGTGTCAAGGTTTTATCGTCGAATATCACTTTGAGACGTCATTCGATGAGAAGCAATTCAAAACGCATCTCGTACAAAATGTACGTGGACATTACGAATTTTTTCCTCAAACTTCACCCTCGTAGTACAATGTTTGAGATGAATAAGATCGGATGTGGAAGTAACATTCCACAATCTGAACGAATAATTCATTTGACGCTCTCCATTTGGAAATATTCTTTACCATCGGGTTAATATGCTATTAGATCGTTGAATAACGATATAGCCGCATTGAACCCATGCCGTAGGCAATTTAGCAGTGGAGAAGAGAGTGTAACTCTAAAGATATCTTTATTATAAAAATAGACACTAAATAAGTGCCATGACTATGAAATGACTATGAAATATCCGTCGGTAACTTTTATGAAATATTGATCTCATTAAATAATCTTATACATCTTATAAATGTAAATGTTGCATAAAATTAAATGAATAATTGACGTCATTACCTTTTTATCATTTTTCCATGAACTTATTTCGAGGAGGAGAGAAAGTAGTCTCTCCGATGAAGACGGTAGAGACCTCCGAAAGCTAAAATCAGATTCACTGTTTCTTTCATGCATTTCCCTATTACGTATATTCTGCGAATTATTACTATCGCTAAACTACCTACTTTACAATTTTTGTCGCATAGAAAACATTGATTTTAGAAATTTCCTCCGTTTTATGTAGTCTACAGATATCTATCCTAGCAAAACAGACTAATATACAGATTTTTTTCAAAATTAATTAACTAATAATCGCGCGCACTCTCAGAGTATTCTTACATTGTTTTATAGTTGGGTTGATTGGAATTAAAGGTCTCCGTTGGTAAGAAGATATTCAAAAACTAACTACCTTTTTTCATAAATTTTATACGATTCAGGACTGATTATTTACAATAATTTATTATATATATATATATATATATATATACATTCAAACACGAAATCCCGCCAAACGGCGAATAAATACTCATATATACAGAAACAGATATAAGGAAAAGGGATAGGAACACATATAAAGGATGAACACAATGAAGGTGGGGAAGGCGGAATCGAACGGATCACAAGAGTAAAAATATTTCCTTGACCGGGTCAAGGAAATATTTTTACTCTTGTGATCCGTTCGATTCCGCCTTCCCCACCTTTATTGTGGTCATCCTTTATATGTGTTCCTATCCCTTTTCCTTATATCTGTTTCTGTATATATGAGTATATATATATATATATATATATATATATATATATATATATATATATAATTATTGCCTGAGATTCGAAAGCTACTTTTTTCATAAGCTTTGCAGTGACTTAGCAGAGACTATATTTATGGCATCAATAAGCACTGGTAATAATATTGAAAATTTACCTTATTTTCCCGATTCTTTCGTTTTGCTCAAAACTGGAATGAATTACCCGCGCAGAGAGATTGTCTGCGAGTGCGGGTCACAAAACAGTGAACGAAACGTCGAATATTCCCCAAGATGATTATGCGCGCTCCAAAAATAAATCCACCGAGATATTAATAATAGTTGAGAGAAGTGCGCCTGGATATGAAGTGTAGGGCACTACTTTTTAGCGCATTAACCCCCATCCCTCTCCTCGCCCTCCCTGGTACACGTCCTATCTTGGCGGTTCACTTCCTCTCTCCCCCACACGTACTGCTGCGAGAGCAGATGCCTTTAATATGCCCTGTATATTGTGTCGGCGGCATGAGGAGCATAAACTATATAGTCCCCTCATCGCTTCTACTTTAATTTGAGGAGGTTGGGTGCACAAGGGGTCCAAGCAATTGTTTAATGGCGACTACAAATGACGCGGCCCGCTGCGAATCACCAATCACGCTCGCCTGCGGTCGAAGCATCATGAGGCTGCCGCGTATTTCCCACGCACCCGAGGGGAAGGCGAAGGGAGTGGAACCAATGCGGAAGAGAAGAAGCGGCGGCCAAAACAGAAGCGAAGAAAAGGAGAATGAGGAGAGGAAATTTCAACATGATGACGCATCGACAGAAAAATTTGTTTCGCCTTTACATTTTATCCGTACTCAAACGATGCAGGTTTATTTGATAGAATAATGTGATTTTTCCGCGTTGAAATCGTCTTCTCAGACTGAATTTCCACGGGAAAATAATGCTGAAATCGTGAAATAAGACGTTTCTCCTTACACTCGATGGTATCAGGCTACGAGGAAATCCATTTTCGAGTGAAAGAAGAGTACTATGTATTTTCCACAAGAAATTTTATTTGGTTCAACTGGTTTCAACGTATAGCCGTACCTGAGGATGGAGCCTATGCGTTGAAACTAGCTGTACCAAATAAAATATTTTGTCGAAAAGTCCTATTATTCTTCCCTCTTACATGATGTTTTACCTTTTCTAATAACCCTACACGCTGATGTCTAGGTTTAATATATTTCCAAGTTATATCATGAATTATAATTTACAAAAATACAGCGAGAAATACGTATTCATTTTTATCTGGTATTTAAAATTGTATTAATTAAATTTTATTGGCTAGAATATTGGTGTAAAATGCGGCAAGTTGATTATCAATGTTATTCAACCATCTAAGACATCTCAAGGATATAAGCGCGCTCTGCTGTAAATCTCGCATTCATAGAAGGTGATTCGGAATTCATCCTTTTTATCGAAACAAACCTTTGCATTTCCTAGTTAAATATGCTACTCAGGAGAGCAAAACCTACTTTAGTCGAAGATGCGCAAGAGACACACTTTGACCCAAATTGCACCCAACATCTTACGTCAGCGAGAGTATGCCTTCTCTAATACGTCTTAACGTCCCCAATTTAATTTATCACAAAATAAGAAAACGTCTACGGCGTATCAAATGTTAACATTTGCAAGAATATACTTAATGGAAGACTATAAAACAAAATGAATGACACAGAATCAACAAAATAAGTAAAATCAACTTATTTCTAACTGAAAGGCCAATTTAAATATGTAAATATTAAAATGAATGCAAAGCTATTCTGGAATTGGTCAATTTCAGGTTCGAAATTGTTTTCTAGAGGTATAACGCGCCAGGGTAAGACGATTTTACAAAGAGGCGTTAGTTGACGACAATCACGTTAATTAAGGGTATTGAAAATAATAGTGAAAACTTTAATATTGAGTGTAGATTTGTACTACTGGAAAACTTCGTCGTTAAGGTAGGATGTTAAGCGTAGATCGGAGGCTTTTGGGAGGTGAGTATGGATAATATTGGACAAAATAAAATGTATCAAAAGCAAGCGAGAAGTACTAGGCATGACAACAGAAGATAGAAGATTATTATGAGTAATTCGCAGAACACAGAGTAGTGGATGAGAGGGAAACGTACCGCGTAAGAATGGGACACTAAAGATCGTACTGAAGGAGAGAATGTTGGGAAAGCAAGGAAAATGGGGGGAAAGAATAGGATTTTGAGGATATTAAGGGAGATAGAGAGTATGCAGTGCTAAATAACACGTTATGGGTTACGTATGGGGGTTGAGGGCACTATGCGTCGTGTTTATCAGGACTTGGAAGTACAGCGCTAAGTTGTGACTCAGTCCATCGCAAACTTATCTGAACACGATAGACTATCGCTAGTAATTATATCCAAGTTTTATAATTCTCAATTTTAATGCCTAGAGCACATTTTTATTATTTTTGCAGCTAAAAGTATATCCAATATTTAAAAAAAAATTCATGGACTTCAAAGATGTATTTCGCAACATTCTCTGACCATGGAATTCCGGAACAATCAAAGCCAAACAGAGAGCTTTTCTCTTTTACTGTTAGTTCTCCCCCTAACGCAACTATCGAAATATATCTGAGTGGTTATAGAAGGCAAGTGCCTACTGAATATTAGCCTTAGCAAGTTATTACAGCTTTAAAAAAATATTTTTGGAAAAATGATTTTTATAAAACCCTCAAAAAGTAAACAAAAATTTCTAAAAAAACATTTTTTTCACTATTATTTATTGTACTAACCTTGATCTGATATCTTTCTAATTATTTTTTTTAAATCTTTAACATGAAATAGATAATGAAATAAAATAATGAAATAGAAAATGGAAAGGATGGAATTTCCATTTTGAATAAAATAACCTGTCTTAAGTGAAAATCAAGGCGAGCGGAGGAGACTTCTTACGACCCCATACCATTTGGAGAGGCGAAAATGGCCTTTAACAGGGATCCATTAAGCGTCGGCGTTGATATAATGGTGCCGTATCGATCTCCTCCGTTCCAATAAGGGGAATGTAAACTACGTTTACAATAACAAATATCGTCTTCTTCCGAGATCAAGAATTCAATGAACAATTTACCATTTCAGGATCTAAATAATTACGATCAAAACAATTCAAATCAATATGAATAGAACCAAGCATGAAAATAATATCGCGCTATTTAGCTCAAAAGACACACCATTCACTTGTATTCTCTTATGTCACCTTAAGTGAAAAGGGGTAGGAGGATGGGAAAAATTTCAAATGACTTTTTCCCTCATAATTGTCATAATGAAATGTAAATTCTCATGCGGCTATAACACTCATGAACTCTTATTCGTTCTACAACGTTTCATATAACCAGGTTGGAGAAACTTTATTAAAATTGGAGTTGAAGGATCGGTTAGAAGTCAATCCGGTATACACTTTTGCAATTACATTTCATTACATCTAGGTTTTCTTCCCCTTAGCATGAAAGGGCATTTAAAATCGAATTGTGAATGGAGGTTAATACGAAACCACTCCCGATTCTCTAAGGTAGCATGACCGGTTCTAGGGCTCAAATAAGACAGAACTCAAAAAGAAAGAAAGAGTGAGACGTTTCCATTTCATATGCTAAAAATTACATGCATTCGAACGCATCATATTGAAATCTAATATTTCCTAACAAAAATCATTCTGCCTAAGCGTCCTCGATTAATTATATTTCCTATTCACACATTTAACCCTCTATCATTCTTAACTACCTGAGGCAGAGACGCCAGTATCAGTGACTTTCGTTGCAGAAATTTATTTTTTTCATGCGCCATTAGAATTAACAGCTGAAAACAATTAATTAGCCTCAAATCCCAAAACGATGGTGATGCACGCAGAGAAATGTCATTTCTGATTTTATTGCCATTAAATTCCTTATATTTAATTTTTATGCTTCGTTATCGATCAATTTCTCAAAGTATTTACATGTTGTGAAGCAATAATATGCATAAGTAAGTTAAACAAACCAGAAAAAATATATAGAAAGCATATTTCGGCTGGCTTTTAAAAATACAAAAGTGTCGTCTTCGCCTCGATATCCGAAAATGTGTTCTCGTCCATTAATTGCTCGCATCATTATCTTTTAAATCGCGTTCACGGTACAATACGATCTTACTCAACCGATGGAAGAACAAATATATAGTATACAGAATCAAATCATAACCACATCACTGCCAATATTCAAACACTTCTCTGTTATTTCTAAATTTTAACAAGATTTATACTGAGGAGAGTTTATTTTTCACAGTACTGTTTAAACTTTCTAGGTGTATATGTTTCAGCTCTAGAAGCAGATATATTTCAATTTCTTTTTTTCCATCATGAAGATAATGCATGCTGCAATTATTCTCAATTCTCTCCAAACCAGTTCCTTTCCTCACCAGGTTTCTTCCGCCTCTTACTTCCCACGCAGCCCTTCTGCGCCCTAAACCGATATCTTCATATCGACTGGAGCCCTTGCTCCCGAAACCTCACTTCTTCTCCCCAAATCCGTACTCCTTTTCTCCCCCCGACACTTCCCTTCCACCATTTACCCCATCCGCTCACCTTTCTCGGCTCCCCTTGCCGTTCCTCCCTCTCCCAAGAGTCAACCCCCCACATTTCACGCTCCCACCACCATTTATCTCCGTTGTTTCGCATCCTTAAACCTCTTCCCTGTTCTTCGTCCCCATCGACGAAGGCAACCATTTCCTTCTCTCTTTTCCATCGACCTCCAGCAAATGTCTACCATCTTTCTTTGACGCATTTCCATCCCTCAAAATCCGACGAAAACTTCTCCTGCCTGCGACCATGGCGTAATGGATTCTCCTCGACGGCAAGCGGCACAACCAACCGTTGCGTTCCCACGCCTGTATCACACGAGGTCCCTGATAATCATGCTCTCTCGAACGTTTGCTTTTCGATAATGCTTTCCGAGAGAGATAGGGGATGGAGGGTCTCCCATCCTCACCTCTTGGACTGGCGCCAACCGAGTGCGTGCGGTGTGACCGCAGGGTTCACTCCCTTTTCCCGAAACATCAATAAATTAGTCTTCCGACTCGCGCCGCCGCCGCTCCATTCTCGCCCTTCTTCTCCCCACCCCCCTTTTCACTAAGAGGCAAAAGGGTCTCGGAGAAACCTTTATCATCCGTACTCATTTATGACCTGCAGGCGTCGATTTGTGAAAATTATTTGCAATAAATAGCAGTCGCCTTACGCAGATTTATTCCGCTAGCACTGACGTTGGTTTCAACGTTGACGGTCTCCAACACCAAGTGTCTTTTGCAGACGCCAGAGCCAGGATTGGGTTTTGATATAAGACTGAGGATTACTACATTGTTATTTATTTTTCTCTCCATATTATAACAGACAATATCATCTCATTTCAATGAAACATATATTTTAAACGTGCAAGTCATATATGAAGTCCATGAATACTAATTGTTTGGTAGATTTTCACTCCTCTCCGACTCTTTTTAATTCATTTCCCGTGTTCCCTTACAACTTTTTTCTCCTTCATCATCTAACTCGTTCCTCGACCACTCCAGAAGCCTCTGCCCCCTTGATTGGGTTTGCACGCTCCGTTGGCTTTAGGGGTTGGAGGAGAGTGTTGGAGAGGGGATGTTGTAGGGGTGGGGTTGAGAGGGCGGGTTTAAGGGGAGGCGCGGACTGTCGCGTGGCATCCAAAGGGTTCAATGCTCTCTGCAAAATTCCCACCAACCTCCCAATACCTATCGCTTAACCTCTTTGCACGCGTTACAAGCAACGCCTCTCCCTAGCTACAATAATTCCCGGAATAAAGTCAATCAGACAAACATTAATTAACGTTCGTGAAAATGTGCGCACCTTTATTCATACGTGCACATAGTTGCATGTTTAAACATATAATGTTCACGTATGCATGTGGAAATTTTAGATGTACTGAAATGGAAGAGTTTGAAAAATAGAAGAAAAAGGAGTAGGTTAGGCGCGATGCATAGAATTGTTAAAAAGGATGAAGCGTAGGAAAATTTATGGCAAGGGATAGAAAAGCCTAACTTTAAGGGAAAAAACGACCATAATTTCAAAATAAAAATAATGACGCAAAAAACAAATAAGAAAAAATACTCTTTTTTAAATAGAACCATAATTGATTGGAACCAGCTGCCTGGAGGTTTGTTTTAGCCCTTTCCATCCAATTTTAGAAGTTTTAAGTATAAATGTAAAGCGGCCACTGGGTAATAAACTTCATTGTAGTTATTAAAATATTGTCTGTATGTGATGTGGACGGCATATTGTATGTGATGTGGAAGTGTCATTGTATGTAAAAATATTTTGTCTCTTATCTGTTTTTATAGTTCGTGTATGTATGTAATTTTCGTTGTAAGAGTTATCTTTGACCAAACTTGACCGTTGCCACCAGGAAAATCGCCTAATTGCAACGTAACTGTAAAATAAATAATAAATATACAAACTTATTTTAACCATATGATCAAATACGTCCGTGCACATTTTATGCAACCGACTATTGGGGAAATTTTGGATGCAAACTAATGTATATTCCTATTGTTTTATTTCCCTATTTAGTCTGGTATATACTCGTCCATTTTTCACTTATTTTTTTCTTCTCATCATTTCTCCAGCAGCTCCATTTCTCGCCATAGGACTACTACGTCTCTCTGGGGGATATTCTGAGCATTCAAAAGAGGACCACTGGGCCAAGGTCGGGGAGCTCTTGCATTTCCCCTCAGTCCACCTCCAACCCCATCGAACAATTTTTCTACCCGACTGGTTTTCGACAAGCCTGCCGGGTCTTTCATGAGACGGGCAACTCAGCACTAGACTGTGAGTGGGCGCGTAAGCCTTGGCGCAAAAGGGGATGCAATGAATTGCGTTTATCATGAAACCCTGGTAAAAAGAAGTAACATTAGAGGCCACGGCGAGCACCCAAAGAGAACGTATTCTAGGATTTTTCATTTCGGAATGACGTGGGAGATTTTTGACATCAATATTGAAATGAGATTATATGTTCTTGACTACGGGACGGCATGACTTTTGCTGCATTGAAATATTAAAAATATATTCGCTTGCTTATTAAATTTTGAATAGTATTTTATTTATACGGAACCGTTCCACGAAGATTTATGACAAAGACACACATATTAGCAGAGAATAAATTTCTGTAACTGTATTACTTATAAATAAGTGCATTTTCGGAAAATATCTATGATTTGATGCGAATGGTTAATATGCTTTGGATTTGTTACATTTTAAAGTTATCTGAGTTACCCCCATAGCATCAAATCAAGTATATTTTCAGATATTAAAAACAAAATACTGAACTCAACTGATTATATAACCTCTAAGGACTGAGGGTACATCCAGGAACATTTACTTAAGCTAATGAATATAGCGTAGACAATATTACACCGAAGGGAAAAGAACTGTTAAAACTTCCTAAATGCCCACACACAATATTTTTGAGTTAGGCACCGCTTGAATGAAATTAATTAGGAGTTCCTTTCCTGCAAACTCGCGTTGCAATATTTTTCATTTGAAAAGTGCACATGATAAAAAGCCTCTTCCTAAGGTGAATAGCATTTCTGTACATGCACTACTTCACCTTCACATTTTGAAAAGTTCTTTCTCTTTTCACCTTGTACACTCACCAAATCGATGCCTTTAAAAACATGTCAGTCGTCAGAGAGAGGAATGTTTTCTAACTCCTCCTTCACTGTACATACACATGAAATCCCAAAGCAGGAGATATTACCATTGGCAACTTTGTTTCACATCTTTTGAAACATTATGTTTTGGCGCACACTGATGTTTAAATTTGTCTTCACTTAATTAACATAATATTTGCCTTCCAACAGAGCTATTAGATTGTAAGTTGCTTGAAATGCACGAATTTAAAAAAAAATTCTTCCCCGACAAAGAATTCGGTGAATGATTTACTCTCATAGCATCAAGGGCACGCTTTATTCATAAGCTGATATATTGTACAATATGGGGGCAATGGGAGAGCTAATGAAATATAACATTTCTACTACTTGTTCGACACTAAGTGTAGCCAGAAATTGTGGGGAAATCAAGGTTTGCCTGAATTCTATCAACCAAAGTACACTATTGGCGCAAAATAATTCCTCTTCCCTTTAAAGCAGACAAGAGATTTCAGTGCGAGGAATGAATCTTGGAGGGCAGGGAGATGATCGGCTCTCCGCTATCTCTAGCTAGTCCTTCTACACTTGAATATTTTTAAACCATTTTAAAACTATACATTTTTTTACAAATAATTTCATTATGACGCGTGAACGTCATTGGGTGTAACGCGCAATGGCTAATGAAGTACCCAAAAAAAGATAAAGATCTCTGAACAGCCTCCTATCAACTTTTTCGAATTCTTACCGACGGACATATAATCTGGAAAAATACTCGTCTCTAGGTAATTGGTTACGTATTTGATGAAAGGATAAGGGCAAGGTATCCGATTCGACCGGAAGGAACAATGCTGTCATTTGGAGGTCGGTTGACCTCGCGTCGAGAAATACAACCTCGAAATCTGCGTGGGACGCGTCTGCGTTGATTTACACGCCGCAGAAACAGGGTGAAGGTGGAAGGTGAAGGAACTCCAGATTGGCGGAGTGACTCTGGCCCTGTGGTGAGGAGGGACAGGTCGGGGTGGGGAGTTGAGGGGCAGGGGGCGATGACGGAGGTTCTGGAGCGCCCTACATAACAAATCGCCCGAGCGTTCCAGGACGTGGGGGAGGAGGAGTTTCCAGCCTTCGGGAGGCAGAAAACGAGTGCAATTTGAATGATTGAGTTTTTGGACATTTACTCAAGTAAATCTATTCCAACAACTTAGAGGAACTGCACGAGATCCCAGCATTAAACGATTGAAATGATCTCCTAAATAACCTGAACCCATTTTACTGTCGATGAGAAAAGTACCAGTCACATTACGCGGAATTGTAAAAATACTCAAACATTTTCCATGAGTAACTGAAATAGTTATTTGTGCAGATCTATGAAGTTATTGACCACGCAAATGATACTAGTCCATCGAATTTTTTGTTAAAACACTGCGTATCACTTCATTCACAAATGTCGATATTTCGTTTTAAAAATCAAATTTAAGATTAAAATATGGACACTCAACCATAAAACGGTATGCAAGCAAAGCAAAATGACATATAGAATACATTACAACATCTGACTTGCCATTTAAATTAATTTTATTATTAATAATGTTTTAATGATAAATATTAGCATAAATAGGCCACCAAATCAATAAAACGAATTTAATAAAAAAATATTGGTAGACCAATGAATTACGAAACAAGGTTTGCCATATTTACCTGCATACCCGTATTTACACTCGTGATAATGACAACCTTACCAAAACAAATGTATAGGATTCCGCTACCTATCTTGGAATAATCCGAGTATTTCTTCAGGACACAACATAATATCTAAGATAAGGTAATGCTGCAGGCCGATATGACGTGGTAATATTTCTTGTGATTGTGTAAAATCAAAAGCTATTTTAGGCCTAGTTCGTACGTCCAAAGTTCCTAGTATTGAATGATGAAAATAATTTTTTAGGGTGAAATCCTTAGATCTCCCAAATTAAGATTACTCTTATTGTAGACGTGACCTAATTTATAATGAGAACGGAGTATAATTTAAAACCTAAAGTATTTCAACTCATTTATTTCCAGTATTTTCAAACTTACTCAAAATGCTAAGCATTTGCCGAAAAACCTTGAGTGGTTTTTTAAGAGTGCAGCATTAAGACTGCTCGTTCCTCATATTTATCGTTGGCATGATTGAAAGTGATTAACTATCTGGAATTCACTTTCTCAATTAAGAGATAATCAAATCCTCGAACATTATCTCCAAAATACCTTGGAGAACCTCTCCAAATATTTAGCGAGTATTTATTATCTGATAACACTTTTTCAAGCCAAAGTGAAAATTATAGCGTAACGAGTTGAATATTTCTCGTCTACGATATAAATATGAATTACATGTTGGCGAAGAATCAAATGAAGAGAAAGAAAATGGAAAATTTCATGTAATTGTTTAAAATCACGAGTCAGTCGGGGGAAATGTATTAGACAGATTTATGTTTTGGTCTCACCTAATGTCTTTGCAGCACGGAAAATTGCCGCGCCCGGTGCCGTCATTTAGAGCCGTCATTCAATCAAGTTATTTCACGGCGTTTAATACGTATTTCGAATCCCTCGAACCGCACGATTCCTTTAGAATGCCTCACCGGCAGTGACCCGCTTACGCGGCCATGGATGAAATCCATGACGTGTATTTCTTCAATGCCCTCCTCACTGGAGATGCTTCTAAATTGTCTAAATTTCGAAGTTGCAGGTATTGGAGAGGAAAAACGGTGATATATTCCTTCGACATTTTCCTAGGCGCCGAAGCAATTTCACAGCGCGTGGATAGGGTGTCGTTACTCATCCCGAGGGAGGACGTTAGCGGGTTGAAAACATAGCTCAACGAAATCGCCATGGGACGAGATGGGAGGGAATTTATCTCGTGTTACACCGATAGAGGTACACGTTTGGAGGAGAATCGGGGGCCGTCTTAGTTTTCAAATATCTTTTCCGCGTTTTAGGTGTGCACTTCCATAAGATTAATTTGGCCCATTATTGCAAGTGGTTTGCTTAAGCCATCCTTGGGTTAAGATTTGACAAAAACATTCGACAAAACTAAGGAAGGAGATAGAATATGAAAAACTACATTGTTTCGATTCTTCATTTTTCTTAGGTCCCTGGATGATATTTAAAAAACGATTCTTTTTCAATACTTTGTAGAACATTTCAAGGATATTAAGCCACTATCAGAGACTGTTTATCAGTTTGAGCGCGCAATTTGTTTGGCGCTCCTATTTCCAACTGTGTTACACTTTAAATTTTATGACCATGTACATTTTGCCGCGATAAACCTTTTCCTACATTGTTCATTTTATTTTTTGGGTTTAGATATCACGTAAGCTTTTTCAATCATCATTGCACATTTTAATGCATTTTCAAAATCGTCAACAGGCGAGGTAGTTGTTTTGTGCAAAACACTAAGTTCGAAGTGGAATAATCTCATCGATATTAGTAAAACTTTTGTTATTATAGCTTATTATTTCACAAGTTTGATAGTCACTATCTAGAACTTTAGCCATTTCAAGTTTACACTGGGTGTTGCTGGATTTTTTTGTGCTATCAAATAACGTTTTACATTTATATTAGTAAAAGTATTACATTAATTAGATACAGTTTAAGCGTGCTAGGATTTGGATTACAAATGTATGCAAAGCCTATAACATGAAAAACAGTTTTTTATACCACAATAGTTACAATGTATATAATATTTACCAATATTCATAAAAAATATCAAAGTTTTTAAATAATACAAAACGACACGTGAGAGTTGGAAAGAGTCTTGCAGATACTAAAGGAAGGCGCATTAATCAAATGTGGAGAGTGCAACCCTCACAGAAGTTGGATTACAGAAACTATAAAGTCCTCTTATGCATAAGCAATTGTTATTTCTTTTTCTTCTTTCGTAATTTCATTAATCCCTTATCTTCGGAATGTTTTTTAACCTCCATTTCAGGTTCAAACATGAAAAAAGGAGAAACTGAATTAGGTGAGCATGGCAATTTATTTTCATTCTTGACGTAGAACTGGCCCCTCTCTCCGTTACTTCCGGTGGATTTCCGACACTTTTTACATCGGAGTCCTGCAATCCCTGCGGAATTGGGCGGCAGTCGGACTTAATCAGCCTTCCCTCGCGTTTCTTAGGGAAGTCAGGCGCACACCCGTATCCTCTTCCGCCAACCTCTTCTCCGGACGCCCGGAATGCAACGGAGACTAATGTCGAAGGATGGTGGGAGGGAGGGAAGGAGCGAGAGACAGAGAGGATGGCCAAATCCGCTCGAGAAGCGATTTTCAATTAGGACTTTTTTCTTGGACTCTCAACGCGAATTGATCGGACCCTCTCAATGAAACTTCCCCTCATTTCTTTCACACAATTCCCTCAAAAACACATTTGCGTCCATCGGCGGTGCTCAAAATGCATTATGACTTATCAACCATCTGCATCCTATTCTCGTAAAGATTTTCTAAACGGGTAAAAAGTGAAATAATTACCAAAATACCTTGTTATGCAGTGTTTTTTATAGGAAGTGGGAACGCTAATTCAATTAAAGCGATTGGGTCATTGGTTAGACTTGAATACTAGTGAGGTCAAAGAAAATACCCTGCAAATGAAGATTGAATGTGAACAACGATTTTTACATGGGATTTGATTAATTTTACCATCTACAGTTGATAAAAGTTTTCGCTCACATCTTTTTCGAGCTCAGTTTGTCTCTATTCTCTCCTTAATCATTTCATTTTAAATAAGGTTTCTCTTGCCAAAAAAATCACAAAATGCATTTAAGTCGCACGGGGCACGTACCATTTGCTTATTCACCCGGCAATTCAATTTGCAGTGCACAAAAAATATTTATCGATTACTTTGTGAATTAAATCTAAATACTTGGTACAAAAATTAACAAAATTCAGTGAGACATATTTTCCTCAAAAAAAAAAGATGCATCTATTTGTATCGATTCAAATTCATTACCCACAGATGTGATGCCATCAGCTCTCATTCAGCTTCGGATGGAGATAAAGTTAGCGCAAATATTTTCTTTGGCCACTTCACTTAGACAGCTATCACTTGATTTTAAAGAAATAAATGTCCAATAATTGCTGTTCAATAGCAGTTGCAATGCTTGTGTTTTGAACGCTGTGACTCTGAAAATACATTAGAAAGAACTACAAAATTTAATTGCAGCACTCAACTGCAAATGACTGAGTTATTTTTTCCCAACAGCGCTAGGTAGCTACGAATGCGTCGGACATCAGACATAACCGGCCCACGTCGAATACTATTTCAATTGCAGTAGAGTGAAATGGATGGCAAAGCGTAACCTTTGTCTTGGCCTACAGCTGCCACGCCCCAACGTTTTCCTGGGCATTTTCAAATGGACGCTGAGTTCACGCTGGACATGAAATTGTATTTATATGCTTTTATTTTGCGTACAGTACGATTTTGGGAACCAAAAGAGAGAACCCGGGAGGGCGTGAAAAGCTTTTATCTCTCGGTGGAAGGAACAATTAGTAGGTCGTCCCTGAGCAAATTTTTTCGATCCAATTGAAACTATCAGCTTTATTTCTCCATTTTCACCATTTTCAGTGTTTCCATTCCTCCGGCACTAATGCTTGGAGACCCAGCGAATGATTGCGTTTGAAATTCTCCGATTAATTTTACGTCCTTTGCAATCAACGTTTTTGAATTTCCTTGAAACATCAGCTTCTCGCTAGAGAAATAAAACTTGTATTAAACGCTAATAGCGCTGCTGAATATTTTTTTCAAACGCTTACATGACTTTGATAAATTCGCATCTAGATTGGTCAAGTCAAGTCACATGGCGGAGATATATTTGAAGGAGAGGAAAATATATTTCGATAAATTTTCCTCGAAATAGAGTATTCATCGCCAACAATAACATAATTGTATGTGACAATACATTACGTGCCTAAATTAATTTGAAATTAGAATGTAAATTAAAAATACAGATCGATACAACAAAATTATCTCTTATGTTGTATCGCATTACAGGCAATTTCGAGGTCACAAACGTCAGACGTAACAATCCTTACACGCACTTCGAATCAAGGATGTTTATACAAGTGTTTTGTGCCCCTGAACCCTATCGCTGTTTTATTCCTCTTTATTTTCAATTCATGACGTACATTAATACTTTTTCTGCGCAGTTACTATAATACCGGCAATCTACAGGTTCATTTCATCCGGGATTCGGGAGGGTGACACGCTGCTCCACGGTATCGACGTCCAGGCGTAAGTGGTTGCAATGTAATCTGATCGTGCGAGTGCTCCGGAATAAAAGACACAATGAGCAAGACCTTCTTTTGGAAATGAACCCCGTGTCGCAATACGGGCAGGATCACCTGATATTTGTAATCATGGAGCCTTGACACCACCACGCACACCTATAATGCAATTAACGAGTTAATCAGAGTTGCCTGTGCACACTTTGCCTCAGTTCTTTTGGAATTTTTTTATAATTGGTCCGTGCCCCCACCTTGTGTATCCGTATACGTGTTACGTTGGGCGGTAAAAAAATCTCAACTAAGAATAATGGCATGCCGTGAGAAGTCTTACGATAAACGCTTTAGTGCTTTGCTCTTTTTAACTACCCCAATTAATGGTATTATATTTTCCAAACTCAAGAAACAAAAACATTAATTAACGAAATAAAATTTCAGATATTGGCTGAAGACAAAAGAGTATGGGGATTTTCTATGGAATAAATTCAGAATGTCGGCAATCAGCAAATAAAGATCACTGTATGAAACTCAAAAAGGCCTAACATTTATAAAATAAAAAAATAAATTTTAGTAAATAAAAGAAGAGTGGCTACCGATAGATCAATGATTTAGTCACAAGCTAAAAAAGAAAAGCTACTGATTCTCTTTCTCATTTTTCATATGCTGATTATGATAGTAGCCCGTAAAAATATGTTACCACTAAATTTATAAACCAGATATTGTAGGCGATTTCCTAAAGAAATCCTTAGCAATATTTAAGTTTGATCGCCGGGAATGTTATTCAGGAAATTATACCGAAGGTATCACTTGCATCCGTTCTAAATCAAAGCGCTACCTATTTAAGTCCATTTGTTATTACATATATAACAGCTAAAGGACACTCACATTTTAGAAAGTTTTAGCTTTCGGCCTTCTTTCAGGCCTGCTTCATGTCAGACTCTGACCTTAAGAAGGCCGAAAGCTTAAACTTTCTAAAATGTGAGTGTCCTTTTACGTGTTATCTATTTAATTTGTGTGTTGTATTGGGCCGTACAAATACTATATTGCTCTCGTGAGTGCTTCTACACCATTGATATATATATATATATATACATATATATATATATACATATATATATATATACACACACATATATATATATATATATATATATATATATATATATATATATATATGGTGTATAAACAATTACACAAATGGCTTTTTTACATATCCACACACATATCGATTATCTATTTATATAGCTCTCCGAATATGTGCAGTATATTAAAAAGAGGTGAGTAAATGCTACGAAAAGTTTAAGGAAATCATTTGCTAGCTATACTATATACACTTTTTGAGCGAAAGTAGGCGTTGGGAAAGACAACCTTAGTCAGAATTTGCTTAGCGCTGACAAAAGTCAACCAAGTTCAATGTCCCGTTCATTTGGTAGTGGAGTGCGAAGTGATTTGTACGATATCCATTTATAGATATGACAGTGATGGTACGCTGGCCAGTCGATTAGTCATGAGACGGATATAGTTCACGAAATGCGAGACAATTAAACCGCTCGAAGTTTCATAGCGGTAAATACTCAGATACTACTATGTGTAATTAGAAATTAAATTCAAACATTGCTTAAGTGAGTTTTAATCACGCATTGCGACGTCTTCTTATATATCTTTGAGTTTCTGCGCTTTCCACAGCGTATTGCTTGAGCGGATGTAACATCTTATCACTTGGTCTTATCGATCGTGTATCTCTGCGTGTTAATCCTCAGCTAATCAATAGACAACCTCATAGCACCTGGATACGTTGCGGCCACGATAAGGCGGAAGACATTCCGTAGAATATAAGTTGGGTTTCAATTAAATTCCTTCACAATTATCCCGACGAAAATGTCGATTTACGTTTGATTAGAATATATTCAGTACTAGAAAAATAAAAATGACGAGAAAAATATTTGCTGGTAATATTCATGAAAACAGATGGCATTATCATAAGGGGTCGTCGTGCAGAAAATCAAATTAAGTCAGTCATGCATGGTACATTACCTTAACTTGGTGGTACTATTTGGTGGGGAAAGTGTGAGGGGCGCAAGTGTATCTCGAACTCCTATCTCAACATATACACTTTTTCAGAGGATTCTTCTACCTCAAATGGCTTTAACTTTATCACAATTTGA
This sequence comes from Hetaerina americana, assembly GCF_022747635.1. NCBI lineage: Eukaryota > Metazoa > Arthropoda > Insecta > Odonata > Calopterygidae > Hetaerina > Hetaerina americana. Next base: position 10,214,479 of record NW_027286874.1, on the reverse strand, counting down.
GTTCTGCTTAGAACTTGCACAGAAACCGGGGCGGGGAATACCAATTGAAATTGAGATTATTTCCGAGGGCGTTCGTATAGCAGAGGACGCCTAAAATGCGAACCTCTTGCAAATTTATAACGAAAGGCTAATGTAGGAGGAGCAAATGGAGAAGAGGGGAAAGGGGGAATAGGGTGAGGTGAGGAGGTGACGTTGTCTAGTGAGCTGATTAAATCGCGGTGCGTATGGACAAGGGTAGGGGAAAGGGATCAGAGAGAGGAATAAGAGAAGAGAATAACAGAGAAGTACGTTTATTACTCTCCGGAATTTTATCGAACAAAACATCAGGTGAAGCGGATCGAATTTCTGCGATCTTACTCTGAACATCCAATAACTATGGAATTTGTGAATAGAATTCCGCGAATTAGAGGGACAATGAAAAATATATTTCACACGAGGAACATAGTGTACGTATTTGGAGCTTAACAGGAATATTAGGAGTTCATTGAGTGCACACGCGGGACTATTGACTGCTCTGACGAAGCATATTCATTCTCTCCGTGACGATTTTTCGAAATATCTCTTATCGTCCACGAGCAACAAATATTAAAAAAAAGGTTACGATCTATCGACTAATGCTATTTTTAGCAAGAGAATTTTGCAGATATTTTAGAAATATTCGACTGCAATAACTCCCTTCATGATAAAAGGTATGTATAATTTGCTTCATAAATGAAATATTTATGTGCTAGTCACATAGATGTTTAAAATGCAATTTATCTGCAATTTCTAGCACCGTGCTTAGAACGTGCGACAGTGATGAAGAAATGATCGTATGGAGACATAAGTACTATTTACCTCTGCATCTGAAGGATAGTGGATAATGCGTGTCATTATTGCACTCATAAAAATCTTTTTTACCAAATGATATCGCCGAAAAGTAATAATCATTCGTTAATGAGAACTTATTATTTAAAAGCAACTCACCAGCTGAAATCCCATCATACAATCTAGATCAACAGCGAGAATAACACTTACCTGTAAAGAAAAGATCACGCTAATTAATATTATGATATTATAAAATAACCTTAAGAATTTAGTTACTTAGTTCTCTGTATTAAAATTTACGAAAATAAACATTTTAGATAAAAAACATATACACAGTAATCAACGCGAAGGTCGGTTTGGTAGGTGATGGTAGAGTTCACCCAGTACTAAGCCCGACGGCGTGTGAAATTCACACATCAGGGCAGGGGAGGCGGTGACTCTCTCTGTGCCAGTTACGGTTTCCCAGGAAAATCTGGTACCCGAAAATCTTAGGGCTTTGGGTGAAGCTGAGGGTGTCCAGAGAGACTTGTCTGGGAATCGAACCTGAGCCCTTCGGTCAGTAGTCCTCCACCCCTGGACTAGGGCACACCCCTATATTTTAGATACATTACAACCCGTATTTAAACTGAGCATTATATCTTGTGACTATGATTGCCTAGATCATTTTGTTAAAGCAAACATGGTATGTACAGATATTACGTCAACATTACCCATGATTGTTATAAATTACCTTGAGATTCATAGTGACTGACTTATTGAAATTGAGTAACATCAATAGTATAATATTTTAGGGATGCATATTCAATGCTATAGATACACTTTTATTAAGTTTAGATATCGTTTCCTGAAATAAAAATTAATCTTTTAGAGCCAAAATTATTCCGTTTATCAACACCATATTCATGTGACTCATTGATTATGCATAAACAACACAATTTATAATTACAATAAGTGAAACATATCTCAGTATAATTTTAGTACATTTTTGAGGATAATGAATAATAAGCTTTCTCATCCGACGCCTTACTATTATTTATTCTTATCATTTTGAAATGGTTTGAGATTTGAATAATTTGAAACATGGGTAGAATGGAAACATATGTTCATCTATTGAACTTAATTATTTTAACACATCATGTTCAGTTGCAAAGTATACGTAAAACGGGAAGGGAAAACGAAGAGACTGGTCGAATATTATTTCAAATGACGTTCCCACAAGCTTGAACGCTCTTGGAACTAAATGACCACCAAATGCTTGGCAAGTGAAAAGTAAACTGGTGCTTCCACCGTGCAATGATTCCGCTTATCGAGCCACGGCTTAAAATATTCCACGGTGTCACAACGACCAGGTGAGCCAATTATCACTCACCGTTTCGGTTAATGTCCCGCGTGATCCCTCGTGACTCGCCCACGAGTTGGGACATCGACTTCCACGTTCCGATTTGCTTCTCCCCCCCCGCCAACCCAACACCACTGCGATTTGCGCCAACGTGGTGCTAAATTTAAAATTGCCATCAAACGAGACCTTTACGCGTGGTGGCTTCATCCAGGACGACGGGAGGAGCGGCGAGAAATGAAACCCTTAACTTCGAGGTGAAGGCTTGATTCAGTGTGATTATACCACAGTAATGCAGCACTATTAGCTGCCTTTTCCTTTCATCAGCGTAATTAAATATTATTACTGTCTAGTATTGGAACTATTAAAAAAATCCTTTAAAACATTTTAGTGAACGTATTTTAATCGTCATAACCCAGCAAATATTAGCAAGCAAAAAGGGTCGGCTCAGTGTACATATATATTCATGTACGTATGTCGTGAGGTGTATTTACCATCACGATGAGATAACATTATTGAGATAATGATGATAAAACCTTATTTCTTCAATGTCGAAGTATATATTATAAGATTTATCGAATTACTTATATCCATGATTCTGATATATATTTACGCAATTTCGACATTGTGCTCTTTATTCTAAAACTATCGTAAGCCATGCAGAGTTCCAATTTGATTAAATGGTGCATTTATAAGCATAAAATTACTGTCATTAATTATTCTTCTTTCTTCGTCAGAATTAACGAGATTATTTCATGGTAACACTGATGAGAAATTTAAATGAAGTATATTAAAGGAGCAATTAAAGCGTGCACGGTCTTTTAAAATATTATAAGGAGTGTGATATTAAGCATCAAAATTCCAAATGAAATTACGTTCGTATCAAGAATAACATTTCATCTATGTGTGTTTGAACTCCTGAAGATTGAATAATATTTTACAACTCACTACAACTTCATTATGGCAAAGCAGCTTTCGTAAAAAAATGACTTTATCAGGCACTCTCATATGATGATAGATACCATAGTCAATTTTTTTTACGAAATTCGCGAAATTTATTGCAATATTAAAAAAGGGATCACTTTAAATTAAGCCTGAGAATATCACATTCGAATTTCACTTTTGGTATTTTGTGTGGTATAAGGTTCGGCCCATCAAATAGCTGATGGCAAACAAGGAATCGTTTATCAGGCTTTCAGAGGTTCACGGATCATCGTACATATTCGGAGAACAAAGCATTTTGTATCTTTGTATGCCCTCATCACTGAAATCACATGAAGTCCAATTTATTGTACTGCCATGAGAGCCATACGCACATCAGTAATTTCCTGAGTATTGCCATTTTACTTATTTCAAAAAGGAGACTTTGAAAATTAAACTTGCCCTTTTAAGTTGGATAAAAAACAAACAGTCCTAAAAACATTCCCATCTATATACGAAACTTTCCCAGCGATAAAACTTAGGCAAAGATGGAAACTTGACAGCTCCTGGTATAAGGAGAAAAAGTTCACAAAATGTAAATATATCCTTGGGAAGACTGGATGGGCGACAGGGGAGCGTGATGGGATTGAGACAGGAAGGCAGGGAAAAGACGGAGAAAGGGACGTGGCAAGGCTCTTTGAAAATTCCACGCCGATTGTCGCACCTTGTCACGTGCCCAAAAAATAACTTCTTGGGCGGATTTCGACTAAAGTAGTCCCACAAGAGAAGTTTCTGAACCCTTGCAGTCCTCCCTACAAATCGCTCCCTCGGAGATGCCTTGGCCTTAAGGCAAGATAGGAAAGATAAAGGACCGGGGAAGCTAAGAGACAGCTCAGCGAATAGGAAAAAATGTAATCATCCTCAATTACGAGATTGAAAGGCAACGGGAATGGAGATATACCAAATATAAGGCAACTCAAAGACCGGAAGGAGCTTACTTACTATTATCAAAATCGTACACCATTCCTTCTCATTATCAAAAATCCAAGGGTCGTATTCCAGGACGACACTTCCCTCACCCCTCCCCCCACGGAGTAATGGCGACCGTGAAGAGACGCCCTTCCTTCGAACATTAATTTTTGATATTTTTAACGTATCATTCCTAATACTCATCAATCAGGGACATTATCGTACTTATCCGTGACTTTAAATCTGACATTTCATTACGTTTTTACAAATTCAAAGGGAACTCACATATCCCATTACTTATTTCTTAATGTTAACCTGTATTTTGAAGTCGGAAGGAACACGATAGTAATTTTTCTGAGGTATACGATATATATTACATTAGTTCACAACTTTCTTGCTTCACCTGGAGAATGAATGGAAAATGATGGTGAACTGATCGGCAATAGTAATAACCTCTAAATATATTTGGGGAAATAAATAATATCAGCCACATATAATGGGAGATACAACAGATACAACCATGTCATATGCTCGTATCTGTATGCCATATACTCGTAACATGTCACATATGTGATCTTATATGACAGACTGAAAAGGCGGAAGAAGTCAATACATTCGTGGTCACCGTAGAAGTTAAGCATTCCACTTAGTTTTCCTGGGATTGTGGCAACTAACTAGTTTTTGGTATCAGTTCTCAATTGTTTCTAAATTAAAACATACTGAATACTACATGTACACATATTATAGTTCAATCTCACTTGCATAGTTGTGACGAGTTTATCACGAGCAACGTTTTTAAATATGAATTCATTTCCGTGATCTTCGATGCCTGTGTTGTTGTTTATTTCATTCAGGCCTTTTAAGGGCATGACATTAGTTGGCTATATTAATTATTGTCAATGGTTTTTATGCATATATCCGATAATGAACATATATGATTTTGATCCTGTTTCAAACGTTTTAGCGAACCTTCTTCTAAAACCTTTTGCCCGTTTGGTCAATTGAGTTTATTTTTAAGACGGATAAACATCTGTTACAATTGGGATTTAATAAAAAATTTCCAAAGTACAAGACACCGACGAGTTGGTAAATCATTATTTACTATTATATAATATTATTACTGGTATTCTTTCGTTTAAGGTAGATTTTGGTTGTACACCGACTAAACAACGGTACAATGATTCATTTCTTTGTCTATCCTAATAAGCACAACCTGACATCCCACATTGCCAATAACCTTTCACTAATTTCTCATATTTCATTCGTAGGTAATTTCAGATTCGTTAAATAGGTAACAAATAGGGCATATTGGCCTTTTACGTCATTTTACGCATTTTATTTAAGACCTACAGGAAGTTAAAGGATTTATGTGACTCCATTTAAATGACTTCTTTTGTCAATTTTATCTCTTTTTTCGCTTTTTACTTTTATCATCAGCCCTCCGCTAGGCGATGCAATGGCATTTCTAAAATCCTCTACTATTTTTCCTTACAAAGGAATCACGTTAAAACCAACCAATTCAGTAAGCAAACAATTTAATTCTTGTAGGAGAATCCTCGTACATTCTCATAATATTCCCCTTTTTTACGTTCTCGTAGTATATTTCGCCCTATTTTCCCGTTACCCAGTATGTAAAAGCTTTATTTCCATCTTTTCAATCGTTTCCGACCTATTTTATGCCAGACGCATGTACATAAATTTCACCTGTAATATTTTAACGCACCACTTACATTGAAATAAATTATCTAACTGTTGTTGTGTAGCGCTATTTTCTTTTTTTAAATCAATTTAAGCCAAAACTATCCTAAAATTACAATAATTTAACAGGATTATTGTAGTGAGCTGCCTCTTGATAATTATTAGGTGACAACTGGCAAAACGTAAAACTAAAAAACATAATCTAAATGCAGCAATGAATATTATTAAAACAATAATTAATGTCTTAAAGTCTATGAAATAAACTGGGAGTTTTACCACCAGTTTTTCTATACATTCTGGTCATCCATAAGATTTCAGGCATACTTTCAAGATCGATTGATATATATAACGCTAATTACTCTCCCCATTAAATGGAAATATTGTTTTTAGATTAAATTAAATTCCGAAGCAATGAGTGCGTCATTTTATGATTGAACCCATAATAGCATCGCCATTAAAAAAAAAACAAAATAAATAATTGCGTTGTTTTCGTCCTTGATCAGAATGGGTTCGTTTGGAATTAAATGCCAATTATAAATGAAAACATAATAATGTTGTAAATAAGCTCCAGCATTCAATTAATTACATTGATAGGAATATTGGCAAGTGGAAAGATTAAAATTGGCAAAATATTTAAATAACCATTTTATAAAATGAGACTAAATACTGATGAAACAATTCATTCGAAAAGTGTGATGCAACAATATTTTTAGGGGCTGCTGGGCGAAGAGAGAACATTTAACTGCATAGAAAAAGGGCAGATAAAGGATATAGCGCAATCCGACCGGATTTTCCTTTGCGTTTGAATAAAAGAGGCCAGTGTCGCCCGTTCAATATGCGGTGGAATCAGCATGCGCCCCGCAATTGAAAGGCCTCTGGCAGGCGGGGACACTCCGTGGGCGGAATGGCCGAATGGAGGGATTCGAGAAGGGCTTGGGGCCGCGAGGCGAGGAGGGGGCTCGGGCAGAGAGCGAGCGAATGGACTCGATCACCGAGGGCTGTGCAATTGGAGCAGGGGCTTCGGTGAACCCAGCACGGAAACATGCAAAGGGCCCGGGGGGAGTGTTCCAGGACGCTTACGAGCGGAGGAATAGGGAGTTTTCAAGGCGGAGGTCCTGGACTATTTATACGATTTCGGAGTAATTTTGCGAGGGACAATGGTTAAGAGAACACAACAGAGAGATATTCAGGGCGGAGAATGGAATTGTAATAGCAGAGTGCATTCCTGGGGAGCTTCTGGACTTCGAATCCCTCGACTTTGAAAAGATAATATTTTGATGCAAATACGCATTGTGAATTGGTTTCGGGCAGTATATGGGAATCGAGTTTTTCATACAATTTTATAAGGTTTATTTTATTTGATATTATTGAGAGGAACTCTTTGTTTTACGTCATGCATCAGCTCAAAGAAAAGGGATGAGCGCACAAAGGTATTAGGCATTTAAACTCTTTCGATTAAAGTATTATGAAGAGAATCTAAGAAACGACACATGTACAGTGATAATAAATATTATAATATTTCGGTCGTTTTTGTGAGTAAGTTCACTAGTGGCATTAAAAAAAAACAAAGTTGAGAAAGGTTGTAAGATTTCTTGAATAAATTTTTAAATAACGTGTCTCTCGAATGTGTGTTTATCATGAAATCAAAGGATGGACTAGCGGAAAAAAGGGATGGAATATTGAAATAATGATGCGTATGTCAATGAAATGAGTATTAGGGTTTTTAAAATTTACAAGGAAGGATTTACAAGGATAGTAAATTCGATTGAAATTCACCTAATTTATGTTTTACTCTTGTGCCCACTGCTTTTACTTATCAAAAATACCGATAATTAAGCCCAAAGTAAAATTTTACTCTCAAATGTCAGAGTTGTTGAGATTAAGCCGTACCCTGCTGAGCGGCGGGCGTGTGCAAATTAAATCTTACCTGCGGGTACCGCGAGTATGGGCGATGCATACGTTTTAATTATTCTGCCAGCGGGAAACTTTATGACCCCATAATACCGAAGAAAAAAATTAATTTTATGCAATAAAGTACTTTTATAAACACATAAGACCGTCAAACACCTGTAAGCACATAGAAAGTTGATGAGCTGAAATGAGATTCTCGAAATAATGGTCCACTTTTATGTAAATGAAGTGAATTTTAAGTACTCCCATGAAATTTGAATGCTAATTTTCCAGGGATTTAAGGAGGCTATACACACACACGGTAGTGCATACCAATCCATTGGCTGAATTAAGATTACTGAAGAAATGGCCCGTTTATACATAAATAAAGTGAATTTTTAAAGTACTGTCACGACCCTTGAATATTATAAATTGTCACAATTACGTACGGAATGACTATTGTTGCATTTGCGCTCAGTTATCATTCCTTCACATTTAATTTAATTTATTTGGCTAAGATTTCCAATCTGCGGAAAATTATAGAAATAGAATTCCATTTTTAAACAAATGAATAACAATAGAAATCATTAATCATGACGAACGTGAACACGGAGAGACCGGAGTTTAAAGACAACGAAAAAAAAGCAAACTATTTGACGCCTTCGAAAATTAGCACGTAAAAATTTTTGGTTACGTCATTTCTTGTAGAAAATTAGTGCAAACTGTTTACAGAAAATGAAAAATATTTCAACTAAAACAAAATAAAGCAAACTTTTGTTTTAATATTTTTCAAGTATATAACAAAGCCAGAGTCGTATTTGGCAACCAAGATACCGGGGATTATACGATCGACAGAAAGTTCTTCAAAGCAGAGGAAACGGATATCCGTCCAATATGGGAGACATCAAATTATGGAGTAAAGTAGAGGATGTGCATAGCACGTGAGTATTGAAATATTATTATTAGAGATGGAAGCAGATCCAACACATTTAGTTATAGTCCTGAAACAAAAGCCATCTGGGTGGAAAATAATTCACAGTGAATGAAGATTGAAATGCAGTAGTCTTAAGAAAATGAAATGGTTGCGGAAAATACAATATAGCTTTGGCGAAATATGAAAAAAATTTTGAAAAATACTTGTGGTACATTCATAGCAAACGAATGAAAAATACCAGTTGTGTCAGGGATATACAGGTAAGAGCCTCGTAGGTACAGGCTAAATTATTTGACGGTTAAATAAGTCAAAAAAAGGTGTCAAAAAGAAAGTGATCTATTCTCAGATATATCTGGGATCGGATGCAGATTCAAATTATAATTTAGTCAATATTAGCATAAAATTCAGAAGGATCAGAATTGTAAAAACGTGCGAAAACTGTATGCTCATCTTAAATGGAAAAAAAGACAATATAGTAAATGCTCTGGGTTGGAGTAATAACAGAGAATAATAGGATGAAGAGAGTACAGAATATTTGAGAGCATATTAAAACCTTCCAGCACTTAATATAAGCTACACCAAATTATACAAAGGAAACAGTGTCGACATTGATACAAAAACAGTTGACACAGCCTGAGCTACAGAAAACAAATTGAGTGAAGGGGGAAATGGAAGTTCGTCGATACTGACGTACAAAATGCATGGGAAACTAAACGATAAACTCAGTCGTGAAAGTCATACCTCCAGAAAAATTGTAAAAACGGATGCTACTGCAACAGGGAAAGAAAAAAACAGCAATAATTTCCCCTTTCTGTAAATTTAAAACTAGAATGAGAGTGGTAGGCATTGCGTACAAAACATACGATTTTGAAAACATTCATACCATGAAATCATCCATTATGAGTGCGCTTGGATGAACATTTTTGTAAAAAATGTTGAAATTTAATAAGCTTCCCTCTGGAACACTAGGATAAAAATTCGAAAAAAATTTCAGCTGGCCCAAAGCCCAAGAATGTGTAGGGTGGGTGGCATGAGGTAAACTCTGGCTCATAGCCATAGGAGAAAGAAATATTTTGCCGGAAATGGCTGGCGGGTATTTAATTTTTAAGAACATCGAAAAATAAATAAATACATATACATATGTGCGTGTATGTGTGTGTATGTGTATGTGTATATATATATATATATATATATATATATATATATATTTATACGATATAGTTTTACGATCGCAATTCTTTTTTATCATGGCTACTACGTGCGTGGATACTCGTGGGGGACAGAAGGGTTATGTTCCCCGCGGAGGAAAGGGCCAAATCCCCTCCAAAGTGTATGAGAAAGGGGGAGGCATTGTATAAAGACCAGCAAGAGTAGTGGAGGAGTTTAACACACATCAAACCCCACGCCCACCGTGGGTTTTAGAGATCCGGGGAGAAGTGGCCGGCCGTGGAGAGCAGAGCAAGGATGTGGGTCGACTCCACAGCTGCCCCCACTCCTTTTCCACTCTCCCTCTCTCCCCTTCACCCTCTTCCGCTTCACTCATATGGGCACCTCACCTCCACCGACCGAGACCATCGATCGAAGAGGGAGGGCGGGAGGGGGATGGGGAGAAAACTCGCAGTTCCTTCCCGGAAAGCCCCCTTGCTCCTCCCTTCCCCCAGCCGCTCGTGCAGGAATTCGAGCGCCTTGGTTAAGGAAAGCAGGGTGGAGTGGGGGTTCTTAGGAGGGGAATGTAAAGAGAGGGAGGGAGGGGCATTTATTGTAAGGGGGAAGGGGAAAGGCGACGCAGTGCGGACCCCGGGATGAGGTTCCTAAGCTGTTTCCCCGCGCCCACCCCCATCCAGCCACTCGCGATACCCTCCTCAGAATCTTCCTCCTTCCTTTCTCCTTCACCCGAGCACTTTGGAATCCCGTTTCTCTAGGATTTTTTCCTTGGATTATAGCGCCGCTCTGTGGACCTATCATGGTTTCGAAGCCGCTCCCCTGCCATCGCCCGAAGATTTGGGGAAGGGGGTGGAGGTTCCCCCACTTCGGTTATAGCAAAATAAAAGATATAGACATAAAGTGGATTCATTTATTTGATCTGTCCTTTATGCTTTGGTACGTTTCGTGATTTTTTTACGGGCTCACAAAATATAAATCACGGGCTCGACTTCAGGTTTATTTGATGCCGTTTAAAAAAGGACACAGGAGTGCGCAATAGAGATGCCGCATGGAAAGGTATTACGGGCGCTCAAATCACCCCTTTGGTTTAATGGAACCTCGCATTGTACTTGATTTTGATCATTATTTTTTAAGGGATAAATTCAATAAGTTATTACGTTTTCATTATTTCTACACTGATATTGAATACTAAATGATTAAAACGAAAGTTTTGAAAATTAATTACACTATTTTATGATTTTGCGATATCTTACGAATACTGATGAAGCATAATTTTCATCATCTAGTGTGACGATGATTTTTGAACGTTAAAATAATAGTAATTTTAGAGTAAGACACAAAATGTCGAAGCATTGACATATTCAGATCCAGAATATTAAATTTATTGGTTTTTTAATACAATTTATGCAACCGGAGTAATACAATTTTTTATGTTGAACGCATTTATGAGATTTCTGAATATGAATTATGATATTCAGTCCAGTCGTACAATGTAGAGGTCTCTGCAAGAGTTGTGTTTTTTAAGCCATGATCTTATAAATGACATTAAACATATTTGTGAGACACTCGAGAAAACTAGGATTTGGAAGTTAATGTGAAATGAGGATTAAATTCTAGATCAGCCTCAGTTCATTTTGAAACAAGATTTTGGAGAAAGGTTTGTACGACACCTGGGAATGACTGGATTATTTCACACGAAGGATTCTTTGTACAGCGCGTAGCTAGCGACCGTAGTAGCATATTACATACCATCAGTCTGGAACAAATCGATTATTTGACGTGGAGGTTTACGGCATTCATTTACCCGAATGGCTTGGAGTTCAGAGAAACATAATATTTAAAGGAAACGTTGGTAACTTAGTCGTTGTTTTGCGGTCCAATTAGTAATTGTAGTTGAGTATTTATAGTAAGATTCTGTTTCTACAGAAGAATCACTCTCAGTTGTAATACTTAAGATATGATAACATTTTGGTTCCGATCATTTTCATTTTCAAACATTTTCATAATCCTCCAATTATTAAGTCTAATTTTTTTGGGGACGGGTAAAATCTAGGATATTTTTTCCTGAATATAACTCAACATATTTATTAGTGACTTTTTTATCATTAAAAGGCCGAGTAATTAAGACATTATGTCTTCTCAGGAATTGGAGGAATATTGCGTCTAACAATGCTGTACCAATAATTTTCAAAATTTGTTAATCATTCAAAATACTACGTACTTATTCTATTTTCTACTATAAAAAAATATTCTTAAAAATCAGAGAAAATGTTTTTATTAATTTTCTTGCTATGGTGCACAATTGCCACACCGGTTATCAAACTTTCCAGAAACAGCGTTCTAGGAAATAAGTTATACAGATATTTTCCCGATGGAAGTGAATTAAGATGTGTAACTACAATCTAACCAAAATAAGTATGGCAATGTTTAAATTTCAGGAGAACTATAAGATGAACATGCAAAAACAACTTATACGCTCAACCACTTACAGGTGATACGTAATAGATAATCGCTAAGTGATACCACATAAAGATAACTAACATGTGAACGTTTTGTCTAATGCACTAGGACACTTACAATTTTTCAATTTTTCTCCCAGAACATAACTTGCCCTACATCTGACGAAATTTCATTATCTTCTCCATCGCTACTGCCGTGATATCTGTCTCAGTGCAATAATTTATGTATTTATTTCACATACTCCAATATATATAGTTGCTCTAGGTACTAGTTAAAACACATGCTGCTTTTTCTCTCCCTCACATATTCCAGAAAAAGCTTGTATTTGATTTTACATTGTCTAATTCAAGTCATTTTCTTTAACCTTGTTCAAATATCTCTGAATAAGTAAAACACAATTTACAACTTCTCTCATACAGGTACTGTCTCTCTTCTCCATTTGGCACACCGATAATGTGATTACTTTTTCTTTTTTGCATTTAATGTTTCAATGTAAATTTAGTCTAACACTTATGTACGAATCTATTTAATGACAATAAACTGTTATTTTAAATTAATGCCTCAATATGCATAATTCATTTTGAGAAATAATTAGCTGATGAAATAAATAATTTCTAATGAAGTCATTTAGACCATGCTGTGCATTACTTTACGTCTTTAGAAGTCAATTTGGACAAGTTATGCGACAAAAATTAAAAACATGGGAATAGGATGGCTGTTATACTTCTATCATCCTTAATTTTCACATTTTAAAAGGAGAGAAGATCAAAATTAATTTTTTAATTAGGATCATTTAAATCATCATTATCTATTTCAAAACTAATTAAAGAGGTAAGAAAGGTCACCAAATGAACGTTTTCTCCTATCCAATGTCAAAAGCCTCAAAAAATGAAATTTTAACAATCTCAACTATGGAATCCAAAAAGGAAATTAAGAATAAGTATTTATCAAATAGTAATTTTCTCTTCCAGTGATCATCAACGTTCAAAATGGTCAATGAAAATAATACTTTCAAATGAAATCCGATACGCTGAAAAATGTTTGAATAAACTACGAAAACATCACGCCTCACAAACGATTGTTAGTAAATCTTTTCGGCCGAGAAAAAGTCCCCAAATCATTCGCAAAAAAAGTAATTTTTGCACGGCATATTCTGCAATAATTTTCAATTATTTTTAAACCTTACAAGAAAATGTTCGTCTCTGCGAATTATTAGAGTACCGTTCTTAGTCACTACATCCTTTCGTTAGGCTAGGAATCTTCATCCCATCGGCCCCATATCATTTCAATTTTCTCATCCCACTTACCGACTCATCTTTCCGTCGGCGTTCACCTCCCAAAAGCTCCACCCCAATCTCTTATTCCTGTACTACTCCATTTCTTACCCCCACTCAGTCACTCGCCATCGCATCCTTCAAGAATACACAGAGGTGTGAGAAGACTCCCTCTCGCTCTCCCCCCTCACCATTGCCTCCTTTGTCACCGAGGATCCCATGTCAAGAATCCGATGGGCGACACCAGACTACAATGGGGTCCTCACCCGCACCTTGACGCGGTTGCACCCACCCTCCCTCCCCATTTCTTCGGTGGCGCCCCCGGGAAAGCGCACCCTCCGCTGGGCGCCCCCACAACATCCGATCATGTCCTGTCGCCGCCATTCGACCAAACCGGTCATCGAAATCGAGACCAATCCTCATGGAATTAGCTACCGACTATTTTTTATCAATTTTCCTGATCATACCACATGTATACACGATCATCCGTCCTCGCTTAGTGCGGTGGATCACGAGGAAGGTATGGTATACCATTGTTTGATTATCAACAGAGAGAGATAGAGTGAAAAAGCCTTTATATCTTTCTTGTTTCCCGAGCGTAAATGGCATTTTGTTTTTTTTAATATTGTCAAAGTGATTATATTTACTCGTGTGAATTTATGGATAACAGTTTTCAAAACATTTCTGCAGGAGTAAAACTATTTTAGATCATTTCGCTAAGAGCATCAATGGTAAAATAAGACAACAGTATATAAATATATGCAATGTTTTCTAGAATTAAATGCGATCAACATGTTAACAAAGGTAGTGCTTTGAAATAAAAATGTCATGCTATGTCTCAGCTTATCATTATCCAATGAATAAATGATTCCCTTACAAACTAGTATATGAGACTATCTTTTATATCGTAGTTTAAATTTTCGATTTTAATCAAAATATAAATCGTAATTAAATAATCTATATAAAACAAGTTTTACTCTCTATCGTATGTAAAATATTTATGGGTGTAACTAGAGTCTGCCATATACGCCTCATAACCATCTAAAAGTGTCGAATGTAAACTTAAAGTTTATATTCGATATGTAAATGCATCTATCATTTTTTTAAAATATTTCCGCCAAAGTTAATTTGTCGAAAACCTTTGCGCGTTTAAATGAAAAAAGTTTTACCTTACCATGCTTTGGAATGCCAATGCGTGTAACAAATGAGTGTTACGGCATTAGACTCTCAATTTTTATCAGCAAATGATCGTCAATTCAAAATTAGGGATACAGATGGATTTACCTTCATATGTATTACATTAATAATATTAAAATTTATCCATATATTACAAGATTCCACAGAACTAGTTCTCATAAAAATATATTAAAGAAAACTGAAGCAGAAATATCTATTTTTAGTCGTAAGAATTGAAACACAGCTACCCCTTATTGCGAATTTAATGACACAGACGGCAATGAGCGTTTTAGCTGAAGGGATCAACGATAAGCATAATTTCGGGTAAAGACATTCGAAGGGTAGCACGCTTAGGCGAATGAATGGAGGCCAAGCGAGCACGGGGAAAGGAATAGTTTGGCATCGACGGGGCATGAAGAATGGCTATCGAAGAATCTGCGCGCTAAATTAATCAAGGTGTTATTAGATTCCTGATATTTCGCCTCATTCGATTGAAGTTTGATTAATGGCCGATGAAATCATCGTGGGAACACGGGAAAAGGGTCCTCGGCCAGAGTGTTTTGGGAAAAGGAGAGGTATCTCAGGGAATTAAAGTTAGAGCATTGCTAAGATTCCAGATTAAGATATATTACCGAAGAGCCATCATCCACCAATACCGAGCATTATAAACACTCTAATTTTGTCATTCTGAAGCCATTTCAGGACGTTTTCCAACATTTCACGATATTCACAGCTGTACGCTCTCACGAATGAATTTCTCACATTTGACCGATTTGAAACAAATGGGAAAAAGAAAATATTGATTGAAGTGGGAGACCATACATGAGGAATTGAAATAATTGAAATATCATAATTTAAATTAATTCTAATATAATTTTAAGGATATTTTCAACCAATTTTTTCCTTTAGACAACTCACACAGGGAAAATCTTTAGCTGAAAACTTGAAAAAATGATAAAAAATATAGAGGGGCTTAAATATAATTCAGGATAAGAAAATGATATTATTTTATTGCTTTTATAGGTGATAAAAGAAGTTTAAATTTGAATAAATTATCACTTTATTTCGCTTATATTTTGAAAATACTTTTCTTAAATATATCAGTTAATGCAACCTAACATTCACCGCAAACCTAAAAAAAAGTGCTATTTTACAATGTCAGAACAATTTCAAAGGCCTATGAGTCCCTGTTCTTTCCCTTTCATCGAAGAACTTGGAAATGTATCACAGTAAAATATATTCACTCTTATTCAGGCGTATGTTGGTCTTCAGTTAATGGGAGAAAAACTTCAGCGGGAAGAAAATGGCAAGAAAATAAAAATGATGAGAAGTAACAAGTAAGTAAGGTGAAATTAATGAGAGCAACTTTTGAATTCAAACTGAACTTAACGAGGAGAAAATGAAAATTCTGAATTCGTGAAAATAGATACGGGTAAAAGGTTCTACAGTGGAGTCACCAGAAGGGAGGATTTTCAATACTTAAAGAAAAGATTCCCCGGCGAGATTCTTTTTCAGAAAAATTCCAATTAATTGAAAAATTGAAGTTTCTACTTTGCGATTAAAGTCTCCTATGGAAGCAAAATACTTAATTTGTTCCATAACCCCATCTGAATCCTATTACCTTTTCCCTCATTTATATTTTCTTGCTCTCCCACCTTCCATCAGTTGTTACTTCTTATGGGTACGCGACATATTTCCGCATTTCTTCTCTAGCACGCTTTTCTCCATTAACGTCTTGGGAAAAATTTCGTTCCTCCCGGAATGTCCCAGATAAATTTCACTCCTCATGCATTCCAGTAGAGTGTTTTCATCTACTCTTCATAGAATGTCTTCAGCAATCCCTCAGTATCGTCATACAATGTCCATCACTCATCTCACATACAATGCAATTCATTCCCACTATATAATAAGCTCTAATGGCGAGACTTTCGTGAAAAAGAGGATTTAATTATCCAATTACCACTGAACCACAATAACGGATTTCGAACGCAGAACACGCTTCCAAAACCAGATAGTTTGATTAAAATTAATTTTTGAATTGAATTCTAGCAGTTCAGTGGTATAAGCGGTCATCCACCGTGGAATGAAAGTTTGAGTTGGCAAGGGAGAATGACCGTAGAGGTCCATAAGAGCGTTTAGTAAGACACTTAGCATGCCACTCAATACCAAGGAACATACATTTCTTGAACTGATTACATACTCTGCAATAGATGGTCAGTGCCCCCCTTTTCTGTGGAAAGAGGAACGATTACTATTGGGAGCCATCGGTCATGATGCGTAATGAAAAGCAGTTGCGGACCATGTAATGATGAACAATCAAGAGATTTGGGAAATGAAAAGCTGAAAGAGGAAGATGGAGAGAAGCGCGAGGAGGCATTCCGTTTGCGAGTGAGGTTTCGATGAATTCGGCAGCAGACACCGAGACCCCACTACGTGATTGATAACAAACAGTTGACTACGATCTTGGAACGAAACGAAGAAAAGCTGGCAAAGCATAGTATATCAGAAAATGAAAGGCCAAGGGCAAAGGCTTTACTATGGAACGACCAACATGTGACCATGCTCGCTTCAAGTCTCTTATTTCGGAGATATTAAGCAACTAATAACGAAAAAGAAACCTAAAAATAAAACTATTAATGTAAAAGAAAGAGTAAGGAAACCTTTTCGAAACAGACAAAAACCACAGTAATTTTTATCATAAAAATAATGGAAAATTGGAGAATATTTGTAGAAAAATAATTTAACCGATTTAAAACTAATCAATCAAAAGGGAAGGGAAAGTATTTTGTTCGTTCAATGCATATGCACAAAACTGCCAGGGTAAGATTAGACCAAATGGTGATAGCGAAGAGGAAGGTTCTAAAATCGGCTGGAAAGTTTTCGTATGATATCTCTTTATTGTACATGAAATGGAATGGGACTTTAAAAGTACGATTGTATATTTTAGAGGTTACAGCATGAATTGCACTACCAGAGAATTGAGGATTAAATAGAACAAAATAACTCCAGAAGTTAACATATCACGTTAAACACGCGGAGAGTATATTAAACATTAAGATAAAAGGTATCCTTTAAGGTCTCATGAATTGGAACATTGCTTGGAAGTTCAAAATAGTTTTCTGATGACTTTCATTATAGAAGTCGATATGAGTAAAAAGGTAAAATAAACTGGTTCTAAATAATAATTAAATAATAAAGGCTCTTAATGTAGGTACGTCCATATTTTAGTTCATGTTTAGTACGTACTAAAATCTACGAAAACCTACAGATAAGTGAATAAAACGAACATCCATCACACACCGACTATCAAAGATTGAAAATACGCACAGTGGATTAAAATAAACCCACAGGTCCCTCAAATGACATGATTACTGAGTACTGCCAATCATTACGGCACAAAGTACGCATGATGATGGACCAAATTCCCGGGTGTCGGAAGGAACATTGATGATGGTATCGTTAACTACCTTTTAAAATGGCGAGCGAAGAGAAAACTAACGGTTGCTTGGAGCGATAATTCGAGAAAAGACGTCGGTCTGCCGTTGTGTGCGTAAGTGGGTACGGAACGTTAATGCGAGATATTAGTCGCGGGTAATGAGAGCCAAGTGGATCAGGTTAGCGAGAACAGTGGGAGGTGGGCGGGCGGAGGGAGGAAGAGGAGAGAGGGGGCGGAGTGAGGGAGAGAAAGATAAGATGAACGAGGAATGGACGCTTGTTCGGTTTCACGAGGGACTTGGAAGACTGGGTAGATATTCTCGGAATTTCGCGGACATGAGAGGAAGTGGAAATGGCGTCTGGTGTGTGTGTGTGGAGTAGGTAAGCGTTGAGGAATCGCTAATGAGAGTAGAGGGAGGATTGGGAGGCGGTGCGGGGAGGACTGCGGGGGATGAATTCGAGCGTACGAGTACGCGGAAAGGTCGCCGGTGAGGGAGTTTAGGGAGGGGAGGGAGGAAGATGTGTGGAAATATCATCCCTCTCCCTTTCAGGGGGCGTAAAGACCTCCCCTACACCATGCCCCTTCCCCTGGGCCAATTTTATTCCGGTATCCGAACCTTTTGGAGGTGGAAACTTCCTTACCGGGCTTGCGTCTTGCTTCCCTTACTACGCCACTATTCTTATACGAGTGTCCATAAATAGATAAATGGCCCTGTTATTCTCTGGTAGGGAATCATCCGAATCAAGGGATGATTATTGTTTCAAGCCAGCTCCCTTTTGGCAGACGCAAGTCACTCCGTGGCTTACCTGGGACAGCTTCCGTCGTGACGGCGAAATTAACTTAGTTATACTTTTTTGAGTAGGTGCGTTGGTGGGATCCAGCGGTGTTCCGACTGACCTTTCTCTCCGATCCGTAGGCGAATACTCAATGAAACATCCGGGAAAAAATACGCCAGGGCTATTCATAGAGGGGTGGGTATTAAAGGGAATAGAATAACTCCCTGGTAAATTAATGTTCACAGATATATTGCGTACCTAAAAGGACGGCCACACAAAATATAAAACAATATTTATTCATGTGCTTCAACCTATGAAAGTAATAATGATGCTTTAATACGAGAATAGTGGCCAGGGATAGCGCATATCGGAGTTAGAATATGTATCAAAATTCATGGGCATTGTGAACTAGTTTCCCATATTAAAGGCTCGGGTTTGAATCCCGACCGTGGGAGGATATTTCACTGGGTTCCCATTCCCTACGTTAGTGTTTATATAGAGAATAATTCAAGCTGAGTATGTCGTTCCTCGAACGGGACGTTTAACGGAGGACCCTTGGCGCCTTACGTTTAGATTCAACTAATGCCAACGCCCAATTTCTCTACACCCTTTCTCTACTCCCTGAAAATCTTACCTCTACCAAATTACCCCACTAAGTATCCCGAATGTCAATGCAAACGTCCTCATCTATCAGTTTCATTTCCTAATAACTACCGCTAACCAAAATCCATATCCATGGTTCATTCAAGACGAATGAAGTGAGATGCTAAAATTGGCCGCTTGTTAGCTGTACTATAGAAAAATTGGCCTTCATACAGCGAAGCTTGCTGCAGTAATGAAATAATACGGAAGTAATGAAGAATAGTGAAGACTCTAATTGAAGGGTACCAACCCGAAGATTTTTCAACGCGAACCATGAAAATACCAGTAGTTTCTAAATGCCATTCAATACCAAAGTTGATCCATGCGTCCGGGAAACGAAATTAAACGGTTTGATCGAATGTTGACAACGTCAACCTATTTTATTCTCTGCCGGAAATGTAAACGATCGGTTGCAATATGGAATGTGAATTTTCACTTTGGAGGGTAGTGCTTACGAATTCACCCCACATTCTCCTCAAGGTCACGGTTTCACGACGTCAAAAGGAATCCTTCACACGACGAAGCGTCTCGCGAATGGCCTACTTCACGCGGCTTGATATCAGTGATTCGTAAAATACGGAAAGTAAATAAATTAAGAGAAAAAAAGATTGTCCTGAGGATTTTGAAGGGAAACTCAGATACCGGGATATCACCGAAAACTTTAGTGTTATCCATTTAGTAAAACATAAATAGCTAATATCCAACCAACTCTTATCTCTTTCCGCATATGTAACGTTTAGCTTTTAAAAAACCACCGTATGTCGATCTTCAATTTGGATAAACGTACACTTCATTATTATATCCATACCTGATACTTTTTTCCATCATTTCATCATTACATTCTTTTCAATGCCAATCGAAGACATTAAAATTTAATCTGCAATTAAAATTTTAATACGATCGTTTTCCAAGACGTTGAGTAAACAAAGAAAGAGTTGCCAGTGGCTAAAAGGACAGGCCTCGCCACCCCTTCATAAATTATCCATCAGAAAGTACATAAAAGTCGATAATGCTTAAAAAATTCTTCTAAATAGTAGAAATGATTCAAACACTCCTTTAATAGAGGAAATAAAATCAATATAGTGAGCACATTATTAATATAACCATATACCCGATTGCTATGCCTGATGAGAAAATACTTGGTTAAATCTGTTGCATTTTTTTATTCGTATATTAGTTTAATTACAACCCGAAGGAGTGGTGACCTAGGAGGTACATCTTGGGAAAATGAATTTATTTGTTCATGGGTTTGAATTATAGATTATGATCTTATAAAACACCATTAACTCAATTTGCAACGCAAAAACTGCACGTGAAACAGCATAATAGCAGCAGGATATGAACCAGCACCCCCTCTCCTCAACAAATCAATTTCACGCGCAAACTGGCTCACTTCACTGTGGGTTCTACCTTCACCTGGTAAAAGCTACCTCCGGGTTCATGACTTTGGAGGTGGGGTTGTAATGGCATATACATGGCATACTCTTTATCATGCATTTGTATAATTTTAGGGGCTCTTCAAATCAACGTTTTGTGTAATGGAAAATTCATCGTTAAATGGTTCCAGTTCATTCAATTAAGATTAAATATTTTTAAAAATATAATTTTTAATTATATTCTTAAAGAAGAATGTTTCAGTGCTTGATTTTTGCTTAAATAAAATATAAATTTCCTCTTTCATAGGCTGACGCACGACGCTAAGGCAGCATTTTCCTGGGGACACTGGGAGGTAATAAGATACCTAAAGTGGAAATATTTTTAGGTAGCATTAAAGATTATTAAATAAATATAAAGTAGCCTAGCAATTGGTATAATCTGCAAAGTAAACACTGATCACGTGATAATGGAGGTGCTAAGAGAAAGTTGAGGTCAGCTCTGCTGTTTACTTATTAAAACAAGGATGTAATGACCTGATCATTAAATAGATACTTCAATTGCTCATTTATTATTTTACAGATGACATAAAGTTTCATTCCGCAAAAAAATCAGAATATGCAGAACAAGTTAAGTTAGATAAATAATGACTTAATCACATCTACATATACATAATACCCCGCAAGCCGCCGCAAGGGCGTGTGGCGGGGGAAACACATGCGATTATGAAATTCAACAGCATAAATGAAACCAACCTCAGCAAAATTCAATCGATATCGCACTTCTCGTTAATTTTTATTCCCATTATTTTGAGGAGCGGTGTTCCCACGTATACGCGTATGCAAATGTGCGAGCGTCCAGAGCTTCTACATATATTGCTTTATTCAAAATTCATATCATGAAGGCAAAATAGCTATTCCCCGGGAAATAAATTGGTAGAATATTACCATTAATTCACCCCACACACGTTCAACATCATACATCATCCCCTGAGACCTTCTCTCAGAAATTTGAAAAAAACAAATCATCTCGCTAAAAGCGAATAGTAAAATTGAGGCCATGGTGGCTTTTATTCTGTCCGAAATTAGCGAACTGTGACCTAATAAAGCTACCTGAATCCCTCCAAATATTTCCAAACGAAAGCATATCCCCGGCTTCCCATAGAACTACCGAGTTCCGATAGAACTACCTGACCCTGTTCCTCCAGACTCCTTCCATCGCGAAGCCAAAACTTTTGCATCGAAATCACCACCTGGTTAATTTGTTAAAGGTATTCCGCCTAAATAGCTTCCACTAGCTAAATAACAACCTTTTCAAAAAATCAATTTACGAAATAATTGGGGCTTAAAAAAGAAAGATAAAATGACATAGGATGGAAGACTCGCATTAATTACTCAAGAAGTCGTACGAGCACAGCAGGAAATAACCTTAAAAAATCGATCCGATCAAAATCAACCCATGATCAGCGTTTTCCGCTGATCTAAATAATCTTTAATTAAATTATCCTCCACCTGCTCGATTTTTAAGGTGGACGGCTGATATCGGAAATCGCATGAATCCCATGTAATATCTGAGCGATGACATACTCCATGAGAAGAGGTGGGCCATTGTGATTCGGAGAAATTATTGAGAACTTAGCAAATATTGCAATTTTCCTTGAATTTTCATAATTCACTTGGTGACGTAAACTAAAATGGTGTTAATTTCAAAATCGAGGAGTAAATATTCTCATGCAATAACTCAATTGTGAAACTGTTACTAAACCACCTAAGGATGTCCTCCTCGCATTTAATGTAGAATCCAAATTTATTTTATAGAAGCAATCAATGATTTAAAAGAATACACTTTGTATTTCCTAGGTCGACTGAATATTTAATTTATGCGGAAATACAGAATATATTCTATTGAGTGATGTCCTCCTCGGTCGATGGAGACTTCTTTAAAAACCAACTTTCATGTCAATCTATATTTTTCACCACTATTCCATTCTACTCTCGGAGACAAGGGAAAACTTGACGAAGTGTAAATCCTATACTAATCGAAAATCAATTAACATTATTAAAATTTTTTTTTGTATTGTTTGTATTTAATTTTGTATTGATATTCATATTTTACTAATTTGTTTTAATATCATGAATAATGCCATTAATCATAGTTGAAGCAGTTAATTCGATATTCCACCTCCATGACAGAAATAAGTACTCATAAACATTTGAATAATCCTGCTGAATAACGCCTAGACAGTCAGAGTAGTCTGATGATGAACTCTTTCTATACTTAAAAAGTGAACTAGAATCTCTCATGGGTTAAGGAACACTTCACACACTTTACACATGGAATAAGGAGCACTGAATTCGTTCACTGAATTTTATTCAATAACAAAGAGATTCAAAACTCAGCGTCATCACCTCGAATCTCTCCTGGAGAATGAATGGATTTACTCTAGTCTTGAACTTTAGCTTGAATAGATTCTGCACTGAAGAATCGCGATAACAACCAAAACCGAGATCATAGTTTACACACGGATTAGCACGATTTAAAAAAAAACGTTCTGACACACAAAAAATTTTCACCGCATAGAAAATAACGGGATTGGAGGCTAAAATATTTAGCACGAAAATCGATGACACGATCGACAGTTGAAGGAAGTCTCTTGGACATTTTTTTTAAATGTGATACATGACATTTACTGGAGGATGTTTCCAAAAGGAGTCCCAGGGAGAGGAGCAGAGAGAGCTTCCTTCATTCCCTCTTCCCGCTTGAAACCCTCTTTACCTGTAATCGTATTATATTGGCATAAACGGCCTTCGCATGCAATGACGTTTTCCTGCTTCACATGTTAAAAGGTTTGCACTCAAATTCAAAGGCGAAAAATGCCTGCATAAAGGATGAAAATTATCAAAAAGATAATGAATTAAAACTTCGTTACACTTAGATATTAATACTCTTAAACTACAGCGCTTCTGACTCAGAAGAGACAAACCCAGTCCTGCGATGTACTATCGGGTCCTTTTCAGTGGGGAGGCTACGAGGTATCCCTCATTCTCTCGAATTACGGGTGGGTCCATTAGGGACCGGGATTCTCAAAGTATCTTGAGATGTGAAAAGAGATCTGAGCGATTACATGAGTCAATGCTCTTGGTGGGCAGTCCTTAAGCGAGGAAAGGGAGGGTAAGAGGAAGGTGGAATGGAGCCGAAGTCAATTAGGCAACCCACTCGGCTCTCATGTACAACTCTTTGCCAGCGTTGGGAGGAGAGACTGGAATTCTGGATTCGATTTCTCCATCAGTTGTTAGAGTAAAATATTACGAAAAACTTAAGCCTCATTTCGGAATATATGCAAATGTATTTATAACAGGAACACAATGGGAACTTTAAAACCATCGATGGTCTAAATTACATAAACCTTATGATTTACTATTCAGATTTAGTTGAGAAAATGCGATAATTTAGGGGCGTGGGAACTACTAGGAGAATCACAAATAAAATTGAATATTTAAATTGATACTGGCACAAAACGGTGATTAATATACAGCAGTCGATATTTAACTGGAACTTTTTAATCACTGAAGTGAAATCAGCATTATTGGTGAATAATTTTGCGCACTATGCTACCTAATGTTAACTGGAAACTGCGTAAATGTGAATTTTTACAATTCATAGTCTCAGCACAGGCTCACACCTTAAAGTCAAATACGAAAAGAAGGGGCGAACATTTATGTTGGAAAGTCAGGGTAGATATCATGGTACAGGATAGGTACAAACTGTGTGCATACAAAAAGGTAACGATGAAAACAGGATTTACGAAACAATATATCATGAGCTATGTCCTACTGATATGAATAGGCTATTTTAGTGTCAAAAATATATTATATTTTTAAATTTCACAAAAAAAACAAAAAAGGACTTAATTTTTTTCACTCAAATCCGAAATTCCCTTTTAGCATGAATACCTCTCCGCCCTTTCAACATTTTTTTCTTTCCCTTTTCAATCCCTTCTTTTTAATCTTCCAAGCTATGCATGCCTTTTTTGTTGTAGCTTTTAATTAAGAAGTTGTTCCCCTGAAAACAGCTTAGTTCTACTCTGTATATCGCAATTTTGTTGGCCCAATCCCCTCTTACTCTATTTCTCCATCTCAAGCTTAAAAAAGAGTGATTTAACTCATCATCTCGCAAGACTTTTTCGAACAAAAATTGCCGGTTTATACGATAAAAATCACAATTTTCATACTTTTCAAACACTTCCACAAATTTTTACAATTTGAGTACTTGAGTTTTTCTTCCGCTTCTCTAAGTCTCATGCATATTTTTTCATTATTCACCGCTCAAACTTCGCCAATGACAGTGCATTTTGAGCATTATTTTCAAGGTTCAATTAATCATAAAGAGTACGGTATCCACCTATGAGTAAAATGTCCTCTTTCCCTTGGAAATTGTTACTTTTCGGTACAACTGCGTACATTCAACTTAAACTAATAGAATTATTTTTGTTTTTTCCTAAATTAAATAAACTTGAACATTTTTGTTCGCGGTTTATGACTGAAGGGCAAAGTCTTTAGTTCGATTTCCGACTGTCCCAATTAAGTCACTGATAAGTCATTTATTTATTGATTTATTGGAATAAAAATTAAAATAAAACAAATGTCATATAAAACCATCGTGAAGAAATAAGAATAAAATGGAATATTGGCAAAGTAATATTGAGAGAAAAAACTAACCACAAGTACGTAAGGGAATGAGGGAAGAGGAATAACGTAGGCACAGTATTATGAAGTATCTGGAAAAAAAGTTAAGCAAGCAATGCGTAATTACGGCCGTGACGATGGTGAAGGCCAATATTGAAAATCACATTTATCGTTAACAGCGCAGGAAAATACTAAGCAAATAAGTCATTGTGACACAAATATTAACTTAAATCGATGTCACTGAATACATGTACAACTTAAAAGTTTCCTTTAAGTGCTTTGACCCCCTTGGCAACAGAGGCATAATATCGCCCATTCTTGTATGTAACATATGACAAAAAAATGTTTAGTTATAATTGTCATCTATGAACAACTACAATTAAGAAGCAAAATTAGACACACATTTGACATAATACACCAGCATCATGGAGTAATGGACAAGTATGAATTTGGATACTATAATAAAAAGAATAATGTCCCAGTCTACTACTTCACTATCCTAGTCTACTATATAACAGTCAAATTACGGTGCTGATAATCTCAGCACAGCACGAATTGAGAATTTCTCAGCAGATGAGGTAAACATCTTCGCTGACCAGTGTACGACACAACTATGGGTTAAACAAAGGTATACAGCTCATTCATTGCGCAATTGTATTAATATTTTTCAATTAATTTCATAAGGAAAAGCAATAAGGAAACGTTCATCTAAATTAATGTAGACCAAGTGCCTTAAGAAAAAGAGATGATGGAAACTTACGCGGGTAAATTTTTTTCCCCAAAAAGATGATTCAATTTATAAAACAAAAATGTCAGCAAATTAACGAAAGGAAAGTACATTCAACATTTTTTAAATATGTTTTTGACTTAAACTGCGCGTCACTAAGCCGGCACATCATACAACCTCCGTTTGGGCTGGTATCGATGAAACCCTGGCTACTATGAAAAGCTTATTTTATTCCTCGCGAGTGGCTCAGTATGTCCAGGTATCGGACATTCAGTATCGCCAAAATATCTTGATTGATGACGAGGTGTGCACAACGAGAAATTTTAAGGACCTTTTTAGCAAGAGTATCGTAGAATTATTATATGAAGAGGAATATACAAATTTGATCTAATTCGTTTAACCCCAACGTTATGAATTGTTTTCCCGCTTAAAAAGTGGAATTATGAATCCCAAGAAAATAAAGATCATATTGAAAATTTATCATCCATGAATGATAAGGTTTCAAAGGGTAGCAAGAACATCATTTAGAACCACATCTATGAATTTGCATTAAGTAATGTTTTGTCCTGATCCTACGAAAAGATGGCCAACATGACTAAGGTTGACTCCTGCTAAGAGGACACATTTTAGAGAATTATTGAGCTACTATAACAAGTCATTTAAATCCAAGACCACGAAATGCATAATTTCAAGACTTTTTCATATTTTTGCCACAAGATATCTCTCAATAGCAAATTTACTTATTTTAACTAACCAAAGTAATACCAAAGGAGGAAATAACTACATAATATGGTTGGAGTCGAAATGACTCAGGCGAAAATACGCTTTCATCCGTATAATATTTCATGAACCGTCATTATTGTTCTTGAGATAATGTATAAATAGATGAATAGTATGAAGATATCTGATCGCACTTGACACATGGTCTTAAAATAATCGCGATTCTTCTCCCTTCCCAACCATTAGATCGATAGCAATGCCTCCTCTCAAGTTAAAACCGTGCCGCTTGATCTCGGTTTTATATTCTCAGGATCGTACCTTTTACTACATCTCGCTTATTCTTTCCCCATAAAACAAATTTCAATTCCCTTACGATTGCGTAATCCTCAAGATTTCTGGGATTCTTCTCAAAATCTCTCTCCCTTTGATATTCCAAATCGTCGAATTGGGATTCTGTTCCCATCTCCACCTTAAGGCCTCAGCAACTTCCATTCCTGTAACTGAGGAGGCAGAGCTCATGGAATTCGTGGAAAAGAGACCACACCCTTATAAAGGTGACAAGTTAGACCCACGAGAAGTTGGAGACGCAATGGTTTAGCGGGAAATAGTTCAGGTTTTATCGCGGGATTTCTTTGAGATTAGTTTTCATTCGGTCAAACCAAAAGAGTGAGAGTTGATGAACGTTAAGAATGGGAAAAATAAATATTTTTCCGGGTCACCGCACCCCTCGGGGGATAGGTTCCACTGAAATCGATTTCCATACCACTCCCGGGAACGCAGATAAACAAATTTATACCCAGAATGAAACATGTGGCCACAAAACAGTGCGCTATAAATCTCATAAATTCAGATGAAGTAATGGCTATGCGAGCCTTGGCCACTTTCGAAATACGTCTTCTATCATCCGTGCAGGGGCTACATTTTTCAATCGCAATGATAAGTCGCGCTGAAACTGTCACCTCTTCAATGACAGATGCTCTATGAAGATTCCAGATACCAAAAAGAGAACAAGAGATTCCACTAAAGACGAGTCTGTAAAACTAGAAATGAGATTTCAAAAGCCTAAGGCTTACAAGATAGAAATGCGGAGAACGTTAACTTTAAAAATTTATTCACTCATGTAAATATTCAAATCATCGTCAAAGTAACCAAGTATAAATAATCTACAAAAATAAAAGTTAAGAAAAGAATCAATAAAGAGTAAATGAATATTATATTCGAATTTTGGGGGAAATATGCAAAAAATACAAGCAAATATCTTGCGCAGATAAATAGCATTTAAGTTGAAAGTCTACTCTACCCTCAAGTAGAGAGTATGTAGCTGGTATTACATTTTATATACATTTATTTTAAGCACCTGCCTCACTTTTCTTGCGAGTAATAGGCAACTGAGGCATTGAAATTCGCATTTAAAACAATGGAATTGCGTCCGATGAGACAATATTTAAAATTAGGAAACGATATTTATAGAAAAACATCTCTGATATGTGAGGTCCAAATACGGGAGGGGTGAATGGGAGTGGGTGGTGGGAACGTCTATCAGAGAAGCATTGACGAAGTGCGGGAACACGTGAAATTAGTGGGATGTCGGGGAAAGGGAAGAAAAGGAGGGGTTTGGACACGGGAACGAATGAACGATAATGTGACCGATGGAAATCTCACTTTACTGAATGTCAAAGGTCACCTTCCGAGAACACATAATGGAAATTGCTCGCGAAATCTCAAAAATTATTTCCCTCGAAATCTGTAGCGTACATATCCTCCGCGTGGAAAACTGGTTATTCCATTTGATTGCATCGGTCCGTTCAAAATGCGAAAATCTTTGAGATAAAGCATTTTCCTACCAACAAAAGGAAGAACTTCCGCATTTCCAACCAAATTAGGGCTTCGAAAATTTTCAGGTACCAATTATTTCAATTTTCACATCTATACCTCATTTAAAACGTATATTTTCTTGTTTCCTCTTCTACGATTACCTCTCACCCCTTATCACATTTACGAACATCCTACTACTCCAAAATATTACCCCCATTAGAATTTTGTGCCTCCTGTTATAGTCACCCTTATTTCCACCAAATAAATAAAAACTTTGAGCATTCATTTAGCTCTCTAAGTGACACAAGAGAAGTGCTTAAAATTTTCTTGTGGGTCGCACCAATGTCGACTGGCATATTCCAGCATTACGACGTAAGAGCAGCGTTTGACTACACGGGCGTTTCTCTCAATTCATGGAAGAACGATTATTTGGATGCATATTTTATGAATCAATTTTAATATTATTTCGTCATCAAGCAAAAATCACAGTGAGGACTTGATACCCAATGCAACAAATGGTGCCAGTTAACCTGCATCGCCATATGGCGAGAAAAATCAAAGGACCGAGACCTACTGACTACGAGAAAAATACATATTTTGAAGTGAGACAGAACCTAAGAGTACTGAGTTGAGGAGTGTGTCTACGAATTCACAGCGCGTCGGCGTATTTTGGAACAAACCGAGTCGTTTCCGACAACATTCGCGAGCGCGCCACTCTCTGCACGAGTAACCGCTGATGGCCACAGAAACTCGCTTCCAGTGGAAGTGACCGCTGCGACGGAAAATCCACAGTGGTTGCTCGGCTTCAAGCGCTTATGTACACCCGCTCAGTTTGTCGCTTTAGGTGCTTCAAATCACTCCGCCCTCCCCCTCACCGTCTCTCTTACGCCGGCTCGGCATTCTCTCCGTCACCTGTGTTCTTCGAGTAGTACTTTCTTCAAGCGCTTCCCCTGCGAAGGTCTTAACGGCACCGGAAGGTCCCTCCGACCACGGAATGCTGAGCACCACGAGTGGGCGACGCCGCCACCCATCCCCCTCTCGACGCGGGGAGGCGTTGGGTGGGTTGGAGTGTTTCGTTGGTTTTCTGAGAACGGTGATATTTTGTCATCGCTCAATCACGTCACCCGCGTCAGGGATGAATACGAGGGCCGAGGCGTCGGTCCACGCCCTCGGCCCTCGTGCGGGCCCCCAGGGGATATTAATCCTCGGCGTCACACCCCTCGTCCAACTCCCTCGTCCTCTCCGCTTCCACCTCCTACCCGCCCCGTTAATATATGCCTCTAATGAAATTAAGTTCATATTAATCCTGTAGGGAATTCCGCATTTCAAATTTTAATTTCGCGAGCGAAAAAAAAAGTAATCGGGGTTCCATCGTTAGAGAAGGATAGAGGATTTGCGGCGGTGGCGGTCGGAAGTGAGCATATACCGCCGCTGATTAAAACAAGTTGCACAAAGTGTCACTCGTGCTGCATCAGAGAGAAACTGGATTATGGGGAACCGGTGGAGAAAGAACCAATAGTGGAAGCACTGCGCTTTTACAAAGTTTAAAACATCGAACTTATTTAGCTTCAATCACCTTTGTTGGTGAAAGATGAAAACACATTTCCTGGATGCCCTAATATAAGAAGCACGCTAAAAGTAAGGGTGGACTTATCATATATCAAAGGAGATTCATATCCTGGCCTCGTTTTGTTTAATACTACAGCATCAAGGATGCACTGTCAGGGCTGGTTTGAACACAAGATAAAGCCAATAATTAGCCATTTATTATGATTTATTTTTAATCACATTTGCAGGCATTCATACTTTTTTTAAACTCTGGGCAGGTATTACGAGCTTTAAGGATTGCGTGAGATATGTTTATTGGAGAAAAGGCAAAGACGTCCTCCGCTATTTCTATTTATTTTATTATATGTGCACTGTAATTCATAAATGTTTGCACTATTAACCACAATATTCATATGAGCCATCAATCTTATTTTGATTTCGTGATTAAAGACATAAAACATTAGCACACAATGTAATTTTCAAAGCTATGTACCCAAAATAATTACACAAGCGACCTATGGGAGCAAGTTGTTCCGTTGCAGCAACGGGCTCTGAGAGAGAAATGCGTTATCTATATTGATTACATCCTCATTCCCCGAGGCAGCCGTGTAGACGACGAAAAGGTCAAAGTTTTATCGTAAGCTAATAAACTTCGATAAAAAACCTCAGTATCCATGGGAAAGGGAAAGAACAAAACATATTCATCTCACAAAAAAAAATAAATCAAGAAACAAACTACCAATTAACATTGTTAAATGAAAATAAATGAGGACTAAGCTTTGCATATTTACGCATATTAACATATACCAATTCAATATATCGCATAAAAATAAAAACAGAGGTGATTTAATTTAGATAAAAGATTCATGGTATTAATAATTTCAAAAATATTCCTAGTATTTCTCCCCATAAAACCCCTCGAGTATATTTTTTTCCAATTCAACTGAGCACACAAAATATGCATTCTATTACATTGATTCTCGCATCTATTTCATTTTAAGAATCCAGGCATTTTAATATTAGAAATAAAGCACTTTTGACTATGGTCGATTAATTCACTATTCAGCTCAGCAAGAATTCATAAATTATTCGGAACTAAAATATCATCAATACCCTACTCTTTATTTTTTACATAAATCGTGTCAACATATTCCTTTTTCAAACAGTTTGGCTACCTTTATACTCAACAAAGCGTACCATTCATTATCATTGGAACACTAGAGGCTGAAATACATATTTATACTGAAGCGGAACATTGCCGTACTTAACTTTTACAATAAAAACCATAAACACGGAAATAAACCCGAAGGTCGGTTTGTTAGGTTATGGTAGAGTTCACCCGGAACTAAGCCCTATACAGTGTGTGAAATCCACACATCAATACGTTAAAAAAATGTTTCAACCCCACTATTATTAAAAACCGTCAATAGAGCGTTAAAGCAATACTTCACCAGTGAAAAAGTAATGCACTTCTCTTTTAACATCAATTCACATTCCTACTGTTTGAACCCAACACCAGTGCGGGCAGCCCTTATGTCACTCTGGAGTTTGCTTTTCGGGAAAGGTGGTGGCCATTGTCGGGTAAATATTTATCTTGTGAGCAGCCTCCTCCATAAATAACATCGTTCCATTAACTAAGCAAGCGTTATCATTTGTGCACTAAAGAACACCGTAGGGGCATATCTTCTCAAAGAATAGATTAACGGTGAACGCTCTTGTTACTGGCGAAATCTCGGTGGTTGATTTTCGAAAAATTCACTGTTAGTTAGATGATATGAGTGTCCCTTCTCGGCTTGAAAGATGAGGAATTTTACCATCGAGACTTCTAGCCACCAAAAGATTGTTTCCAACAAAAAATGTTAGATTTAGAAAAAACGCATGCACTCTTACTAACCAAAATTCTTGTTCAACCATTTTTGCTGTGAATTCGAAAACATAAAGGCATTCGTGTCCTGTTTTTTTTAATCATAGTTCCGAAATTATACGTGCGTTAATAAATAATTCTCATTTTATGAATCCAAGGTCTGCATACTTCTAAATGTGGCATTTGGTAATTCTGCCACTTGATTGCTTCGTAGAACGATAAAACTTTAGCAAGGACACCAATTCGGAGTTCCTGATCGTGTGGCTGGATTTTCCTCGTCCCATCCTGTCTCCGAACACTTTCATTTCATTCACAGCACAGGCAAAATGGACGCCATACGGAATAGTTTTCGTAATGGTAAATCCTAGAGCCGTTAACCATTTTCAGGTGAAAAAAGGAATATGAAATTTAAAACCAAAACACTATAACTTAACGCGACTTCAATGCGTTTCTTGAATGTTCTAAGACTTCTATTGGACTGAAAGTAGTAAAATACTTATGTCAAATTTCTTCACATTACTCAACAGATTTTGGATTTATTTTCCTTTCAATTGTCGGTTTTAAACGCAGATTCTTCGATGAGTCTTCTAAAAACTAGTGTTACGTTGAAATCCAGCTTCGCCCCTCCATTGGAATGATTTTCAGTATAGTAACTACAGTTTTATCATTTTCCTGCCAAAATTGGTATCTTGGCAAAAAAGACGGATTTAAAACAATTGGAATGCATTATAGTGACGATGCAATAATTTTAGAGTGCAAAAATTCGCCTTACCTCAATTCTTAATTATATTTGGTATATGCTGAATATTTTCTATGACCAGTATAATAAAATTGGCAATTGAAAACCAATTGATTCATTGGTTATTTAATGAAGAGTCACCGACGCATAATTATAGTAAATATTGCTTCATGAATTTTGATGAGCACTATTTAATATGGAAACATATAATTTGAAATTACATACGTCCCACTATTTTATCTTCATGGTGATTCATAAATATCGTATTTCAAAATACAAATTCCACAAAAGACATAGAAATATAAACTGTCATAAGCCACCATTAGTTGTATAAGCCAATTTTATTCAGATTAAAATCAGTGAGAGAGAAATGCTTTGATTAGCTAGAGGCGGTGGTCAGGGATCACGATTAAATTCCGATTGAAAGAACTACACGTGTATTCTAATTACTGAACAAGGGGTTGATTATATACTCGTAAGCATGAATATTAACTACAAAAATCGCACTGTTATAGAAAAAAATTCGCATGAAAAGAAGTAATATTTTATTTTGCCCGGCATAATAAATTTACTGAGAGAAGATATCCTTATTGTTGCGTTTATACCGTAAATATAATAATAAATCCATTTATTATAAAAAATAAACATTTTCATCTTGGATGCACATGGGCACCATTTTAGGTGATTAAATTTAGATCGCGGATCTACTACTCGATATACTACTCGCCATAAAACAACGAACTCGAAAACATTCTTCCATTTCAAGTATAAAATTTAGACTAGATGAAATAAAATTTGGAATGCTTTTTTTTACGGTCATGTAACAAAATAATTTATATATTATACGTACGTTAAACCGAAATTTTCCCAACTATAAATCTTCTTTAAAATCATGTTTAATGTCACCTTCGATACCCTACGTCTTGCTAATTTAAGTAATTAAACTAAAATGTAAGTAAAAATTTTGCAAAATAAAATGCTAAGCATAGTTCTTCGAATTGCGCCAGAGACGACCACCATAGATACACTCGAAATTTTCAATTTATCTTCGAAAATTCTTATTAATGGACTTTCGAGTCACGAAGAGAGTTAGAACTTATACATCATTTTTAATATACATAAGCACTCAACCGTCAAATTAATGCCCGCACATAATGCGATCCCCTTGTCTGTATACGCCTCAGAACTTCCCCGGCGAGCGATGATTTTCGTGCCTTCACGCGAGAGCGTATTCTATTTCTCTCGTTAACACCTCCGCAAAGAACCGACACCGTCGCGACGCTGCCGTAATCCTGGCCTCATAATCAGCGTCCCCTCCAATGCTCATCTCCACCCGGCTGGGGGAGACGGGCATTGGTTCCACCCCCTGGGGGGTGGGAGAGTAAGGCGGGAGCTTCATTCCGCTTGGACGCCCGTGGGCCACGAGAAGGTGGACTTCGCCCCCAGTGGGCAAGGGGCAGCGAGCGCCGCGCTTCTGATTTCCCGCTCCGTTCATCGCTCAGCTTCCAGGCACCCCCAACTCCGGTGGAATGAGCCGCCTCCTCCGTACCCTTCCTCCGCCACACGCTCTGCCAAGCCAGTGTTTGATTTCTGACGCTGGTGTTTACTCTCACGTCGGGTCTTTTGGGAAAGGGTGGGTTTTCATAGGGGCCATGAGCCGAAAAATATACGGTTTCTGAGGAATAAGTCACGTAACATTTGTGTATTATAGGATTTCTAAAAAAGGAATGGAATCATTAACTTTAGAATAAGTACTGTCTACCTATTAGCATAAGGAAGTGTGGTACCAATTTGAGAGAGGCCTCCATAAAAGGTAAGGATCACGTGTTTTAGAAAATATGACCGGTTTTTGAGATT
Source organism: Hetaerina americana (assembly GCF_022747635.1). NCBI lineage: Eukaryota > Metazoa > Arthropoda > Insecta > Odonata > Calopterygidae > Hetaerina > Hetaerina americana. The sequence goes on along the minus strand of NW_027286874.1, from coordinate 10,179,667 downwards.
ATTAATCGATTATATGAGAGGAGGTAACCATTTTTAATATCAATAAAAAAACTACTGCCCATCACTCAGATAAACATTTATGAGGAGTTTTTAAATTTAAATTTTTAAAAATTATGCGAATAGTTCTCAACCAAAAATTGCGTGGAAAATAAAATGGAGGAACAAAAGGCTAGAATATTGGTGCCCATCCAATAGTGTGATCTAGCCCGAGAAATCTATGACCCCATCAATCAGGTTCATCGAGAACCAGTTAAGCGAGCATATTGCAAGTTTTCAATTACCACAATACGCATAATTCCTAAACATATGAGAAAACTGCTCTGATAACAGAAAAAATTAATCCGGAAATCTTCGATAAAAACATAAAACTGATAAGGTCATAAATGTAAATATTTTTTGTGGAAGGAAACAAGTTGGAAACCTACATCCGCCTTGTCGATACTCTTGAAGATGCGCACGTGGCCTGCAGAACGGAAGCACCACTGGACTCACAAAATTCTCCGCATATTTCGGCTCCTCCGATTGTATAAACCCTCCGGCTTCACGTTTACATCATCAGCTAAAACGTAACCCAAACTTTATCGGACCGAAAACGCCACATTTCGGCCTCAATTAGCGATATTTGCGGCACATTTGGGAAAACATGGCCCCGGTTGAAAGATGATTTATCATCCGGCAATGAGGGAGATAGGGGAGTTAATAAAAGACGCACTGTGATCCACGGGGAGGGGGGGGGGCCTCCCCCCCTGACCGACGACCGAATCCGATCCGGCCGCCTAACACTAGCCTTCCCCGCCCCCGCACAACACAGTTTCATCCTCTACTCCTCTCGCCCCGCCCCTCCTTCCCCCACCCCATCGATCAACTTCAACTCACGCTCCTCTTCTCCTACGCCTTCTTCTCCCTCGGTGCGGTCGATGGTCCATTAATTATAGCGCGCGCTCTCACGCGACCCGAACTCCTCCGGCTAGGCTCACGCGGGGGTAGTGCCTTTGGCCAGACGTGACGTCGACGCGATGCCTGCCGCCGGAACTCGCGATCCTCGTCCGCGCGCCGCCTCAGATGCAAGCACAGGTGCACGGGATGTCGCGTGAGGTTCGGCGTCGCGCGGCGGAGAACTGCGCCCCGGGGACCGGGCGGGCGTGAATGAAAGCGAACTATTTCCGATTTTAAACCAGAAGCCAAATAGGTGAGCCACTCTTGTCTCAATTAGGAATGTTTACCTACGCTCGTTCAATATAGAGATTCCGTCACGAAAACTTTCCGGCGACTTTAATAAAGGAGATAAAACGCCATTTAGCAAACAGAACTTTACGAAATGCTATATCTCGAAGATTGTTACATAAAATGTTCATTTTAAATCTACATAGAATAAAAGAAATGCAGATTAAAACTTCGGCTGTTTGTGTTGCTATTCCATTAATTTCCTCAGGTTTGGAGAATTAAACGATAAATAAAAACTATGGACACTGATCCAGGAAATGTCAAGGTTTGCGAATTTCTAAATCTTATATGTTTTCATTTAATAGAGTTATTTTTCGAATATAAAATTACTGCAGCATTAGATTATGGATTTACAAGGAATGAATGATGTTTTGATTTTACCACCACGTCAAATTTGAAACAATGGTATAATATTTCTCCTAATCATTCCTTCATCTACATGGCTAAAATTGATGAACTAGCATAAAAATTTGCACGCTGATTCGGAAGGGATCAACGGAAAGAACGCTTTCTTACTCTTCACAATCAACCACTACCGTTAATTCTTTAAACATATGACTGATATTTGACACAAGATCGATTTTGAATCACCTGATAACATTCAAAATATGCTGACTACTGCAGTAGATAAACTATGCTTTAATTTAATATTTTATTATTATCTGCTTCAACTCTAATCTAAGAACATTAGTCGCTAGCTTTATATTAAGTATAAGCCAGGCGGTGCTGTCGCCATGAACAGCGTGAGTAGTGTTCAGGGAATAATCAGAATGGCACGAGGAAAACCCCAGCGATTCCTCTGGACACCAGAAGGCAAGAGTCGTACATCCAATCCAATGTTAAAGGCTTAACTACATATGCACCAAGCTAATTTTCTATCATTAGATAATTTTATGGTAAAAGAGTTAACAGAAGACGAAAGCGTAAACATGGAAGGCGGAATTTATAGCGTGAGATAGAATGAAAATCACATAAAGGATGATGGAAGGCATTGCAGATATCTAAAGAAATCAAGAGGATCGAAGATAATGAAATTGATAGGATTGAGGCTCTTCGCTCCATGACGAAGTTTCTTTTCCAAAGTGCCTTGGGAGTACTTTTTGAGTTGATTATTGCCACTGTAGGGAGAAGGTCTATCTCTCACCGCTGCCACTTCGCTGAAATTTTCTCTCCCGAAAGAGAGACTTAAAATAACTACCGCGCCTTTCAGGCGTGACGCATGAGCAATGCAAAAGCAGTCAGTTCATAATGAAATAAGACACTTAGCTTATCCACATGAAATAGTTTGAATACGACCTAGGCTTCTTTACAGTGTCACATCTTCAGCTGAAGATGCCACGCTGTAACGAAACCGAGGTCGTATTCAAACCATTTTATGTGGAAAAGCCAAGTGTCTTCTTTCGTCGTGAAGGATTTCCGCCATGTTACGCCCGAAACTGCGTTATTTATTCAGTCAGTTCATAATAAAAAAATTGATGTTCCTACGCTGTCACAGTTTCACTTCATGGAATTCCTCCAAGGATTTAAACCACGTTTCCTCGAGTTCTTTCAGCAAAAAGGACAAAAAAATAGCGGGCGAATGCATAATTGAAAATACCTAACACATTTTCGACCCTTTTTTTACAAAACAGAAAAACGATTCCAATGCAATGAAGGAAAATCCTTCAGCCATTGAATCCGTGGAAGGTTCTACTCCGTCATTGCATCGCTTGACTGGGAATTTTGCGACGGATCTCTTCTTGAATTCTCGCGTATACACGCATATCGCCTAAATGGAGCCAGAAATGAGCTCTATTCCATTTCGGCGGACCAAGCCGCCCATTAACTTATGAGTAATACACGAATGCCTTATGAGTAATACAGCAATGCCTTAAAAACCTGAACTTATTTTCAAGGTAAACACACGTCTTTTTGAATCTTTGCATTCAAGAATTCCATCACAAGATGGCTGAAGAGCATCGATTAATGCTCCATTTAAAGTTTAAAGTATAAGTAAAGTATACTTTAAGTTTATTGTATTCAAGATTGCACTTTACTTTTCTGTGAATGGAAGTTAAGCTGTATGTCAATTCTTGTATTCGATAAACGATCATGACTGAAATTTACTGCATGATATGTTTTAATATTTTCATACGTAAAATAATTAATCATTGCATGTTCTGATCATCAAAATATTAAGGTAAGGTTTTACGTAATTCATCATAATTTTATTCAGTAAATCTCAAATGATATTTATTTTGGATTTGATAAAAAGGAGGTCAAAAAAACAAAGTTCCTACAGTCACTCTTTTGATATTAGCTAGGGTAATACATAACACTACGAGAATTAGGTAGAGTGAATGTTCTCGAATTTAGTATTAAGGTGATAAACTATGCTTTTATAACTTTTTCGCATCTTATATCTGTCGTAAACATAAAAAAGTAGATCTTTTCTAGGTCAAAATTGTCCTAACGATGGCTTTCATAAGCCACCCTCAGTGCCGTCTATTTTATGGGGAAAGCGATCCATCTTTCTCCGCCACTTTTTGTAGTCGCACTGGGGAAAGTATTCCCCATCTCACATAAAAAACCATCTCTTGAAATACACATATCATAAAGATCTCCCTTCCGGAAGTTCCTGACGATGCATTCACAATATACTAAGAAACTCACATCCCCGATGGGAGCCATGAATAATTTTTGATTCGAAAATATATCCTTCCTTTGCGTAGTATTTTTGATCGCTCCTCCTCGCTAAAAAACTGCCTACAGAACTTTAGCTGGTCAAAATACCTGCCGCCAAAACTTTCGCAGCACTGCTATATCCAAGATAGTCAGCGTAGTGACTTGTCATCATGTTTTTGTGTCGCTATTGTGTGGCGAGTAATTAATAAATGGTTTGATAGCAATTTAATTCATTCCTTTCGATTACCAATTCTATTCCATAGTTAACATAGCAAATAGCTATGATTATGACTCTTCTATACCAACCATTTACTGATATAAGATGCAACTAAACACCGAAATCATTAATCTTATGTACTTCACAGAAGAAATAAGTGAAAGTAGTGATTTAGGAGTCTCTGTATCCTCCACTTAAATAGTCCTCCAGATAAAATTCACCACAAAAAATGTACAATATAATTAAAAAAAATGTAGGTACATATTATGAAAATCTGTTCACTTAATTGATTTTTAAGTTAGTAAAAATTGGACGCATCTACCAATGTTTGCTCAATGAATAGTATTATTCAGAATTACCGTATAATTCAGCTTATTTGCCTGTTGGGTTAATTGTAAAATGAACATTTCGAGGGAAAGCAGATATATATCATAAATGTACGTTTAATTAGATTAACATTCAATTTCCCTAATTTAAATTACTCATGATATACTAACAACCATATGAGGAAAACATGCCGTAATTACCGTACGGTAGCTTCTTCAATTTTTAAGTTCAAATGTGATAATTAATGGATATTTAATTGATATTTCCTGTCTTTCGCTTGCTATCAATTTAAAATAGACCCTAAGTATAATTTGTGCACTCTAAGTACTAAACGAGTTAACTCAAGCATTACTTTATGCCACACTACGCAACCTTAATAAATTCGATTACAATTCGGACGAATATTGCCGTAATTTTCCTCCCGGTTACCACATTAAAATTATTAAGCACTGCTACTCTTAGGTGGTGGCTGCGACTTATTTTCGTCACACTCTAAATGAAACGCCCTAAATTTAAGTGGTATACCGTGCATTTCAACTAAAAATGCCCATCACCTAAGGTTATCAACCTTACCCCATCGCCGCCGGGCACGGTCGCGGCGAGGTATCGTTATCGCCTGCCAACCCAGAGGTCGTGGGTTCCATTCCCGCCAAGGTATTTCTCCACATAGATCTTGGGCGTTTATAATTGCCTTCTATGTTGTACTTGGGACTAAGTGGAAGAATCTCAATCTCACCCAAATAAAAAATGACGTAAAATTAATTAAAATAAAATGAATCAATCCGAGGATCCATACATACTTTATATTATAAGCTATTCTGTTACCTTCCCGCCTATTTTATACTGGTACATGTTAATAAATCAGCATCTATAAAAAATTGGGTTGTTGCGGTGACTGGTGCACGGTGGTGGCAGACATTTTCAGAGGTATCCTGACCCCTACTTGGTATGAAGTGCTTCAAGCACTTCGAGTGCTATGTGAACGTGCACGTCGTCCTTCGTATGGGACGATAAAATTTGGATCCCTTTGTGCCTTTCGTCGAAAGTCAGAAAATCTCGACGTCAAATTTCTCTCCGCCCTTTCCTCCTTTTCTGCACATTTGCTTTGTACTAAAATACCAATGCATCCCGTAAGGCACTTACGACCTCGGCTGACTGTAGCTTCCCAAAATAACTACTGCTACTTGTCATCGTACAACATATATTAAGGTTATCATTAACTGTTCACATTTAATCGACATTGTTAGAGTTTACATTACGCACAATCACATAAATTGGTAATTTGAGAGAAGATAATCTTGGAAAAAGAATATGATGGATGATTTAGTGTAAGTCACTGAACCAATACCCTAAAACCTGAAACTAAATCGGGATTTTTATTGCATAATGGAACAGATTTGATTATTTTGACAATGGGGGAAAAACCGTATGGGTACAACGAAAATACATCACTCAATGGATCCCCTCCCCCATCTCGCACATTCCAGCCACCATCTCTCTTTCCCCTACCCTCCCACTCCGCCCGCCACCTTCTTCGCCCCATTTCATTTCCCCATCTCAATCTACCCAGGAGTCCCCTATAACGCTCCACAATTAGACGTCGAGCCCCGGCAAGGGATCTCCTAAGATGCCTGGAATGCACGAGAGGAAAATGGGGCAAGCCCCGTGACCCTCGTCGACCAAAGGGCAAACCTTTGACAAAGGCAGTCTGGACAATTAATTGCCGGCGAAGGCATTAAGGCCTCCCGTCTCTCCTCACCGACAGTCAACTAGGAGTTCAAGAGCGTATTTATGAGCCCCTGTTTGCTATATTCTCTCTATGAAATAGCATTCAGAGCGAACACCAATGACAGCTCATGCATGCATGAACAAGAAGAAGTCTGCGACAATTTTTATGAATGGGCGTATATTAAAAAAAGTGTTTGAGGAGCATAAATCGAAGGAGAGTAGATATAAGTTCGATATAAAAAAAATGACGTGCAGATGTCCATCTTAAATGTCGTTTCGCTCGTACAGGAATCGAAGGCGACATATCTCTTTTATCAGACATCATTGTTTTATTATCAAGGAGGATAGTATCTTAATTTCGATCTTGGATCCTAATTTGTCGATTCGAGCTTCTCAGTTGATTATGCTTTAAATACAGATAGTGGGGTCATCCAATATTTGCATGGGTACCGAGGTGCGCGTGGGGGCGCTCCTGAATCGGGGGCAACTATTTGAAAATGTCTCCAAACCCACGTTCTTGCGAGGCGAATTCCAAAGGAGACCAAGCAAACCACACTTGAGCTACTACTAGATACTCGGATATAAGCATGAAATTCTGGCTAGCATTACCTTCCTCGGAATTTCTGGGCACAATTCCAAGAAAGAGCGGCTAATTCACCTAAAGGACTATTGAGATAACCAGCGTCCGAACTGAATCTGTCTATTCAAATATGCTGATGAAGATTTTATTACTTTGAATGAAAATATTGACATACTTTATGAGGATAAATCTTATTAAACGTTAAAAAATTGAAGGAATTGATGGGCAGTGCTTTTTACGTGGATGTGCAATGTTAAGATTACTATGGAGCGTACTACTATTTAGCCGCCAATGCCTCGTCATGGAAGGAAGTGTATGACCATAGATTAGATAGTTTTCAATGAGCAAAGAAAGAAGACTATTCGTAATATCAGAAGAGTTGACCATAATTTTACACCTGGCGTGAGGATTTAGAAAGTTTGAGGTCAAATGTAAAGAGGGCTAAGATGTTGATGGAAGAGACGTTGTGGAGTAGGATTACGTTAAAAGTCGCTGACGAACAGTAATAAGGAAAAAATAAGATACGAGGTAGGATACTCGTACATGAACACCAAGAAGAAAAGTAGAAAGAATGATAAATCTTATCCGTTAGTAATGGACGAAAATATTTCTGCCGGATCTCACATACAATGATGATACATACTCGTAATAGCTTAATACAGTTTATAAAGTGTAACTTGTAGCAAGTGAAAATGGTAAACAGATTTTCATTTCTGACTCATGCATTAACTTAACCAAAGCATTATGTGATTTAAGCAGTGGCAAACAGGCGAAAAAAGGTGATTTATTGACTTAATTTATTATTTATTGTTTCTAGCAATATGAATGGAAAATTAAGAAAAATATATAAAATAAAAAATATTAAAAAAGTAACAATTCTTCATCACAATTAACAAGGTCAAATATTTATTTTTTCTACAACACATGATGTATTGAGAACCTTTTCAAGAATAACAAATTCGAGAACTTCACAGGGTAAAAATAGCCCGACTATTTCGGACAACTTCTTTGAGTTCCAATGAATTCATATTTTCTGAACAATTTATGGATTCAATTTTTATTTACGTGTAGTCAGTGTATAAGATGGACTACGGTACAAATTAAGTTTTTAACCATTGTCTATTTTCAGCTGTCTCACGTAGAATTTTCTATGGTCAATCAATAAAGAATAGTTTCAATATTAGATTAAAAGTCTTTGAAAGAAAAGAAGGGGTATCCAAAATAAGGAATGTAAAAACGTAAAAATGCATACTCCATTACCGCCACTAAAATCCCGGACTCTAATTCCTATTCCCGGGGTGTCCACGTCCACCGTCAATCCGTCTGTCCATCTACATTTCGGGGCGGCAGCGAGTGCCATCCCCCCACCGCCGCGTGTCGACGAGTGCTTTCAATCCCGCACCGCTTCGTTTTGATTTTCCGCCGAGGGATGAAGCCCTACTTTCGGCCGACGTATCCAGGTGACGGGAAACGAATACCTTGTTTGAGTGACCCATAGGGAGAGCATATTTAAACGAGTCCACATTGAGGCTATTTTCTGCCTTCCACTCAAACAAGCAGAAAGGACAAACACGAAATAAAGGGGACGGGCACTCGGGTGTCCGGCGAGACGGTCGGTCACGTGAACTGCAGACCTGACAAGGACGAATTCTGCAATCGCGATTCGAATCCAGGGAGGGAGATGGAATGAAAGAGGCTTCCTTCTCCCCCTCTTTCGATCCCCCTCCCCCAGTGGCAGAATAAAAGGAAGAATGATGAGCGCGCTGAGCCCACGGAGACCATCCACCCAAACGAAACATTTCGAAAGAGCTGACTAGGCACGTCATTTTATGTCATTCCAACTTGCAGGGAACCGGGAAGGAAAATCCGAGAACGGGGTCGATGTTTTTAGCTGAACTTTCAAAGCAGGCACTACGATTAGACTGAGAAATTCGAAACCGCGCTTAAAAAGCGATGGAATTTCCAGTGATGAATTTTTTTACGGTCCAAAACACGAGGGGAATCCGTGAATCTTTCATTCTGTGGGGATGTACGTGTGCGAGTTATTCCCGGAATTTTGTAATATGTGCATGCGGAATGCTTAAAATAAAAATTCATTACGTAAAATGACAAAGAAACGGAAATGACGGAACTTCAATTTATTTTTGCTGTGAATCCCGAGTGTGCCGAACAGAGAAAGAATTCCTAGTATTTAGATATTAATGACTAGTCCGGTGGTGTGTCCACAGAATTTGGAATGCATAAAATTTGCATTATGTTCTTAGATTTAGCAACCTTCGTGCAACCTTCACCGAAGTTAAATAAAAACGCAGAAGCGAATGGATTAGTCATAGATTACGGATTGCAAACGTCTCCCTCGACCCGATCACAACCGTGCACGCGCCCAGTCCAGCAAAGTCTTCGATTGCTGTGAGGGTTGAGGTAGCGAAACCTCGCTCCTATAAACGGGAGAGAAATTCAAAGGAACCGAGGTATGTGAAACTACGGGATTCATCATTGCATTGAATTTCATCTCGCCAGAGCCTTCAAAACTGAAGATCAACAGAACGTAAAGGAAAAATGGCTCTTTGAGTGACGTAATAAAATAGAGAAAAAGACGAATAAGATTCCAGAGATCTGCTTGAAAATATAACCAAGAAAGGAAGATAAAATACATCTAAATCGAAAGAAGATTGGTGACCAAAATGTAAAAATATATGGCCAGTCATGCTACGGAACGGGAATATTCTGCAGGTCGGGAGCACTTGAAATCACCTTTGACGTTAATATAATTACGGACAAAGTGATATAACAGGATAATTCCCACCGACTGCTTATGGGATATGTTTCCCCATTAAAAGCACTCACAGATTACAATTCTAACAAAGGTCTACGAGTTGTTTATTCATTATCTACTCCCTTAAGTCAATCTCGACAGGGAATAAAACACGACAAGATATTAATAAATCATAAATTTTTAGAAAAAAACTCCTAATTTATGGAGTTCGTATTTGAGTAAAAAACATAAATATAGACGAATTAGGCAACCAAATTGGCGCACTACCTGATTAAAAATATCACGGTAAAAAATTTGCGATTAACTTTGAAAGAATACCGAAAGTAGGTTTTATAATTAAAGGGTCTTTTCCATCATGACATCCTTATACACTTTCTTTCTTTATTCAGACTATATATATATATATATATATATATATATATATATATATATATATATAACGATTGTACGGAAAAACTCACACGAGCGGCACAATAATGGGCTGACACAATATAACACAAATAGAGTAGAATAGCAACATTTAAAAGGATACTCACACGGTAAATTGTTCGAGCTTTCGACCCTCTCAGAGGCCTACTTATGGCCACATCGACGTTACCTCACTTCTATTCCCCATGCATAGAGTAGAATAGCAACATTTAAAAGGACACTCACACGGTAAATTGTTCGAGCTTTCGGCCCTCTCAGAGGCCTACTTATGGCCACCATCGACGTTACCTCACTTCTATTCCCCATGCAGAAGGTTTATCCTCCCTCCGGTATTATCTTTCTCTACGCCCCCTACCCCAGCGCCCCTCGACGGAATTTCTCCTCAATCTTGCCACTTTCGTCCTAACTAAAAATGCATTCGCTTTCCAAAATTGTTTTTACCTACAGACAAAAGGCACAGCGATGGAAACGAGGATGGCGTCATCATACGCCAATCTCTTCATGGGCCATCTCGAAGAGACTTTCCTGTCACAGCAACCCTTTCAACCTCTTTTCTGGGTCCGCTACATAGATGATATTTTTATTCTCTGGACACATGGCTCTGATGCTCTCAACAATTTCTTATCCGCCTTAAATTCATCTTTCACTGTTAAATTCACCTCTTCCATTTCAGACTCCACCATCACCTTTCTTGACACAGACATCTCACTTCAAAACAACAAATTCACTACTTCAGTACACATCAAAGACACTAACCATCAGCAATACCTACACCACACTAGCTGTCATCCTCAACACACGAAACGCTCGATTCCTAACTCTCTCTCTATCCGCGGACACCGAATTTGCAACACCACAGCCACTCTCAACAAATACCTTGACAATCTACATCTTGCACTACTCAAACGCGGTTACCCAGAAAAGTTACTACAAAATAAAATCCACCGCTCTTCCCGAGTAGTAGTAGTTTTTAGGGGAGGCGACCGACAGCTAAGGTCATTTGCGCCATAGAGGATGGACAGGAAAGGATGAAGGGTGGAGAGAAACCCGGCGTCGGCATTAGCCTACTCTTTACGAAAAGCGCCAAGGGATCCGCTGTTTAACGTCCCATCCGACGGACGGCGTACTCACTCAAAGTGCCCTCCACAAAGCACCTCAAGTAGGGATCGAGATACCTCTGAAAAATATTCAACACCGCCGGGATTTGAACCCACGCCCTCTGGGTGGGAAGCCAGTACGTTACCCCCGCACCATCTCGATCCCCACACCACACAATAACAAGCCCACATCTGACGCAGGACTCAACCTTGGCACCACCTTTTTCCCCGGATCACACAGACTGAAAACCCTCCTTAAAGAACTGTTTCCAATTTTACATGACAATGACGCGGCCTCATCCTTACTACCCAAATGCCTATCTATCGCATACAGACGACCCGCCAATCTCAAAAACCTTCTGAGATCCACCAACCCTTTGGCGCCCCCCCGTGACAAATTTCCCAATATTTCCCCAACTTGCAACCGCCCCCGATGTAAAACCTGTCCTCTTATTATGCCTACTCCCCTCTCCCTACATCCCCTCATTGCCCCCTCACCTCGTTCCCACGCTAATTGCCTCTCAAAAAATATTATTTATCTTTTATCATGCAAACATTGCACTGCCTTTTACATAGGCGAATGCATTACCCCCTTAGCCATCCGAATGAATAATCACCGGTACTCGTGCAATTCTGCCTCACTCTCTTCTTTTCCTATCCCTTCACACGCCAATTCCCACAACCTTTCATTCGACCAGTGTTTTGGTCTCAGCATCCTAGAATCCCTGCCTGATTCAGCCACCAATATAGAGGTGAGAACTCGTGAATCCGCCTACATATTAGCTTTCCGTTCTTTCAAAATTCCCACCCTTAACCGCCATCTTTAATTTCCCTCCCAGCATTCCCTCCACACCTCCCCTCCCCGCCCATACCTCTTTCCCCTCTCCTCAGCAACAGCATATTTTCTGTCTCTCTTGAAGAAGGCCTTTAAGAGGGCCGAAAGCTCGAACAATTTACCGTGTGAGTGTCCTTTTAATTGTTGCTTTTCTATTCTATTTGTGTTATATTGTGTCAGCCCATTATATACATATATATTATTTATTATTATTATTATTACTTCTATATCTTCAGATGAAGACGGATTGTTTCCGTCGAAATATCAAGAAATAACGTGTGAGTGTTCTTCTTTTTTTGTGTTCCTATATTGTGTGTTACTGTGTATTGTACTATCTCTATATATATATATATATATATATATATATATATATATATATAAATATATATATATATGTATATATATATGTATATATATATGTATATATATATATATATATATGTATATATGCTTTCGTAGACGTAACACGGAAGTGCCGAATAGTACAATACACAGTAACACACAATATAGAAACACAAAAAAAGAACACTCACACGTATTTTCTTGATATTTCGACGGAAACAATCCGTCTTCCTCTGAAGATATATAAGTAATGATTATCATTACTTCTATATCTTCAGAGGAAGACAGATTGTTTCCGTCGAAATATCAAGAAAATACGTGTGAGTGTTCTTTTTTTGTGTTTCTATATTGTGTGTTACTGTGTGTTGTTATATATATATATATATATATATATATATATATATATATATATATATGTATATATATATGTATATATATATATATGTATATATATACATGTATGTATATATATATATATATATATATATATGTATATATGTACACCTATATGATCATATATACACTCTAGTATGCATCGTTAATAGAAAAATTGTTTTTTTAGTATTAACCAAAGCGAAAACCACTCAATACAAATTTCAAAGACAAAATAGAGGACAAAATTCAACGTTACTATTACAGAAGTAATTGCTTTCCTTACCAAATAACTTAGAAAAACTGTCTAAATTTAATTTTCCTAAAAAGATGATAAAACACAGGTTCAAACATTTATAAAGCTCTTATGAATTCACAAAATCCAAGTAATGTTTAGCAAAGGAATTAAAAAAGATGGTATGCACGTAAATTCGAATGGGAATTTAGCATTTTCATCCTGAGTGGCACTGTAGGAAGTAAATATCAATAAACTAAGAGAAAATTCAAAAATAGTACCAAGAAGAAAAGCATCCTTTGATAACAAATATCCGAATCACTTTACTATCCATTCAAAGCTATCCATCAACATCAGTCCAAACTGAAGCTTAGTTCACCGCTACCCCTCATTCTTCTCAATTCAACTCGGATCAACTTAGGCCTTTGACGGAAGACCTTCTTTATTCCATCTCTATTCATAACGCCTACGCATATTTTTTTCCATAGGGCTCTTTCTTTAAATGTACTTCTAAAATTTCTCCCATTTACCAAATCTATACATTCGCTTCTGATGGCGATTTTTTCTTCTCCGACTCCCAGTTAACTATTTCTGTCCACTTCTCCAACATTGACACTAAGCTCGTAGGGTTTTAACGAGTTCTCCCATTCAAAGCTGGTCTTAATATGCATTAGGTTATGAAGCAATTATTATTTACCATTGAAATAGATCACATGAACGAAGGAAAATGCTAAAAAATGATTAAGGACTGCACACATCCCTGAAAGATGGAAAAACAAATTATAATCAGTAATTAAATATTAATAAATATTACAATAAATAAAGTCAAATATAATTGAAAATCAGTAATGTAAAATTCTGCTTTGTAATTTAAGATACCTAGTCGCCATAGCAATGCTACGCGTATTCTGTAAATACGCACTATACTTCTGCACCACCAGAAATGAATTACCTCTGAAAGCATACCAACTCCGCAAGAAGTGATTTAATTACGCTTCATTACTTTTAAGTCCATATTAATTTGCCACTTGCGCTTCCTTATATTCTTGATGTAGGAAGCCAATACAAATAAAAGCCCCTAGTTAGTATTCAACAGAACAATTTTTTAATAGGTAACGTATTCCCCACTTGCCGGCAATACTGGGGAATCTTACTATCTCCAAGCGGCACACTATTCAAGAATAAAAAATTAAATAGAGAGTAGAAATATTGAAGAGATTAATATATATATATATATATATATATATATATATATATATATATATATAAATATACAGACCCTCCCCGGACTACAACCTTGACGTGGTGGAAGGGCTTGTGCGTTCCGATGACCCCTAGAGCTGTGCTGGCGGGAGTAATAATTATTGCTCCTGGTAGGGTCACCCATGCCAGATAGGTCGAAGGTTAGGAGCCAGACGAAAGGTAGTCCACGCAGCGTCTGTTCCTCAGTGAGGCGGCTGCAATGGCGTCTGACCCCAGTGGGGCGGCCAGTAAGTGATGGTGTCACGTTAAAAACACTATTGAGGAAGGCAACGGGAAACCACCTCAATTATCATTCCCTAGAAAAATATGATGGACACTAGAGATATTTTGAGTCCTGGCAACCACGGGGCTCGGCCCAATCGGCCGTGTGTCGTGCCCGGCAGCGGGGGAGGCAAGGCTTCCGCGGTCGTCATCCCACGAAACCCTTGCAAGGGAAAACCAGCAGCAGCAGGACAGAAGACGCAGGAGAAGAAGACAAAATTAGTTAGAATAGGAACGTGGAATGTTAGGACAATGATGAGGAAAGGGAAATTGGAGAATGTTAAGCGAGAGATGGAAAGGGGAAATATAGATATTTTAGGTCTATGCGAGGTGAGATGGAAAGATAGCGGGGATTACTGGAGTGATAAGTATAGAATAATATACAGCGGTGGGGACGAGAGCCAACGAGGGGTTGCCATAGTATTAAATGAAGAGGTAGGAAGAAGCGTAGTCAACATAGAGCAGGTAACGGATAGAATACTACTAGTGGAGATAAAAGCAGAACCGACGAACTTAGTTATTATTCAGGTATACATGCCACCGAGCAACCATAAGGAAGAAGAGGTCGATAAGATATACGATCAGTTAGAGGACATGATCGCGTGTGTTCCTGCAGGGAAACATTTGATAGTGATGGGGGATTGGAATGCGACGGTAGGCGAAGGAAGAGATGGTGATGAGGTGGGCGACTACGGTTTGGGCACGAGGAATGACCGCGGGGAGAAAGCAGTTGAGTTCTGCAGGAGACAGGGGTTAGTCATCACCAACACTTGGTTTAGACACCACAAAAGACGCAGGTATACATGGAAAATGCCAGGTGACTCAGGAAGATATCAGCTAGATTATATCCTGGTTAGACACAGGTTTAGGAATAGTGTGATAAATTCCCACAGCTTTCCGGGAGCGGATGCGGACTCAGACCACAATTTAGTTGTTATGAAATGTAGCCTACGTTTCAAAAAGATAAGGCAGGGGCGGCGAGTTAGAAAATGGAATGTAGAAGAATTAAATGGGTTGAAAAGGAAGGAATACAAACAGGCGGTAGAGAAAATCATGGAGGATGGTAAAGGGCTTATTACTATCGAAGAAAAATGGGAAATGATCAAAAAAGGGTTGTCTAAAGCCGCAAAAGACACTATTGGAACCGTTAACGCTAAAAGGACTAGGAAACCATGGATCACGGATGAGATGATTACAAAGATGGATGAGCGGCGAAAATGGAAGAATATAAATACAGAATTAGGCAAAATGAAGTACAAAGAATTGAACAATAAATTGAGGCGGGCAACAAATAAGGCAAAAGACGCATGGTGGAAGACGCAGTGCGAGGATATGGAAAGTCTCCAGAGGAAGGGTGAAATCGGTGCGCTGTACAGCAAAGTTAAATCGTTATCGGGAAGTAAGAAAGGAAGAGCTATGCTAATAGTTAGAGATAAGGCGGGTAAGGTAATAGTTGACGCAGGAAAGATCCAAGAGAGATGGAAGGAGTATATAGAAGAACTGTATAGTAAAGAACTCAGACCAACACAGTTAGACATTGAAAAAGAAAATGACGTAGAGGAAGACAGCTTAGGTCCAGGCATACTAGACAATGAGATAGAAAGGGCATTAAGGGAGATGAAACTAAATAAGGCCGTGGGGGTAGATAATATTCCCGTGGAACTTTTAAAATGCTTAGGAAAATGTGGGAGGAAGAGGCTATATGGGCTGATCCGTAGCATTTATGAGGAGGGAATCTGGCCGGAAGACTTTGTGAGAGCAGTTTTAGTTCCGATTCCGAAAAAGGTAAAGGCCACGTCATGTGAGGACTATAGGACAATTAGTTTGATATCCCACGCAGCTAAAGTTGTTCTCAGGATCATAAACAAAAGGATAGAGAGTAGGGCAAATGATTACTTAGGGGATGATCAGTTTGGGTTTAGGAAGGGGAGAGGTACGCGTGATGCCAATGCAGTAATGAGATTATTAATCGAGAGGAATATAGAACACAACCAGGAGGTATTTGCCTGTTTCGTAGATTTCGAAAAAGCGTTTGATAGAGTGAATTGGGAAAAACTAATGAGTATATTGCAGAAAATAGGAATAGATTGGAGGGAAAGGAGGATAATCCGCAACCTGTACATGTCTCAGACTGCTCAGGTGCGGGTGGGAAACGGGGAATCAGGATTGGCAGTGTTAGGAAGGGGTGTAAGGCAGGGTTGCCCATTATCACCGTTGCTGTTCAACCTGTATGCAGAGGAAATGATCAATGAGGCATGGGAAGAACTAGAGGTAGGAATGAAAGTGGGCGGGGAATTCGTAAAATCAGTTAGGTTTGCTGATGACCAAGCTTTAGTTTGTCAGTCAGCCAAGAAGCTGCAAGCATTGCTGAGTGAATTGGAAATTCAGTGCGACAGGTATGGGATGAGAATCAACATTAATAAAACAAAGGTTATGCGATTTTCTAGAAAGAAAAAGGGCAAGCTTAACATTAAAATAGGAGGGCAAAAGCTAGAGCAGGTAGAACAGTTTACGTATCTCGGTAGTGTTTTGGACCAACACGGTCAAAGTAGTAGGGACGTAAGGAGAAGAATTGCGCTAGGCAAAGAGGCTTTCACGAGGAGGAGGGAGTTGATGACGGGGACTTTGAGTAAGGATGTTAAGAAAAGACTCGTAAAAACTTTGATATGGAGCGTAGCTATGTACGGCGCGGAAACGTGGTCATTGAAGCAGGAGGATAGACGTAGACTGGAGGCTTTTGAAATGTGGGTGTGGAGAAGAATGGAGAAGGTGAAATGGACAGAGAAGAAAACAAATGAGGAAGTACTTGGTATGGTGGGCGAAGAGAGGGGTTTGTTGGGAGCAATCCTATGGAGGCAGGAAAAGTGGATGAAGGGGGTGTTGACCGGCAGTGGGATGTTGAAGACTGTGATAGAGGGTAGAATGTTGGGCAAAAGAGGAAAGGGAAGGAACAGGATAGGGATGTTGGACGGGATGAAGGGCGGAAGAAAGTACTCAGAGATGAAGAGGGACCTGGTGTAGAGTAGAATTTAGGGTTGTGTTTTGTTAGTAGTCACAAAATATTTGTTTGGTAGTTGTGTCCATCGAAAAACCTACCTTAACCGGTAGATTACCTTAAAAAAATATATATATATAGAATTCTCCATGCTATTTCACTTGAAGACGCATTCGTGACAAATTCAAAAGCACATTTCCAGAGGGAAACAAAAAGAAGTTACGAATGGTTGCAACCTTATTTTAATTAGAGCAATGACTTTAATTCCATGACAACGCTAGAATACATAAAAACGCTTATTTCAGAATTCAAATAACCGTGCGGATGTCATTCATTCCGCTGAATGGAGTTCTCAAACAAAAATTTTTAAACTCCTCACAAGGATCCGGGGAGAAAAGAGAGAAAGCAAGCACACGCAGGTGAGATATAGATAGGCGAGGAGGCGGAGGGGAAGTGGGCGGACGTGGGACCACATGGGGTGGCGGGATCGTACACTACCCGCGCTCTCCTTATCTCTTCCGACAAAGAAGCCATCCGCTAACAAGAGCCCTTATACATATACCTTAGGCTGACTAACGGAGAGTCGGCTATAGAATCAAATAGAAGCAGCGGTGGAAGGAGGATGAGGAGCGCAAAGAAAAGGGGCTAGAGATTGATGTAACGTGTATAGAAGAGTGGTGCAGGGGGGTTGATCCGAGTAGAAGGAGGGTAAATGTATGCGTGTTTTTCTGCGCGAGAGTGTTAATATATATATATATATATATATATATATATATATATATATATATATATAAACATATACATGTATATATAAACATATATAAACATGTATGTACATATGTATAAGTGTATATGACATATATTTATTGAATTATATATATATACATATAATAATAATATACATATATATACATATAATATTTAAGTGCTACTAGTTTTCACTGATATAAAGAAGCGGGGAAAATTGAGACAGTGGTGGTTGAACAAAGTAGGAAAAGTTGGGCCTCAAAAGGAAAAGCAGATTGAATGGGGAGTGGGGTTAGGTGCAGAGTAGAAAGCCTGAAGAGTGTGGAGGGGGTTGGGTGGTGAAAAGGGTGGCGATACCTTACGAGGTTTCTCCACAAAGAGCGGAGGGGATGTGCGGGCAGGGAATCCGAAAACTGCCAGGTTGGCGGGCCTGCACGGATCGATGATGGCGGCTCCCGTCACGTGACCCCTCGGAATTTCCTCCCCCAAAAACCTTCCCCAGAAAGGAGAGGGATACCCAGAGCAGCGCGAACTCCTACCCTCCCTTGTTTTTTCCTCTTTACCCTTTTCCACTTTCCCTTCCTTCCTTTCGCTTTAATTCTTTCCTCGCAGTCTGTCTACCTCCTCTTCCTACCCCATCCACATTATCCGGCGTTGCATCCTCTGATGCACATCTGCATCACGCATTTTCAAATATTTTTACTCAAGAGATGCCATTAAAATAAAATTGACAGACAAATATACAGAAATTGACTATAAATTGAACCTTATGTACCCTTCCATGACCTTCATTTTGATTATTTATTTCAAATTTATACTTTGTTAATTTTAAGAGTTTCAAATTAGAAAGCATTATAAATTTCACACACCACTCCATTTGGTACTTGAAACAAATCACCATTTATTTCTAGCTTATTTTCCATCATTATACCAAATATTTCTTCTTAAAATGCTTAATATCAGATGTAAAGTACATCACGTTATTACTGGCCTCAAACTTCAAGTACGGGTTTAACCCTTCACTTTCATACATCTTTTCCGATGGTCTTTCCCACTTGAATTCCCAGCCCTCCTTTCTACTCTACTATCTACTCCACCCCCACATAAGAAAGCAGTATTTATAGTATACCCGCCCTTACCGTGTTTTCTCCGCACTAAAGCTTTGGGTGCACGTACAACTAATGGGGTTCAGAATATCCTCCCACTTTCACGTCCCGTCTCCACTCCCCGTACCCTTTCCTAAACTATTCCCACCCTCAACACTTTGATTTCCGATTTGGGAGTGGCAAGTACCACACTATGCATTTTGAAACCCCAGTCATACGTGAACAATCCATTCTTACGCTTTCCAATTGATTAGACGAAAGCCTGGATGGCAAAACTCCCTTCTTCCAAACTTCTTTTGGTTTAAACTCCTACTACACATCCAATTACCTTCCCTGGGATGTGGAATCCTATGACAGGCTTCCTGTCCCTTTCGAATCAAGACTCTTTAAATCTGAAGCCTGAAATTTCTTTTCATCCGTATCCTGTAACAAAACTTATATAGTGTGAACAAGAAATTTTTGCTATCACGCACTGAAAAGGTGCAAACCGGCTTAACATATAACGTGAATATGAAAAGTATTTATTCCTCTGCTTAACTAAATATTTCCAAGTTATTTTCGATAGATAAACACCTATTTCCGCGATTCTATAAAAAAGCTGCTAATAATATGAGAACAAATTAGTAACAAATATTACGATTTTTATAATTAATTAAGTAATGAACAAATAACCATGGGTCCAGTCCCAAATAACCAGGATTAAGATAGTTTTTCTTACAGAAAGAGTTTGTAATTTTTAAGCTATGAAATCTTTACAAATAAAATCTACAAAAATAAAACTCGGAGTGAGAGTTTGGAGGATGAAATGCTGGTATATTTATATAATAATGCTGCCATATTTCCTATTCCACAATTACTTAAACTTACCATTGAGCCAAACATTTCTTTTAGGGAAAATAGCCTGATGCACTTCAGTCTAAGACGAAAAAAAAATTGGCTACTGACTGCCCTAAGAAAATAATATAGAAACTCATAAAATTCTTTACCAATGTTTCTATTAAAACCCAACACATTATGATGATTAATTTTTGCTAGCAACTAATATCAATCTCTGCAAAGTTGACCAACAGGTATTGGGTTCGCCTAACGAATTCAGTCATGTAAACGAGGGTACAAAATGTTAATGAGCCTATTTAATCAGAATTAAGACGTCATTCCATTATATTTCGGCCACTAAATAAAATGCATTGCTTCAATGAAATTCAGTAACTCAACAATTAAGATTCTAAAATAATACCGGGTAGACCATGGAATAAAATGTATCAGGGATGAAACTATCCCATCTATTTTATTTATTTATCCTGATTTAACGACCAAATCGGGGAAAGATTGAGACTATGTAGTCCCTAACCTAACCCCTAAATAGTGCATTGAATTACAATTACAAACAAAGCCCTAGGTGGAGAGAAACCCACCTAGGCGGAAATCGAACCGGCAATGAGGACGCCACTCCGCCGCCACCGTGGCCGACGAAAAGTAAGCACTATGAAGCAGGAAAGCCCTTTCGTGTGCAAATTATTACTTCCTAAGAACGCACCCATTGAGGAGGAATAGGATAGAGGCGGAAAAGGGAATCCGAGCGCTCATCCAGTAGCATAGGCCGGACGGGAGGTCCAGTCTCTCGTGGACATGAAGTTGGCAGTTGGGCTATTTCTGAATATGCGGCTGACATTTGAGTGTAGTCTAGCAACGCAGGCGTCCAGTGTGACACGGTCCGGTGAAGGAGAGAAGGAAGTGGGTTCTAGATCAAAGAATATGTTCACATGGAGGCAGAGTTCGAGAATAAAGGCGAAGGAAAAAAATGTATTATTAGGGTTAAGTTCGTCGAAAAGACTGTTTTTGCTAACTCTGTTGAACCAGCTATTTCGAGTCGTCGCGGAATATTCAGCGTGGGAGAGAGAAGGGAGAATTTAGGTTCTGACTATTTGCTTGACTGACTCTAATGTTCTCTGCTAGAAGTGTTCGACGAAAGAGGGAGAGCACAGCTTCGCAGCCGATTCATTCACAGTCGGGGGGGCGTGGTCTACCCACAGAATTGAAAGAACAACTTCCTCGAAGATTCACTCTCGCAGCCACTTGAATTACGTGATTTGGTATTTTATATCAGAGGCTGCAGAGGAGCCAATGAGTCGGCTCTCGTAAGCTCGTTCTTACTGCCCAGAGAATGGATAACTTAACATGAAGCACCCGTCACAAAATGCCCGTTTTTCTTTCTTTGATCATTCCGTTTCTTCTATTTCCTTCCCCTTATTGCATCACCCCACAACCCTACCACAAATTTTTGAGCCATCGTAATAAGAGTTTACGACGTGTAATATGCAACTTTGAAATTATTTCCGGGTGCAAAGGGAAATTTATAATCAAATATTTTCTTCAATTTCCGCGGTAACACAGTTAATACCTTGATGCCAAGGAATTTTTACGCAATAATCAAGCTCAATTGGAGATAAAAATTAAATTAAAATAATTGAGTTTTACTTTCAAAAGCTTTATCTTATGGTGCATGCGTAATTTTAGGAAGACTGGCATAAGTATCTGCAAATGTAAAGGAAGAAATGGTTTCAAAGCAGGAAGTACGAGGGCTTTAGATATGACAATCTAATTGCGGAACGAAAGCAGCTCAGTGCATAAAGGGTTCGGATACTGTCCGAGAACCTGGTTCGTATCTGTTTGACGCATCTTAGCACACTAAGGTTCACCCAATCTGGAGCCAGTACACTAACTGACCCACCAATCTTATCATCACCTAGTGAAGAATCCTGTATGAACAATCCTGAGATACTTGAAATTTGGAATTGCCTTCCAAAAAAATAAAATTCCATTGAATTAGTCACTAAAATATCAAGTGACCTTTCATAGCCTCTCTACGCCAATTACAATTACAGCCCAAATTGAGCTGATTATATACATTATGTATAATTCGTTTTATTTACACCTGCAGACACAATAACATGAATGGAAAATCAATTTTCCATCAAATTCGTTCATTCATTTGAAGTAAAAGTTTTGAGGCACAGAAAAGCGTAACAAAAATAAATACACATCGGAAAATACCAACAAAGGAATAGCATAATCCATTAATAATACCTTGCGCACCATTGATCGTCAATTAATTGAAGACTGGATATATTCCGCAAAGATCTAAAACATCTATCTTATTGTTTCAATCTTATTATATACCTAGCACAAATAGAAATAAAATCAATGCATCGTAGTCTCTGCTGAAAAAGAAACAATAAAACAATCGACCAAATAAAAGGCAAGCTGTGTTAAATGGAAATCAAAGTAAAATAATTTGATAAGACAAACATCAAAGAACTATTTGAAGTAAATGTATTCATCAATCAACTAAGAAACTAAGTGAGTGAGAGAAACTAAGTACGTATTTACAAACGAAAACAAAACCACTATCAGAATTCTTCATAAAAATGTACATACGTGCGGTCCAACACTTCCGTTTCCTTGAATCTGGAAATAGGAAACAACAAATGCCCATGAATATCAGAATTCATTGCAATAGTTTAATTTTCAGTGCTGTTCCTCCGGTGGCATCGTAAGGTAAAGGTCAGGTTTGGGACCAATTTCGTAACGGTTTTAAGGTGGAAGGACGTTTTAAATAAAATGTAAAGTTTGGGAAAATATAGGATGATAAAAGAAGAAAGGAATATTTTTGTTACACCAAAGCGCCACAGAGAGTTAGACAACACTTGAAACCACAAGATACCATAAAAGCGTAAAAGTAAAAAGTCATAACAATAACCAATGAATAAGCAACTACTAAAAATAGTAACATTCAGGCACAAAAGCTAAATGCCTGATTTTGTCCGTATTAAATTAGAGAAATAATAATATAAGCAGATTAAACAACACTTCATAAATATATATTTGCATATTATTTAAGTGAAGAGTAGGTGAAATTTGTTTAACCAGAGAACCGAAGTTCCATCAACCACTTATAAGCAGAAAACTATTACCAAAATTGAGATTGAAAATACGAAATGGGAAATCTTATATACTATTAAGTACTGAATACCAAGGAAGCTTTGTGACAGTTCATTTGAAGTTTAATATTATTATGAACTGTATATTATAATAGCAGGCTGTTATACATTGAATTGAATATTGTAAAATAAATCGAGAACTTTAGTAATTTAAGGCAGATGTAATGATCTTAATAGTACACAAGTACCCCATTGATATTAATTTCAACACACACTAATTCTTTACACATAGCACCACAAAAAATATAACACTACTAGCTTTTCAGTTCGACAAATTAGTTAGAGACCCAAGAATATACCAAGAGCAAAATATTTTAAAATTTCATGGTCCACTGAAATTAGAAAGGGCGAACCATTACTTGAAATAAAGAAGCTTTTAAGAAGTTGATAGGCATCTACTACTACACCCAACACACAAGAAATACCAAATACAAAGCTTTCACCAATACAGAAAAAGACACAGAACTTGAAAGAAAAGAAGACCAGAGGCACCATAACCAGGACCCTAAAAGAAAAATGCTTAAAGAGAGCATTAACAAGAGGGCATTCTACCGTTTATTAAAATAATGAATATCGATTACGAAACATAATGTCGAATGATTATTAAAAGGATAAAAAAATGAGGAATCCGAAAAAAACGGGAGAAAATCAAAATTTAGTGTGCGCTGTAGATGATTAACTGTTCTAGTTTAGATGTAAGACTCCACGCTGTCGCAACAAGACATTCGATTGAAAACAGACTTTGATAATTCGCCAACCAAATCTTTATGTTGTGGTTTTAAAATATATGCACGCTGTTTTCCTTCGCTTTGACATTTGGATGAAAATATTCATCTACTCTAATCTAGCATACATCTATTCAACTACTGCTACTGAATGTTAAGATTCAATACTGATGAACAGCATCAGGTAAAAAAAACAATAACTTTTATTACTATGCGTTATCAATCCAGGCTGACGATAAATAAAAAAAATTAAACGCGATTCGCTCATTTATCATCAAGAGTAAGAAAAAATATCCTATAGGAGAAACAACCCCATTTGCATTAATACTGTATGATTTGAAGAATAACTCGGGGTAGCAATATCAAATTGAAGACAAAAAATGTTTAAACTACATGCATATTCAATACCATAGATAACAGTAAACATATCATTTGCAATAGTAACGAAATTAAATATATTTACATTACTAATAGAAGTGACGGAGATTGATTTAAGCTAACAGAGGCATGAATTAATATACGAAAAATCGTCAAGACCCCATTTGATTTATTTTTAAAAAGTAAATAAAAATATTCCAAATGGAAATTTACGCGAAACAGAAGGTTGAAATTTAGAATTGTATGACGTATTTTGCAAATATTAGCAAGCGCCGATCGAATTTCAGGGTCGAAATCACTGTCTTACCGCAGGGAAAAAGGACGATCGAATTTTAGTATGGGGAAAATGTATGAGAATCACTTAAAATTGAAGATATTCTCCCATTTCTTTGAATCCAGCCCAATGAAGATTTAAGGAATAGATTTTACTCAGTTGATGACTCCAAAATGCCTGCCCCCTATTTTATGCTTTCCACGTAGAATATTCGAGTCATTCAAAATACCTCTCTAAAAACTATTTTCTGTGACGCGGCATATGGAATGAAAGATGTCTTTAAAATCAAGGCAGTTGCAAGATATGATAGGGTTCAGTTCTGCATAAGCTACTTACAACCACTAGGATAGGTTGAAAGAATTCAGCACGCATGGAGAAATGAATTTGCCAGCAAAACTACTCTGTCTACTATCCATTTTTCATTTTTAATGGACAAGCGGTGTATAGGAAACTTCTTTAAATACAATTTATTTAGCTCCTTCAAATTTAACCTATTAAATTCAAGAGTAATCCTTCAGTCCGTACTTCTTGACCGAGGAAATAATAATAATTAATAATATTATCATGACGATGAAGGCAACCGTGCTCAACATTGTGGGCGTAAACACCTATGTGGTGATCTTGATCAAAATTGCCAGACATTGGGAGGAGTAAATCAATACATTTTATGAATTTGTGGAAAGCTAAGTTCTCGTAAACCATTTTTACTACGAGGGTCATCCGGAAAGTAGTACCCGTTCGTGCCGCATGAAGTGCTGACGACGCGAGTAGCCGCTGGACGAGGTCAGATAACTTCAGTGGCTTGTCTGCCTTCTCTGAGCCAAGTTGCGTGACGCTAGCATTGCCTGTGTTGTTTCTGTGATTGTTTACAATGTTTAAAAAAATTGAGAACGCCGCCAGTTGTGAAGTGAGGGCAGTGATTAAATTCCTCAATGCAAGAAACGTTCGCCCATGTGATATTCATCGCCAATTAAAGGAGGTGTATGGAGACAATGTAATGGACGAGTCGTCTGTTCGGCGGTGGTGTCGCAACTTCAACATGGGGAGGGGGAACACACACGACGATGAGCGTTCGGGGAGACCGTCTGTCATTACAGACCAACTGGTGAGCTCAGTTGACGAATTCGTGAGGAACGATCGGCGCGTCACAATTGATGACATCTGTGAGCATTTTCCCAATGTTTCTCGAACAATTGTTCATGAAATTGTTAAACACCATCTGCATTATGCAAAAATTTGTGCAAGATGGGTCCCTCGCGTATCTCAATGAGCTGGCGGCGAAGGACTATGCAGCAGGAATAAGGAAACTTGTCACACGTTATGACAAATGCCTTAATTTGCTTGGAGATTATGTTGAGAAGTAGTTTAAAGTATCCTCTTTCAAATAAAATTTTTTATGTTTGTTAATATTTACTTTTGTCTTTATTTCACGAACGGGTACTACTTTCCGGATGACCCTCGTAGTATACATGTTAACATCTTTTGATTAAACGCATGCGAGCAGTCAAGGGCAAATTTAATTTTCTAAATTCTTTATATTTTATTGGGTTCCATAATTTTCAATGAATAACATTTGGTCGTAAGTTTGAACCTCAAAGTTTTCACTTCCACGTGGTCAACCAGGTTCACCTAAATAACATTTTAAATGAACAATCTGAAGTGTGAGTACGACCTCTGGTCAGTTGAAACTAAATAGGTGGAATTTCAAGCAACGAAATATGCAAGCAGAAGTTGGAGATAATGAGAGGCAATGTCGAAGAAATGCGGACGACATTTAGTTCTGTCAAGGCCATTCACATGGGAAACTTATGCTACTGTGTCAAAAGCCTAAGCAGCAAAGCAGATTGAATGAGGAAAGGGGTAATAGAACGTTGTTTGATGAGGAACTTTTCTATACACAGTAAATAATCATAATTAGGAGCAAAATTAAATCGAGAGAAACAAATTTGGGAATACAAATCATGTTCGTAATCCACCGACTCTTTGTATCACACCAAATATAATCCTGAGCTAATAAATCTTCCACAAAAATATGGCTTTAGAATGAATTTGGTACCTGTCACAACTGTAGTAGTATCTGCAATTT
Source organism: Hetaerina americana (assembly GCF_022747635.1). Lineage (NCBI taxonomy): Eukaryota > Metazoa > Arthropoda > Insecta > Odonata > Calopterygidae > Hetaerina > Hetaerina americana. The sequence continues at coordinate 10,153,005 of NW_027286874.1, read as the reverse complement.
TTTACAACGACTGTTTTCATTTTGAGTGCATGAAGAAAACTGTCTGATTAAGTGTCCGAACAAGTGTTCCCAACTCTAATGACATTAATTGGATGAGGAGTATGCGGGATGAGTTTCAACCACTAAGGAACGATGAGTCCTCTCTCGACTTTCTAAGGCCAACCCTGAAAACTTAAGGAGGTTGATGCCATTCCGTGTGCCTATTCCATGCCTAAAGTTAAATAGTTTCAATGTCATCCTAGGCGCAGATGCTGTGCTGCGGCGCAATGGAATTTCCATTTCGATTTCACAGTGAGATATGAGTTGGATGGAAAGATCGAATGGAAACAAATACTGGGTATCGTTAATTTTAGATCGATACCCATTTCTTTTCCCATCTTTTCCCTGCTTATCCCTGATTTCTGTGATACGTTGTAAGCATCATTTTCGAAGGAGAGTTCAAGGCAAACGACATAATTTACAAACAAGGTTCCTTCTTTCCAAACATATGAAAATAAATAAAGACTCAAGTGGCAACGTTCGATTGTGCGTCAAATCCGTAAGATCAGAGTCAAAATCAAGCCGATATAATCGATTTATGCATGCATAAATCGTCGATCTATGAAATCGAAAAGCGAGTGTAGGGTTCGAACCAGTACTATATAGCGTGAGTCGTGGGCGGCTAGTTAACTTTAAGGATCGCGAGAGATGGGTTGACGAAATGAAGACATTTTTGAGAATGCTCAGAGAGGGGAGGAGCGGTGGGGAAGGAGGCAAAGGACGTGGGACGGGCCGTCCGAAAGGTACGTAGGAAGGACCCTTGAATGCGTAGGGAGGAGGTGGAGCGCGGCAGAGGGTTGGAGGGAGGGAGAGAGGGAGGGAGGGGAGGCTCTGTCCCGTGCGCTCTGGGGCGATGAGTCGGCCGAGGGCGTGACACGGTTCGATCAATCGAGCAGTGTCCGGGGACTACATATCGCGTATTCAGTCCTCCGCTCTCCCTCACCGCTCCCTCACTTCACTCACCCCCTCCCGCCTCATCCCAAAGTCCTTTCAACCCATCTGTACCCTGACCTTACACGTCCAAAGTACCGTGGACCCAGTCCAGTAATAATCGCCAGCGGGGTCATACTGAGCAAATTGCTATCATCTCCGCTTCCTTGGAACCGTCAACTCCTCCTTTCTCACACCTCATCTACAAGCTGAAGTGTCGACGCTTGACTTTGGATTGAGCTGTCTCCCACTTTCTCCTTTCCTTTTAACCTTTTTATGCCACGATGACGAGGAAACATTTGAGAGAAACCGATGAAAAAGACGCATGAAATAAAAATACGATTGTCTAATGAAACACAACAATTGCCAACTTTCCAGTCTTCATTTTAATACCCAAATCAGATTTAAACGAGTGGTTATCATTTCAACCTTTGGCCATTAAGACCGGTGGATAATAGATCAGAATAGAGCGTGTGGAAGGAGAGTTTTATTCTCAATATGGAAACCTAACACGAAGTTCAGCCCGAGGAGAATAAAAAAAATATTCCAGTTTGTAAAATAATTCGCCTTTTATTGAATTTTTACACCAAATATTTCTCCATATAATTTTGAAATCCGTTTTACCTACCTTGAATATTCCTCCGAAGGTAACAATAAGGGCACGCTTGCTGCTCGTGGAAGATGCATCAATACAATAAAATGCCATTATATTGAATCAGTCCCACGATGGAACTCGTGGCATATTGGATATATCAGTGCAACGGAATGGATGGGGAATGGGCTCCTTTCAAATTCTAAATTTCCGTCTGGAACATTTCAATATCCTGCTTTAAATGCATTCAAACATAGTAGCTTGATTTTTGTCTCTCGGCGATTCTTTCCCCTTAACTCACTAGTTGCCATTTTTTCTCATCCAGTTTATTTCAGTTCATAAAATCAAAATAATACGACGAATTAAAATTCTGGAATAATATTTTGTTCACAGTTGAAAGACAAAGGGAAGACTACCACACAGTAACGCAAAAAATGAAAATCGTTTCCTATATTTTATGTTTCAACTACAAAATAAATATGCATATTTAGCAGGGTAGTCACAAAAATGCCACCAAAGATACTGTAGCACAGTGAAATTCCTAAAGGTGAGATTTCATTACTTTTTGGTAATAAAAATTGAATTGTTCAACAGCAATATAGTTTCCAATACATGTTCGCTATCGCCACATTGTCAAGGTCGTACTTTGCGAAGTCCAAGTTGCTTTGATGGCATTATTTTCGTGGTCTTTTCTTCTTAGACAGAAAATGGAGCGAGAAACATACGAGATCATTTTGCATGCTATCATATTGTTATAACATTAGAGATTTAAATCGCATTTTCATTACTTCTATTTTAGTCGCCACAGCAACCTCATTCAAATTATATGTAACACAAAATTACTCGCCATAAAATATTTATCGAGAGTTTTAGTGTGCCCTATATTTCGTTATTGCGGTTTTGTTCTCGTCTATGCACGGCTATTGTTTCTTCTCTTTTAGGAAACACTGATCCATACTCAGTGCAAAAACACATGTTCCAGCGTTTTGAGGAAATCGTTCCAGTTGGCATTTAAAGAGTAACGTGAAGATATTTCTCGCTACTTAGGGTGTGATTTCCCTTGAGTCATTTGCAGCCCAGCTTCCGCAACGTGATGTGTCCTTCAGTTCTCGGTGACCTCAAACTTCCTCCGCCCAGCATTTGCTGTTTCTCCCTAACTCTCTTTACCTTCCCTCATCATTCCCCCCACCAACTACCCTCCTGATCCCAGGAGGACCTTTTGATATTGCGTCGACAAACCCTTCCTCTCAAGCCCTTGTTATTGTCTGGTCCATGCACGCATTCCTTTGCAGATTACATCCCCGGCTTGAATTTAATACCTGCGACCAAATACATTTCACCTACACGTGCTTCGGCGGTGTGTATCCTGAATAGGGTCCTTGCAAAGGGTCACAGTTAATGTTTGAACTCCTTTCAATCCTGGCGTGCGGAGGTAAAATAATCCATGCGGTTGAAGGCCATGAATTATATTGCATTACTTTGTGTGGTAAGAAATCTACGACAAAAGTCGCCTTATAATTAGCTACTTCAGTGAAGTGGCGGGTAATTTGCTTCCTCCATAGAAATCCGTTATTTCAACAACCCACGAAAGTCCCAATAACACTCAAAAACTGTTGCTAATGAGTTGTTTACTAGTTCTCACAAGCTAAGTGCTAATTAGATGTTTCCAATGTAAATACCAAAGGGATGGTTTCCGATCGTCATTTTCACATGAACTGCCCTAGCGCTTGCTGACATTTACCATCGACATACGCAAATTATCATTTCAGAGATGACGCGTTTCCTTAGGACCAATAAATATTCCAGCACTTAACTTGAGGCTTCATTTTATTTTGAACGTAATATACTCACTTAAGGAAGGAAAAAGCTGATAAATACAGATTTTTATTTTTTATAATGTGTAAGATTAATTCACACGAATTTACAGATGTGACTGTGAATTATCGAAGGAAAACTGGACACTCTATTATAGCTATTCTTCAAATAAGAACTCTACTATTCCCGATACGATCTGTATTTAAATTGCATTGCATCCACACAATAATGCATAAAAACTCAGTTTAGGCGCTCTTGTATAATTTGAGTAGGGCCTGCTGTCTAAAGGATTTTTGCAAGGCATGAATCTATACTATAAATGTATTCATTCATCTTTAGATGATTGAGAATTATGATACGATAACGTACCACGGAATTGTGAAGTATCAATGCCCGCCTATCAAAACGTCTCCAGGATGCATGCTGGCTAGATTTCAGCCATTTTCGCTACTCAGTTTTTCGCGGAGATGTATACGTATTTGCAAGTGCAGTTACCAAAACGGAAATGTCGGCACGCTCTTGATATACTGCCAGTCATTCAAAAGTTAACTTCTCACGTCGAGGAGAACATCGCTCCCCCACCCTGATTGGGAGGCTTTCAAGTCGCTTTAAATCTTGCATAATCTCGAGAAGATAGCGTGAGGCACGTTAGCGGTGAATTGGGGAGAGGGGAAGGAGGGGGGGAAGCGAGTGGGCGGGAGACGGGAAATGTATGCGATACGCTTGAGGGAGTCCGAAGAGGAGGAAGAGGGGTAAAGGTGAGAGTGAAAGTTTGAAAAGTTCCTGACAAATGAAAAAGAACGCGAAGAGGGGAGAGAGAGTTCCGGCGAACCCATGAGGGAAGAAGAAGAGAAGAGATAGGTTGGAGGGCGGGCGGGAGAATTATGGAGATGTGTGGACTGGATGAGTAGGTGGGGACGCGAGGAAGAATCCAAACTTTCTTTTTTGCCCTACCCGCAGGGCTTGAAGAAGGCTCACAAAATCAAGGAAGTAGGAGTGAGGCACGTGAGATTAATGACCATTTCGGAATGAAAAAGAAAATCCAAGTTCCAATAGAGTGAAGACTGAAGAGTACTTGGAGTCATAAATTGTACAAAATCACGATTATATGAAATATAGACAGGAATTTATGATAAATGGTTACCTCTGTCATTGTCCGACGATTCGTACTTAAAATATCCCCTGAGGGTGTTTTGCGCAACGATTTATTCACAAACATTTCATGCCCGAAATGCAATTAAAAAATATGAGTGCAAAATAAAATGTATTAACACAGGCACGTCCGTAGTTCCCACGCATATCTATATGTAATTTGAGCGCATATCAATATGCAAACACCGATTAATGGAAATGTATTTTAACTTACTGCCTCTGAATATTTATTATTGACTTAATTATGTTCTCCTTACTCCTTACTTGAGAATAAATTTAGCAAATAAACTGTTACCACCGGATTTTTGGGGAAATTGTAATTTATATGAAAAGATATCAAGTACATCAAAATTTTCGAATTCTCTCGAATTACTTTCAGAAATGATTCCACAATTATATAATTTAAGATTCATAACAGCATTTACTTGAAAAAAGCCAATTGCGGAGACTTTTTAAATCTTTCATTGACAAGGAATTCCAATAATCTCTTAATGCGAAGCATTTTTAAATTCCCTTTGGTATCAAGCCGTCGTATAGCGGTAATTCCACAATTAAATACGTCCATTCCCAGCGCCTTCTGCAACCGGCACTCGTCGTCTCCCCCCTGCTCTCAAAACCGCGACAACAGCCTTCAGCTCGCCAATAGCGTCCATCTCCCTTATTTCTAGCGACAATTCCTTCCGATTTCACATCCAGCAGCCATATTTTGTTCCATACACATCACGAAAAAATTCGAGCAGTGGGAAGACTACGCTCTAATTTAAATATTTTGTTCTTGCTTCTCAAAAAATATTCAAATTCAATACAACCAACACGGTTTACTTAATCGTTCGTACCAGAAAAAACTTGCACATGGAGAAAAACGTGCGATCCAATCATTCGAAAGGCAGAGCATTAGGGCTTATTGTTCACTCAAGGTAGTTTTGAAGGTGTTAGCAATACGTTAATATAGAATATCATTCATACGTAGATTAGGGTACGTGTATGTTTTAGAAAATCATTTCAGAAGGAATCTTAGCAATATTCATTCTAAAAGTAAACCAAAAACAGAGCTCGCACACAAATGCGAGCAATTATTCTAACCCCGAAATCATTTTAATGTTGTTCAAATTATTATGTGCACGTGATGAAAAAAGAAAAAGGAACTTTTCCAAAAATGAAACATTCAATATGATAACGAAACTTCGGATTAAAATAACACTTATTTTACTAAAATCAGATAAATAACCCATAAGAGAGGCTTTAGAAATTTTCATACCATGATAATTTGTAAAATAAAATGAGAAACAAGAAATTCATTCTACCTAGAAATGGTGAATTAAGTCAATAAGGCAACGGCAGTTTTTACTGTGGTATGCGTACTTTACGAAATAAAATCCCAGTTATAAGAATTTTCCAGCTGTACGAATGAAATTATTCTCCTCTCCCGGAGGCGTATCCAAGAAATTCTGCGCAACAGATTCCTATATTCCTTCAATTTTTTTTACTTCCGTCCTTTCCAGGCTCAACGCTTCGGTTTGTGCACAGAACTAAAATAAATTCTATTGTTCATCGTTGAGAAGAGTTCGCTCCCTCAGCACGGATGAGTTGAATCTGAAAGGGAGAATATATATTTTCGAGCTGCCAAACGTCACTTTGGGATGAAATCTTTCCTTTCCGACCTCATTTTCATGCGGCGAACATTTCCTTTCCCTACCTTGCCCTCATACAACCTCCATCTTCCCCGTTTTTGTTTTACCTTGGCAATACTCGAAAGGAAAGCTCGGACTATATCTTTACTCTTTGTTTTTTGCATGATTTCTTTCCAGAATAAAATATTCTTTCTCCTTCCACCTAATCATTCAAGGAAGTATTCCTTGAATATTTTCCCCCAGTCGAATTCCATTGGCTCCATTGAACGTACTCTAGTCATGCATCTCTTTACCGATACATCCTCCTTCTCCCTTGTTTATTAAGGGAAGATGAGTGAGAAAAGAGCTTCTACTGAGGGGGCGTTTATCATTGCCTTTATAAAATTATTAAATATAGTGAATACGGATGATTTCTACCGAGAAAGCACCGTGATCGAAACAATCACGAGTATTGATCTTGGTCGGACCGATAAGTCCGGGGTGTTTCCGATCGTTTTAATTGCACATAGAATTGCATTTTCTCTACAAAACGTCCCCAGACATGCAAACTCCATCTGATAAAATATCAAACAACTACTGCAAATAATAACCATCAATCGTAAGAGATAAATTATACCATTTACGGGGATATTGACAAGAATGACAAGGAGAGCTAGAAGAATCGGCTGACTTAATTCCGTTCATCCCATGATATTTAAATTATTCCCATAAAAACTGTGTCAAATCAAAATATTTACCCAACTAAATCTTAAGCTAAACACCTTAAGCATGAGGTCTATGAAAAACCTACGTTTTTACAAGAAGACATGCAAACTATAACCTGTAAAAGCACATTCATAGAACAAGTTATTTTCTTCTTAAATAAAAGCTTTAATTTTTATTAAGCATTATTGAATAAATCGTATAAATTGAATTTATTTCTTATTATTCTCTATGAGTTTTATACTTGCATTGAATGCTGGCTGCTTAATATCTTCAGGTAAAGTATCTACAATTGCTAAAAAAATACGAGCTAAAAAATGAATTTGGAAATTGAGCCCTAGGACGCCAAAGGTATCAAATGAGCTTTAACAAAATAAAACAATTAGCCTAAATGATCAAAATTTCAGCAAAATATTTTGCTGAGAAAACTCCACATAGACATAGGGTGGGAGGTAATTCAATTTCATAGGACTAAAAATCTGATCTGGAGGGTGAAATGACAAATTCAAACACATGAGAACGAGTTTTAAAGTGAAGATACATGGTTTGTATAAGAGGTATTGGGAAAATTTCGGAAAAATAGATTTATTTTAGGTATTGCTACATTTTCTCAATTTTCTTCAAACTACATCCCTTGAGCGTGGACACACTTTTGCCAGCGGCTTTTCTACGACTCGAAGAGGCTCCCTGGTTGGTGGATTCCAGAAAGTCCTTAAGGGTACACGTGTTAGCTTCTTTGATGGCAATTAGGGTTCTATGGTGGTGTCCATTGAGGGAGGATTTCCCTTTTGCGAATAGGCATAATAGACTGCTGGTGACAAGTTGGGACTCTAAGGGGGTAGGCAAATCTTCGCGATGCCGTTGCAGGTTTTCGCAAGCAGACACTCTACTCTACTCTTGGTCGTCCGTCAAGACCTACGGGACGAGTTTAACGCAGGAATTTAGCATCGACAAAATTTAAGTGATAATGGTGCCCCCTGTCACCAATACACTACGATCTGCGATCATGCGCACACTCAAGCGATTGCCTGAATTTAGCACGTCACGCTCACGTAACGAAAACATTGTTACCGATACTTTTTATACAAACCTTGTATATGCTGGTGCCAGCGAGAGCCCAAAAAATCCATCTCGCCTCAACTTTACTTGCTATTTTAAATTGAGATCCCTGGCGAGGAGAGAAAGGAGAGAATTGGGGCCCTTGAAGTTGGAACGAATAAAAATAAAAAAATAAAGATCCCTTGAGGGCCGTTTATAATACGCTCTCAGTATAAGTTTCGCTTATTCGCGAGTGGATGGAGGAGAGTGAAAATCATGCATAAAAAATACAGAAATATTTTAAGGTGGCATTCAAAAATATGCACAAGGTGAATTTTTGTCAAATAAAGCGAGCAATGAAGTTAATATTGAGGGAACGATCATGTAATTTTGTATTCACGCCGACGAAAATCCAAATTTCTATTTCAATTTTATCATTTACGAATGCTTTATAATAATAATACTAATACTACGCAAATCCTGTCTCCGCTGAAAAAAAATCCTATTTTTTGAAAGATAATTAATGAAACGTACCAATTATTGTATACCTATACCGAACAAATAATCAATACGTGGCCGTATTAGAAACGTTAAAGATTTCATTGAAAAATGTCCTTGCTACGAGTAATCGAGAATTTCTTGCGAGTAACTAGGGCATCAGTATTAGATTTAATACTATTAGGGAATGTATCCGCCTTAAGTTGCACTGAAAATTTTTATGAATAGTAATATTAGTTATGTCCTAGAAGCGTAAATTAGGGCGAAAAAGTCAAAAAATTTTCCTTCAAAAGAACATGTGAATTTATTTTAGTAACGTTGATAGATTAAATGAAATTATGATTATGTACCTTACATGAAAGATCTCTGCATTCAGATCGTAATTAAATACCGCGATATGACTTTATTTCTAATGAGAAATTTTCCTTCGTATTCAAAGAACGAATTTATACCAAGCTAAATCGAGTAATATAATTAGAAATACCTGCACTCTCCAACTATTAAAATTATTCAGCCATGCACTACACTTCCGTCTTTCCATACGAATCCCTTCATTTTGCCAAACACACCTAACCGAGATTTTGAAACTAAAAATGGAGGTCTTTATGATGTAAGAAGATAAAATACCCATCAATTGGCAGAAAGACTGCTATGAATTAAATTTTTATTCTTAGGGTGCATGGCTGAAATAGTCTTATCACGGTAATTCTGAGTATCAACAGTACGAATAGAAGGTGAGTTTGAAAATTTAAGATAAAAACATATTATTTGAACGTGTACAAGTACGTAAATTACATCTATGCCGAAGGGAATATTCTACCTTCTAAACCAACCAGTATGTTCTCTTACTCATGCAATGCTCATTATTGGAGATATTTTCAACGAGTTTGGCTAAGTAAATACAATATGCTTACAACAAAATATTCTGAAGAACTCGAACTCGTTCGATAAGTTTAAAGTAATTTATTTTAATATATTACCTGAGATTTATTGTTTGAAGATTTTGTTATCAGAGACTCTAAAACATTTTCTTCGGAAAAGTTGTTTCGCCAAAAACTTCGAAGACTAGAAAGCAAATTCTAGAGAATCTCGAAACGGACTATATCCAACAGGTTTTCTCGCTGCTCTCGATTAACGGAACACGCAATGAACTCGGCAAACTGGAAAACGATACCTTTAGGGCCAAAGTTGCCAGAGGAGGGGAGAGAAGGCGATGGAGAGGACTCCGGCGAGTACGAATCCACGCCTGGAATGAATTCCTTCAGTGACTCACAAAACGGTGACAATTTCAACTCTCTCCCGGAATCTGAACACCACGAAGAAACGCTATTCACTTAATTAAGGAATCGTGAGGGAAGAGAGAAAGGCAAGGAAGAAACCTTTTTGCCAATTAGTAATAAATAGAAAAAAGACGATAATGATTTGCAAGGTAGGTATAATACGAGGGTCATCCGGAAAGTAGTACCCGTTCGTGAAATAAAGACACAAAAGTAAATATTAACAAACATAAAAAATTTTATTTGAAAGAGGATACTTTAAACTACTTCTCAACATAATCTCCAAGCAAATTAAGGCATTTGTCATAACGTGTGACAAGTTTCTGTATTCCTGCTGCATAGTCCTTCGCCGCCAGCTCATTGAGATACGCGAGGGACCCATCTTGCACAAATTTTTGCATAATGCAGATGGTGTTTAACAATTTCATGAACAATTGTTCGAGAAACATTGGGAAAATGCTCACAGATGTCATCAATTGTGACGCGCCGATCGTTCCTCACGAATTCGTCAACTGAGCTCACCAGTTGGTCTGTAATGACAGACGGTCTCTCCGAACGCTCATCGTCGTGTGTGTTCCCCCTCCCCATGTTGAAGTTGCGACACCACCGCCGAACAGACGACTCGTCCATTACATTGTCTCCATACACCTCCTTTAATTGGCGATGAATATCACATGGGCGAACGTTTCTTGCATTGAGGAATTTAATCACTGCCCTCACTTCACAACTGGCGGCGTTCTCAATTTTTTTAAACATTGTAAACAATCACAGAAACAACACAGGCAATGCTAGCGTCACGCAACTTGGCTCAGAGAAGGCAGACAAGCCACTGAAGCTATCTGACCTCGTCCAGCGGCTACTCGCGTCGCCAGCACTTCATGCGGCACGAACGGGTACTACTTTCCGGATGACCCTCGTATGTCACACAGGATATTCGTACATCGATATTTAAAATAGTAGCGACGTAATTTCATGCAATTCGGAAATACGAGTAACACGTTATTTCAACCAAAAGTAAAAGAAACGGACCAAAATCAATTATGTACGTGAATGTTATTCAAAAAACTCATGCATATTCTACCTACATTTTCATTTGATAAAAAATATACTCACGATATATTGCGACTACAAAAATGTTACACGAGAAAGGAAACCTCTGCCTGAAATACTCGACAAGTATTTGGGAACAGCTTGGCGAAAGCAAAAGGGTTAGAAGAAAGTCAAAAGAAACCCGCTGAATTAGTTGAATCCTTTTGGAGAAAAGAAAGTCAGTTTTGTGAGTGGTAATAGAGACTGAGATCTTTATTGAAACACAGAAATTTACCACTAAAATTAAGAGAACTATAAAAACCCGAGACCATGTGCAGGAAAATATTAGTTTTAAATGCTTGGATCGATGAGGTTCCTCGTGAGTGAAGAGGGGCGTGACGGAAGAGCTTAAGGGGAGGGCTCCAGGGGATCGACGGGTGTCGACGCGCGGACAAGAGAATATGCGAACAACGAGGTCAACGAGGAGAGGATGTGGAAAAAATAAATGTCGATCCGCGCGAGGCTGTGGGAGCGGCGGTGAGGGAAGCCGAAGGCGGAAGAAGTGATGAACTGAAAAAGGAGACGGTGGGGCTTCAAGCAGCGAAGTCGGAGTCGGCGGAAACACGCAATCGAATCGGAAGGTGTATCTCATTCCAGTGAATTTCACAAGACACTCTTAATCTCATCTGATTAATATACGTATACGAAAAGTTACCGTCAGTCGACGTTGAAGCTCCATTCGCGGTAGCAAATGGCTTTCGACACACACTCAAGATAGATATGGCTATGAAACTTCATGTGAGCGATGAAACTTTTTACAGGAACGACGTCCAAATACAAGAACCATCAATGTCATGGAATGAGACATAATTCATCCAAAGGTAATGTTGAATATTTTACACTGTATCACTATCAAGCCGAGTCGTGGTAAATACTACGTAGGTTTTCATCATTGGTATCAAATACTGGCACGAAGTGACGATTGACTCCCCGGTTAAATTATGGAATACCACTGAAGTTAATACATACATACAAAATCAAAGATGTAAGCATAGAGAGATGACTTCATTCAACTGCCAACGGCGATTTCTGTAAAATAAATGACACATCTCTCATATATTGATCCAACGAACCAGTATGAGAAATAAAATTTTTCGAATACAGACGCTTATTTCGACAATTTTCAGTCTATGTATATGATGAAATAGCGAATATGTTAGGTTAGAGAATTGAATTAATGACAAGACCCCGATTCCCGAGGACGCCTCGGAGCACCCCCAGCTTCACTCACACTATGTGATTTTTCGGGTACCAGATCTTCCTTTGAAAAAGTCGGCGGCACAGGGAAAGGAACGCCTCCCCCTGATACGTTAATTTCATATGTCGTTGGGCTGTGTACCACGTGAGCTCTACCCTCATCAATCAAACCAACTTTCGGGTTGATATCTGTGGTTGTAACAAAATAATTTGAAAAAGGTATTTCCATAGAACGAACGTAGTTGAAAAAGAAATGTATTTTGACAATTTTACTCTGATTTTCCTATCCATGATTTATAGATTAACAATTGAATGCTTATCAAACACAAGCCCATTTACTATATATTAATATTTATAAAACAGTTGGAATCGATTATTAACCTAAGGCTTCAGTTTCCTATAAATGGGATACAGCAAAAGATAGAGACAACGCCAAAAGCACCGATTAAATATTCAAGCATGCGCTTTGACTTCAGATCAGGTAGCTTGAAAACTCGAGAAACATGAATTAAGGCCTAATACATTCAGAGTAACAATTTTCTACAGTGAAATTTCAATTGCCTTCATGGCCAATCTGTGAATCAACTTCATTCATACACTTTTCAAATCGAGGAGATCTGAATCCTAATTAGTTAAACCGCGTCTAATGATACATTCCCAAAGATTAAAAGGGATATACGAGTTTTTTTTAACTCGTAAGTTTTTACCGCAAAGTTTTCGCAATTGATCTTAACACCGATGAAAGAGTCCATTATTTTACATATTAAATACATATGTCGTCAATTAATACTTTCCTGGGGGAAAGTTAAAGCTTACGTGACGAAACAGTGATTTCCACATTGGCGTACAGAAAATGCGAGGGGAGCATATGCTATTGATTATTGAACGTCCCCTCGAAGGGCTGGCTCTGAGTGTATTAAAAATAACGTAGGAACGCGAAAGTTCTAAAAGGGACACTCACTTCTAACTGTGGAATTGTCGATTTAGCCGGCGCCAAAACTAGTAAATATATTCACTCCTTAACCTCTGGAGTGGATAAATCAGATATCTTTCACTTTTCTCGGCCCATCCGTTACTCTCTTGGTCATTTTGTCTGTCACATGGAGAAAGTGTGGCAAGAGAATCTCTTAAAGCACTCAAGCAAACATTTTTAAGGGGTCGTGAAAATAGAATATATGGCGGTGGCGGAGTGCGTGGCTGACAACACATCCGCTCCATTCCTAAATCCACGATCCAAAGGAAGAAAACGAGTTACCTGACACGCGACTTCCAGATTAATCTTGTAAACCAAAATAGCCGCATTGCGTTTGCTAATCGTAAGATAAATTACTTGGCCCAAGTTTTATTCTTAGTGCCTTACCTGCTAAATGCATACTTTTCTCATTGCATAAAAACATGGAGGCTACGCATGAACGAGAATTTTAGGATCCATCTATTTTTAACATCAATTCGCACTTTTGAATGAACAAAACTCCTATCAAATGATGACGAACAGTATTGCTTTTCACAGTTATAGGATTGCGTTAAGGGGATCAAGATGGTGCGGGGGCTAGTGTACTGGCTTCCCACCCAGAGGGCGTGGGCTCAAATCCCGGCGGTGTTGAATATTTTTCAGAGGTATCTCGATCCCTACTTGAGGTACTTTGTGGAGGGCACTTTGAGTGAGTACGCCGTCCGTCGGATGGGACGTTAAACAGCGGACCTCTTGGCGCCTTTCGTAAACAGTAGGCTAATGCCGACGCCGGGTTTCTCTCCACCCTTCATCCTTTCCTGTCCATCCCCTATGGCGCAAATGACCTCAGCAGTCGGTCGCCTCCCCTAAAAACTACTACTACTAGGATTGCGTTAAAGTATTAAAACTAATGTATAACACGTTTTAATAGGAGAAAATTTATATTAATGTTAACAACATCACAGAGCTTCTGGATGGAGGAGAATACGATTCTTATATGATACGACACATGCAATTCGTTACCGCATTCATTGACACAATTGAGGTGCAACCAATTTGGTTGTGTTTTGACAGACAAGGTCATCTTTCATCATCAAAAGTATGACCTATGCATTTCCCATATTATGTTGCACTGGAATGAAACAAATGAATGACGTATTTTATCAATCGCATATTCTCATTTAAATGTTTTCGACTGGAATGACGACATTGAAGCATTTACCGCAAATTTTCGTTACAAAACAAACACAAATAATATATTTCAGAGAAAATATACGGATAAATATTTGAAAGTCTTAAGAAAATTTAAGGATTCCTAAGAATACCCTACTGAATAAAACATGACATTTCATTTAGTCTGGATTAGATGTGAAGGCTGTCTTGAGTAAAATATTGCAGTAAATTGTATGGTAAAAGTAGGAAATTATTGGTATTCTAGCGGCTAAGGCGGGTTTTGGATAGTACAACGATGCAGTACTTAGCCTCTCCTAACAAAACACGACCTCATTTTCGACACTACAATTAGGACTTCTTCAGTTCCGCTGCATAATTCCTTACACCCTTCATTTCGTGAAGTGAATAATAATGAAACTAGGTTGCTGTTTGATAAAGAGGCAACAGCCGGCTATAAATATGCGGGAAATAGGATGGGGCGATTTTCGCGCCAAATTCTGCGCATGCTCTGTTCGTACCAGCTATCTAACGCAAGTGCTTTCCTGACTAACCGCAGGGACGGCAGCACAAGCCAAGACATCCATTTCACATGGTATCACTTAAAACAAAGACCCCGTTCCCACAAAGTTTCCAGGATTCCCGATCAGTTTCATCTTTCATTATTTATTTTACGTATAACTCCAAATCTCTCACAGTTCATCATTTACCCCCCCCCCCCGTTGTATTTTTGCACGCATCTCAAAAGTACCACTAAAATATATTAACTGCCTAAAATTTAATATAACAATTAAAAATCTTGCGCATTGCTTAAAAATTCCTTTATGCGTTGAATTACTTTCAAGAAGTAATTCTTGCTTCTTAAAAAAAACAAAATAAAAGTATTTCAAAATGCTCACGTATACCTGAATTGTCCCAGACAGTAACATTTTGTACTGGAAAATACTAATTAAAAATTCGCAATTTTTGCTCAGTGTTTTGATGTCGGCAATATGTTGAGACTGATAAAAGCTTTTTTATTATTCAAATTTTGCCTGTACATTTTTTCATTCCAAATTAAGATGGAATTCCACGAAGTGAAGGCTTTTAAAGTAACATGAATATTATTACGTTACGAATCTGTCATAGTATCATTCACATCCTATACTTATCACACATTACGTCTCATCGACCCATCCATAAATTTAAATATTCCCTCTTTCGTTGCTTACTTGAGAACGCTCGTGACTAATTTCGACATTACATGGGAGTCTATTGAACACATTTATATTATAGGTACACATGTGTTCCGTTTTAATTTCTGTTTTAATGTATAAAACGGGAATCATTGTTTTATACATGCACGGTACATGAGTTAAGCTAGATTTTTTTCATTCATGGCCATTATGAAGAATACCTTTGCGACATTTTATTAAAAATAATTCACAAATTTATCGTGTGCAATCGTTTCAAAAATGTAAAATATGTCCAAAAATTACTAAAATGTTTTCCATAAATATGCTTCAATGCATACATTCATCAATTTGCGGAACATTAAAAATTCCATTACCATCACCTGTTAAATATGGATTTAAAAAAATGTAAATTTGATTCAACGTTTCAATATAAATTATTAATATTAAGTGTCAAATAAAGGAGAAATTTTAACGATTTAATCTGGCAGCAAAGACATGGCCTATTAAGGGGTCCACGAGTTCATATACTACTCACGTATATGCGAAACCATTAAGTACAATGTGTCATATGGGTAAAATAAAATTCAGAAAAATTGCAGGTGGTATAGAGAAAAAACTGGCCACCTTATACTGGCCCGAACTAACCTATATCTTAGTTTTGTACAGTTGATGATTTTCTAAGCTACCATGGTCAAAAGCGATACCCGCCTGTACAGCAAAACAATCCTCCAATTTATTAGTGTCGTTGGAATTAATTTGAGATCATTTCGATACTTCGATACCGAAATTTGGAGTGGTATATTAAATCATTGTTTCCTTGAAGCGTTTTTAAAATAACGGCGTGCTAAAATATGCATATTAATTTTCATCCTGTGCCCTTAATTTCAGCTAAAACGACGAGCCGAATGTATTCCCCAATCCTCACCAGAATGTTCGTTTTGAAAACTGAGGAGTCTCTAAAGAGGAATTTCTCGAAAAATTATTTGCAAGGGTAATGAGGGCGCTATGCCTTCGATAACTACGGCGGTGGAGCACTATCCCGTGCAGGAATTTGAATCGCTGTAGTGCGTTGCTGAAATCTCCGCAGTTCTCCAGGGGCTGCTTACGGGAGGAATGCAATCGCTATGAGGGGAGGCCAGACATACAGTCAGGGAGCACCAGGGCGGGAGTGTGAGGGAATGATGGCGGTCGAGTGATTTGGGAATGGTTTGGACCTAGGTGCACTGGTGGAGAGAACCAGTGGGAGGGAGTGCGCGAAATATATGGGCCACGGGGATCGATTGCCGAGGTGAATTACTGCTTAAGAGGTGGGAGGAGTTGCAGAACGGCGAGGGAACGAGGGACAAGGGGTTTTGATACGGGGAGGGTTGAGAAGAGAAATAGGTACCTGGAGCTTCGATGGGCGATCACCAGATGGAAGATTACTCTATGCAAGTCTTGGCCAGCGCTCGCAAGCGCTACTAGCGGCAACCCGAGGAATCACTTGACGGAGGAAGGGTTTCCCGCCAAAACACCAACGAGAGGGAAAATTTATCCATTTTCGCAATCTTTCATTGAGAAAAAATGAATCAAATTTGGAATTATAAAAATATTTTCTTAGGTTTAAAACATTAAATATCCGTTAACCTCATTTCGAGCAGAGTGTTACAAATTTGAAGCCGTAATGGACGAATGAATGATCGATCATAAGTCATGATGAATCCTTAAGTGTAAGACATACTAACCCTGAAGAAAGATATTTTTCGGCTCTTTTAGAGTTCAATTTTTCACAACATATGCCAAATTAACTTTTTACTACTAATTTCCACAGCGTCGTTAAATTAAGTCAATATTGACCCATTCACATTGTCACACAAACTGATTGATATATCTTCGTGTTATACGCGCTGGTAAGATTACATGTTACCGGTACTTCTCCCAAATTCTGGAACCATAACTAATAACTCCTACTTTCATTGTAAACAGCTTCATATAAATTGCAGTTTCATGTAAAGTGTTAGCAACTCCCTAGAAAATAAAGGTCCATATTAAATGGCTCCATAGTAAACAACTCCATTTTAAACAGCTCAAATTATCATTCAATACTTGTGGCCGCTGGAATTAAACGTTCCCGTATTATTTCTGATCTACTATTTATAAATCAAGATTAGCCCGGCCTTTTTTTTCGTGCAAATCAGTCGTCTAGGTACCTAAAAAACCAATCCCTTGGCGGAAATTTGATATTCTAAGCAAGCACGAATTATTTTTAAACACTAAAAGAGTCGAGACAAATCACCGACAGTTCTATTTGGATTATCACCACTAAATGGAACATTCTACTGGGGAAATTTCTGTTAACTTTAAAGAAATTCAAACCAACAACTCTTATGTATTTAACTGTCACATTCATGCTCACTCGTCGCCCTTGCTTAAAAGACCTTTCGAAAACTGGCGGTTGTTTTTGGCTCGCGTGCTGCTCCTTCCTCATTCCAATCGATCCTTTCCACTCGATGCAGTAGTGCTGCCGATTTGGCTGGTGGACGAATGAGCAACTGCCAATTTCCAGAGCTCTGCGGCTGCTGCTTCAACGTGGAGAATTCTCAAACTAGATGTATGCATGGAAAACCTCTCGCGCCAATATTCATTTTGATTTAAATCCTGCCTCTCGGATAAAGCGAATGTCACCGTTTCAAATGTTGAAGAGAACTGCAGAAATTCTTCAGCTTATGATGAAATTTTCGCAATGCTGTCGCTTAAATAATATTTTTTATTGCGTAGTTACAGCCTAATATATTTTAGAATTGCTGTTTTATTTTACCTCTAGCGTTCAGGACAATCAAACTTACATTGTGATACCTCTTCTCCAATCCGTTATTCGGGTTAATTTTCGTTGATACACAAGATGAATCAATGTTTTCCAGAATGTATGAGCGAGCTTCTGTGCATTAGTACCGATGTTTGAATCATGTTAATGTTCGGTTTTTAGATAAGACTTTTCTCCTTTATTAAAAACTAATCTCTAAATACTTTTGAAAGAAAAGCAAGCCATGAAAAATCATCATCTATTCGATCATTGTTATAATGAGCTGTTACAATCTGCCTATCCGGAAAAAAACTAGCTTTAATTACATATTCTATATGACTTATTCTATTTAACATTGAAATGAATCAATTTTTATAAAATTATCATTTTCATTTACTTGAATTTCCAAGATCCCATTGTGGCAAACATTCAAGATGATGAAATACATTCTTTTTAGTTTCTAGTTAAACTCATAGACCCGAAACAAAAACATATTTGAAATGAAATGAAATGCTTTATTTGTAACTCCACACAAAAGTGTGTATAGTTAAAAAGTAAATGATTTCATTTCATTTCAATATGTTTGGCAAATTCCATTAAGTTACGCCTGAGACAACAAATAACATGTTTCTTTCCTCATCTTAAATGTATTATAAATCATTGTAAAATAAGGCATTGTACACCTGAGGCATATTTTTTTTTATACATCCGAAAGGAGAAGTGGAGAAAATAACAAATCTAACCGAGATAGGAAGGGAAATTCTCCTAGGTACACCGTTGTGTAGTTTAATATTTAGAAAAAAATACTCTATACATGACAAAAGGGCTTGACATTATGAGCTTTAAAAGACAACACAAAATTACTGTTTGAACTATTAGCCAGTGAAATTGCTATTTCCTAAACATCGTCGTTTGTTATGTTTCTATGAATTTACATAGTAAATTTTACATTTTGACATCGTAGTTACAGGCAGCAATCTCACGATTTGCATCAAACGCTGGGCGTAAATAACTTTGTCCTCTGCATTTTCACTAAATAATATAATTCCAACAAATCTGATTTCCCCCTGCGAACGTATTTTCGGGTAAATTCATCTGCAGATGATATTTAGTATGTTGAGACCCAAATTGTGAGAATGAAACAAGTTTGTGGAAATGAATATTTTCCCCAAGTTAAAACTAATTTTCAACAAGTTGTGGCTGTGCAAGTCGATTTTTCCGTCAAATATGTAGTAGGTGCAACTCCCAATTCATGATTTCGGGTTCGAAGAGTCTGAGAATAGCAAAGAAATAACTTCCGTCTATCATTTTCGGTGTTAATAATAAATTCTTCATCTGGCAGTATACACGTAATATTCTCATAATTTACATGAAAATATTACAATACTCACTCTTGTAAGTTCTACCTATTTATATTGAGTCTAATTAATTATTTTTATATTTCTACGTAATATTATCACATTCTTTTAAGTTGCCAATTAAGTATCTAGTAAAATATTCATAGTTAACGACGAAAATCATTAAATTTAAGGTTTTAAACAAATAACGGAAATAATAGAGACAATAGACTGGTAATAATATACAGCTGAGCAGTATAGTTTTCACTCCGAACACCTATTTGGAAAACAGGTGTACTTAACTTGCAGGTAGGCGTGTGGCATTGTTACTCGGGTGTTTGCACACCTGATTATGCATTCAACTGTGAACAGACACGTGTGTGTCTTTTGGCAACCAGTGAATTTCCCTGCGGTAGGAGGAGCAGCTGTTTAATTTCTCTCCACTGGACAGCATATGAAAAAGGAACACGGACAGAAAATAGGAGTTGTGGGAGCCACGGGAGAGAGAAATGCGTAGAGATTTGCATTACTGTAAGGATTGTTATTTCACCAGCCTACTAATACATGTGTTCGCTTAAAATTGACGGGTACCGCTTTAATTATACGTGCTGGTAGTAAACATGGGTAGCTAAAAGTGTATCATTATTTAAATTACAAGAAAAACACGGTACACTACAAGCACACGAAACGTATCAGAATGCGCGGGCTGTACAAATAACTTTAAAATAACGTATCACTATTTACTTCTGCCGTCACGTTTCAACGAAAAAGATTTTATTCTTTAATACTGTAATTTACACTTAATCTGCGTCAGAGTTTTAACCACATTTTTTCCACTGAAAAAATACATGAACACACATTTGAAATTATAATTGTACATAGAGATTTTAAATCGATTGGATTCAAGACTAATAATGAATACATTGCTATCACGATTAAAACTAGGCCTGAAAGGAATCTTAAATCATTGCAAACTTTCATCCTGATTGCTCAGTTACATGTATTCGGCGATGTAATAAGAGGTTTTTATTGTATGTAACTCCAGAAATTGAGTTTTCGCACATTTTTATTATAAAAATAAATAAGATGAAGCACACGCGTAGATTTTCAAGGTACAAGATTCCGAAAAGGTTGGGTGAGATCTCAAAAGGCTCTTGAATTACATACGCAAGGTTCAAAAAACTAAAAGTAGAAACAACAGAGTTTTACTTTTTCATTATTTATTGAATTATTAATGATTTAAAGTCACGTTGGACACAAAATGTACTGGCTTGGGAGTAACTGCATATTTGGTAAACATTATTATAAATTAGATTTCACGAAAGATGGCTTATGAAAAATGATAAGATGGCCTAATTGTTAGAGGTAAGCCTCACGTAACTAAGGATGACGGTGCGATTCAAAGCGAATCCGTGTTTTTAAAACAACTTTTCTTTTTATCTTTGCACCCATTCGACATTACTCCTGTTAGGACATGATGTGTAGCCCTTTCACCATCCAATAGTCTGCGAATTGTGTCAACATTTCCCATGGTTTCAATAAAAAACGTTATTAATGTATATCATAAAAAACCCACGAAAATACTCAAATGAAGGTAAAAGAATTGAATATTAAAGGATCACTAAGAAAATTAAAATAGTTATATTATTATTGAGGCCCATAAGTTCGAGGTAAATGTATATATGTACTTCACTCTTAGAAGTACTAGCCTAATCAATGATTTAGATTTATCTTGAGTGATAATGTGTATTATCATATTATATTTCATAAGTAATTTACAAATAATTACGCTGAGCATCTTGGTGATGCTTCATTCATTCATTAGTTTATTTTGTTCCAAAGCTGATCGAATATCATCATGAAAATAGAATTAATGAGATAAGAAAAACATAAGACCCAACTCAGTTTATGAAGTAGGCAAAATATGTATGTAGTTTCATGAATTTAGCATTAAATTAACTTAAAGGATAACACTCTCTAAAAATATTATTGCCAATTGAAAACTAATTGCATTCTTAATACGTATGTAATTAAAACGAATTCGGTTAAAAGATAATTAAGAAATTTAATATATTTGAGGAATTTTAGGATATCCTATTTTAATAAAATCATTGAATAAAGCACTTCTAAAAGAAAGAAGAAAAAATAAGAAATACTTTTCCATCCCTTTGATTGCGCAGTAATATCTCGAAGCGCATCTATATAATAATTACTTCCTTATGAGATTTAGATTAAAATAAAAAGAATAACAAACCTAAAGCCCGAAAAAAAGTATCATACCTAATTCAAAGGAATTCATGGCTTATATTACAAAAATTCCACCGCCCCCAATTTTCGAAAAGGGCACCGTGGCAGTAAATTAAGCGCTAGCGAAGAGTCGGGTCGAAACGATTCCGTTCATATTGCATACGACAAAGGAAAAAAATACAAGAGAATAATAAAGAAGGAGCAAAGCCCGAGGCAGGAAGTCCTTGAAGGGAGAAGAGCATACAGAGAAGAATATATCGTTTTGAAAATAAACTTTGCCTCCAAGTTAAATCGGCGGATGATTCCATAATGAAGTATCCACTTGATGGAAGAAGAAGAAATCATGCCATGAGGCCTTAATGCAATTACACGGGACGATGGGCAAGTCGAAGGACGGGAGGGATAAAGAAATGGGGAAGGTTGCGGGGAGGGAGAGGGGGGCATGGGGGAGTGGGTGCTGCGAATAGTTGCGGAGGCTGAGACGGGGGGGGGGAGAGGTAAGTGCGAAGGAGTGGAGCGAGAGGGTAAAGGGAGAGGAGAAGAGCTGCTTCCCAAAGATGGATGAAGACTTCTCTAAGAACCGTGAGAGAAGATTAGAAGGAGACGGCTGAGAAGGAGGATGGAGGAGAAGAGGCTGAGAAAGATTGTGAGAGAGGGAAGGGAAGATCATGCAGGGGGGGGAGCCGGGGAGGAAGAGAGGTACGTGCCTGAAAGGAGGCGTGGAAGAGGACAGAGTGGGAGTAACACCCAGCATTAATGGAGAGAAAACTGGGAATTTGAAGGAGTGGAAGACCATGGTCGCTCCTCTCTTCTCTCAATCTTTAATGGTGACGGGAGAGGCATGAAAGGGGAACCTCCGAAAACATCCTTTCGGATGCATTTTCTCCTACTTCAGAGAGAGTAAACACGAAGGCACGAGATTCTCTTTCTTGCGTCTGTCCGATTTAGCACTGGCGCGTACATTTCATTTGTCTCATGCACGACTCCCGTTAATCGTATTTGTGCAAATTTCAATTCACTTTCGGTGAAAGATGGTAAAGGCCACCGTAGAAATGATGAGCATCATCAAGTTTTGCGACTCGTAAATTTATCAGTTTGGACGATACAAGTTATTCTGTCCCAATTTAGGAAAGTTACTTACAACTTCTAAAATGATGATATTTCTGCGTCATAAAGTTTATATTACCTATTACCAAAGGATCACGTATATATTTTAACGAGACAGTTGCCTATGATGTAAGATGGAAACAAATTCCTACCATATGAAGTTTAACTTGATTTTTAGTAGAGTAGGTAGTCTATAGTTTAAGGTAGGTTTTGGAAATGTGATTCATTGGCATCGGTACATTTACAAGTCTCTCCAAACAACCTGACCTGACCCTGTACGCTACAATAACCTTTTCTTCCAATCCACACACTTTAAGGCTTTGGTCCTGAAAACTTCAGCAGGAAGACTATTAGACGCAGCCAACAATCGTAGTGGATTCTTGCAAGATGATAGAAAATGAAAAAACGTCGATGAAACCCCAGGATATATTTATCTCATTTCTAATGAGCCTCACGGCATTCTGTACATGACAAGCGTCAGATGGCGCGGTGATGATCGGCAACCCCATCGTGACTCTACATCTGCCACAGGAACTTGAGCGAGACGTATAGGTTGCGGTTAAGTCGCCTTTACACTTTTTCTATCTTTGCAATACAATCATTATTTCAGCTAATTTAATCTATCGAACGCCTTTTCCGAACCCAAGGGGCAAAAAATTCATCCCTTTTTATTCTAGATTTATTTTCATCAGTGGCCACATTGCTGCTATGGTATGACGCGTAACTCTCCCCCATCCCTATACTCAAACTATTTAACTACAACTCTCCATTCTTTCAGTGATGATCATAAGTACCACCTTAACTGCTTGCGAAATGAAATTTATGGTTATATATCCCTCATATATGGTTGTCTTTCCTTATTTCGAGATAAGAACTAAAACTAGTCCGACGAAGTAGTCCGGCCTAATTCCTCCCTCATAAATTCTAAGAATTAGCCCATAAAAACTCTTCTTTCCCCGTGTTACTAGTCGCTTAATTAATATCGCGGGAATTTTATCTATTCTCACGGTCTTATTTGGTTGCAATTTCTTTATTACCTTATATATCTCGCCATGGATTAGCGTCTATCTGTTCTCATTGACGTCATTCTCTTTCTAAGTCTTAAATCACCGGATTAATATCTTTAAAATTTAGATTCTGTCCGTTTCTGTGGAAACTTTCAGGGTCTATAAATAACTTTTCAGTCTCATCATTGATAGTATGCACAGTTTTTCCCTTATTACTTGCTTTAAGTGCGTTCATATCCTTGTAAAACGCACCAAATTTCACCATTCTTCAGAATACTGTCCACATCCTCACACAACGTCTTCAACCACGCTTCTTTCGTCATATTAGTTTCCCGCCTCATATCATCATTTATATCTTCGTACTTTAAACTGTATCTCTTTACACTAAATTTTGCCAGCACTAATATTTCTACATTATATTTCCTAATCCTTTCTTCCTTGCAATATCTAATGAAATCTGAAGTTAACTTACGGTCGGAGAAAAAAATATTTTCTGAATTCACACTCATTTCCGAGAGACTGGGCGATTTGATTATGCTGTTCCTAAATCCGTGCCTATCCATAATATATTCTAACTGGTATGTTTTTGAATCCCTACGCAATTTTTATGCATAATTAATAAGCAGCATTATGCATGTATCGCATAAACTAAGTGTTATTTATGATTAAAACGTGTTCCTGGCAGATATTTGTTGCTCTCTCCACGCAGTCATCCCTTGTTCCTAAGCTCCGTATTACTATTATATCTTTCCCCACTACCTTCGCGCTCCAATCCCCGATCACCATTATATATTTCCTTCTCAGGACAACTGCAACCTTTTCTCCAAGTTATCGCATATTTGTCTGTTTATTCAACCTCTTTATTAATTGTCGGCATTCATATGTGAATAAGGTCCAAGTTCGTTCGCCAGCTATTAACTGTACTAATAATATTCCATCACTCACCTCTATGCTTATTACCCTTCTTCCTATCTATTTTTTAATATTAGGGCTAACTCTCGATGGCTCTCTTCCTCTCGGCTTAATTACTTACCCTAGAGCTATCTCTTCTTCCTACACATAATTCTTACTCTAAATCTATCGCTCCAATAATCCCTCATTACCTCCTATTTCATCGAGTCAGCCCTAAAATCTCTCTTTTCTTCCCCATCTCTGCACTACATATATTTTAAAATTTCACTCTTCTCAACGACGTCCGGAAATTCTAGGGATCTATTTTGACTGCGGTGACAGCATTGGGGACATGTGAGAAAGAACTGAGTTATGAAAAGAAGCGTTCACAGGGAGGAGGGAATTGATGACCGGATCACTGAGTAAGGATGTTGGGATAAGACTTGGATATGGAGCGTAGTTTTGTAAGAGGTGGAAGCATAGTAGTCGAAGCAATATGATAGGCGAAGATTGAAGGCTTATAAAATGAGCTAGCGGAAAAGAATGGAAATGGTGAAGAGGACAGAAAGTAAAACATACGAGGAAGTATACTAGCACGGTGAGAGAGGGCGTGGGATTTTGTGAGAAATCCAAAAGAAGCAAGAAGATGAATTCAAAGTATTTTGATTGGCAATGGGTTGTTAAAGAATATGATAGAGCGGAGAACATTAGCAAGCGACGAAGGGACAGGAATAGGATAGAGATAGTTGATGGAATGAAAGGAGGAAGGCAGTCTACGGAATTGAAAAGGGAATTAGTGCTCGAAGAAGGGTTGTGTTTTCCCCTAGGAGGGGCAACGAAAGGTATCGCTGCGTAGTCTGTGTCCATCCAAAACCTACCTTAAACGGTGGAATACCAAAAACAAGAGTACGTAATTCTGTTTATATAAACTCTGTCTCTTCCGCAATTCTGCTGTAAATCTCGTTCCACAAGGATTTCGTGTGATGAGGTCCGCGGAAGCCTTGCTTCTTCCGCTGCCAGGTACAATGCACTGCCCAGTAGGCCTAGTGCCATACTTGTCAAAACCCAATTTTTTTTAATTTGAACAACATTTTTCGTGGGATAAATGACTGAGATGGTTTCCGCTGCCTTCCTCAATAGTTAGCAGTTTCAGGCTTAACTTTGTGAAATTGCTTCATGATGAGGGTAAAAAATAAGAGAAACTATACACTTCCACACACTTTTAATGCCCTACGACCATGGTTTCGATTCCGCGCATCATCATCACATCGAAACCATGGTCGTAGGACATTAAAAGTGTCTATAAGTGTAAGTTTCTGTCATTTTTTACAATCTTCCTCAATAGTGTTTCTAACGTGATAGCATCACTAAAACGGCCGAGTCACTCGGGTGAGCCAATGTTTCAGCCGTAACAATGGGGAACTATTTTGTGTAGTACTAGCCAGGTCTATGATGTACATAGACTAAAATATTCAAAAACGTTACAGTGTCGGAAAATATGAGATAACTTTGTTAAAATAATAAGGTTGACCAAGGCTATTTCCACAGGTCAATGAATTCCGGACGAGAGGCTTAGAGGGCAAGGTAAATTTTCCAACGTTCCCAACGCTTGAGAATTTACAACAGAAACCTAAGTGAGAAATCCAAAGATAAACTAGTTAGACATTTTTTTTAAATTTATAGGCATGCTAAAAGAGGTAAAATTGAAAACTTTTTCAAGTAATCCCAAGAAATATATTTCCTGAGAGAGTTTAGCAGTAGCACAGGAGATCATTGATAAAATAAATGAGATTCCGTTAAAGAACCGTGATATCAAATCGCTACGTACGCCCTAGTGAATATAATGATCAAATAGTCGCAGTGTGTCTACCTGTGCATCAGATGTACAGTTACACTAGCCATGCATCCTCGACATGTGATGCCGAGAGTGTTCAGGAAAAAAATAATTAAGGAATAGAAGGTATAACCACCGGCTACATGCGGGCACTGCTGCCACGTGTAGTTAAGTAGATTATAATTAGGTCTCTAGAAATCCTGAAATAAGCGTAAATGACAGCGTTTGCAACAAACACCCTGTTCATTTCTCGGTGATGTATTTAATGAAATGCAACGCCAGCAAGACGACTTACTCCCGGCTGATGGACTAATGGATTTCCGTTTAAATCACTTTAACTTTTTTTTCATGATAGAACCACGAATTCTCCTCTCAGACTTCCTTAATTTCTGCCAATCAACAGCCGTGATAAAATTTTGCGAACTTAGGAACCTGTGACAGGCATTTCCAACCCTAATCTTTGTCTCCAGGATGCCCCAGGAATAAGACCACTCGGCTGGCGAGTACAAATCTAAGGAATCAACACATTGTCGCACTTAGCCGAGTTTTTACAACATATCGTAGGGTGGAACTCGCAAGAAGAGTTAGCAATTTGCGTCTCAATCATGCTCATCCGAAGCCTCATGCCTATATTCCTTCCGATCTGCTTGCCAACGTTGTGAATCGCATCCAAGAGGACAACTTGGGTATATTAGAATATTCATTAGTCACATTTGTCGGTCAAGCGATAGTTGGGTCTCAGTGACGGATATGGAAATTAAATCTCATGCGAAATATGTTCATTAATTCACTGAACGTTGACGCCTCTTGAAGTGCTGGTCATAGAATTCACATTTTAATGTAGTCACGTATATTTAAAGTTTTAAATTAAAGATACGAAAATGCTAAAAAGTACCAGTTAACCGTACCACAACTCCTTAACCATGGGTGATATATTTACATAACACAAACTAACGACATCTACGGTCTAAATTACGCATACCAGCTATAAAAGACCAATTTTGAAAAGGTCATAAATAAAGGCCAATTATGAAGTCGCACATAGTGTTGAATATAACTATTCCTAATGTATTATGAGCAATAATTAATGAATATGAATCATATGAATATGATTTGAATTTGCACTTTAAAGGTACAACATTTTTACTTGAACGAATTTACTCGTACGAATTATTAATACGTACTTCACTCATATTTCAGTCGTCAAATCAAATTGGCAAAAATGACGTATTGAAAGCTTAATATTCCATTATTTTGTCAAGCTATTACCATCGCCTAGATCACCTTCGACTCAAACCTCAAATCCTCTATAACTTATTATTAAATGTTTTAATTTGTAACAATTCAAATTTAGTCCTATCTAAGATCTTTTTTAAAACATATAGTTCAAAAATCGTTTTAGCTTCTACATGTAAAAAATATAACACACTCAGTCGGAAAGCCATGTAGCGATCATTTCTCATGCTGCCAAAAATATCAATGTTTTGCAAAAATAAATGTCTAAGTTTCCCTAATTTTATAGTAAGATTCTTTCAACAACTCGGACCAGAAAGACATCAAAACAAATTACGGTCCATGAATATATTTTAACATTGATTACTTGTACATTAGCAAGCATTGAAAAAGGTCAAAAGGTCTTATGTGAAAAAAGATCTAAAAATTATTCGGAAATCGATTAGGGTAAACTCGTCCCTAATGTAAGGTTGGTTCAAAATCAAAACAGATATCAAGCTAGCCCAATAAAATTAACTTGGCAAGATTTACACGCGATAGGTTGTCAGTAAAATAAAATTTCGAGAAATGAAATCCAGGGGACATTTCCGAAACTTCACTTCTGATTTCACGTGATGACGTCGTTGACATGTTCATCTGCTGTAAAAATACACCTGAAAGAAAAATCTATGAACACGGCAACTGAAAAGAAAGTGGAATCAATGCATGTAACTTTTACGCTCACCAAAGAAGCCAAATGGTAAACCTTAATGAAATTAAATAAAATCTGTACTTTTCGTTAGTTTACATTTTTTTACTTTTTAGTAACAGAAATATTTCAAGAGCAAAATTTTGTGAAAAAAATGATATAATTATACATATCTGAAAATGTGTACAATCCAAAACATATTTCTAATGATACCTAGGCCTTGAACGCTGATTTTCACATAATAATATAGGGTAATTTTTAATAGTTATTATTTACATATAAATATATGTATATAACCGTTTGTACTGAAGAAAACCCTAACAAATACAATATTAACAGCCACAAGAAACAGGATCTTAGAAGTCCTCAAAATTAACCAAATAAATAAAGAAATATAAGTTAAATATTAAAAACAAAAATTTATCTAAACTAAAGGCCTCATTAAAATCTTTAAATTTAAATTATTTGATAACGATCAAGACTGAACTTATAAAATATTAACAAGAGTTAGATGTGTAATCTCATATTTGCCCAATAAACTCCCCAACATAAAATTTTGGGCACTATTTAACAATTCCAATTGTAAGATTTTATTTAGAGAAAGGCTCATATTTGGCTTCGTGTTCATTGGATCGCATTAAAGTTCTTAAAATAAACCGCTCCCTAGAGTCCTTTCTAATCATGCAGACACTCACCTTTCGCTGGCGATGGACGAGTTCCTGGACATTGACTTTGGTGACATTTCGAAGTCGGAGTCGGAACGATAGAGGAAGGACTCCCGTCGCTGGGGGAGGTTCTGGAGGACGAGTCCGGCAGAGGGTGAGGCCCCTCCGCCCCCGCCGACTCCTCCCCCGCCCCCTCCATCCATTGGACTCCGGCCAGACGGACTCGCTCCATTTTCCACATCGAAACTGCGAAAATAAAAACGGGGAGATGTTGAAACACTGGGGGCTAAAGAATCTTAAATATGCTACTATTTACCATTGTTGATATTATATTATTCATTAAAAGACTGTTGAATACTATTAATTATCTGGTAGACCTGTCCGTCCGATCCCAACAGGGTGATTTCGATCGTTGCGAGAGGAATCGTGGGCAGGTATATCTTAACGTCTACCTTATGTCTCTTTGAATAATGGGTGGTTTATCACCTTTTGATTTGATTTAAATTTGATTTTTAAACCGCACAGAAAAACACTTTTTTATGCCGAATTATTTCAAACAAGGAGGTTTGAGAAAAACTTTATTATTATTTCCAATTCTCTCACCGTTATGAAATATTGCATTCTCTAAAAAAAATTGCATTTCAAGAGATCTTTGACGATTTTCAGTTGCCATTACCATATCGCTATCTCCTATGAAACTCTAATAAATGAATTCAATTTGATTGTAAAGTTTTCGCTCATTTGAATTTATTTCGGCAGCGCAATACCTATAAAATCGCACGGTCATTGAAGGTAATAGAAATCATGTAATCACTGATGGTTCAAGTTTCGAATCAGAGACTATACTTTCAGACCCTTAATCTGAAAAATTCAGCTGAAATGCTATCAAAACCTTCGTCATATGCAGCTGCAAATTACAATGGGAACTCGAGAATATAACTGAAAAACGAAAATATCTCGCCGACGCATAAGCGAGCCTAACAGGCAATCGTAACTGAGCGCTATTGTACGCATTGAACAGTAGATATAGCGACTTCAGTACGCATTGTTCGTACATGCAACAAAATTCAAAAATATATCAATCGCAATGTTTTTCTTGGCCAAGGAGAACTACAACATATTATCTTAGCGGAAAGAATATCAAGGATATCAAATGAGATCTCCATAACGTTTGCGGACTAAAATTGATTATTACGTAGAATAATTAATAGCGATGTCATGACCTAACTGAAAGTTAGGAGATGATGCATAACATTAATCACTATCGACAGCCGCTTTGCAGTCATGAAAGTAAATTGACAGCCAGCCATCATTTACAGTTGGCTATTAAGCGCAGAGTGCCAACAATATGAAAACTTATTTAAAATATACAGCATGTGACATAAAACACAGTACAGAAAATTCAATTTGAACATTACTAATATCAGATTTATCAATATCAACAAAAATTATACGTCCCTGTAAAAAAAATATTCCAGGAGCCAAACGCGAATGCCAACCAAAAAAAACGAAACCAAAAAATGCGAAACGGGAAACAACTTCGACTTCTGCAATGGGTAGTATCACCTCACAACTTAATGATGGCATCTCCTTAAAATTCCGCGGAATTTTTATTCATAAATGTGTCCGTTTTCATGCTTGTCATCCTTGTTTTCATGGCATGACTTCAAAATGCTTTCAACAAATACTTACATGAAATAAAGTACAATATCGCGCATTTGAACCTTAAACCTCAAAGGTGAAAAAGGTCGCTAATCATACAGGGATCGATAATGCATCACGCAGATGTGTTCGTTAGATTCTAAAAAAGAGCTGTAATTAATGATTTCATACATTTCTGACTGCAATAAAACGACGAAAACTATATTCCCACCACAAAAATTCACACGGACAGCTTTTGTCAACACCAGATTAAGAATTTATAATTTACATTGTTTTGTAATTTTATAACCAATAATGAAATCTAGTATCTGCGAGGCCATGTGGATAAAAATTTAACACAACCAAAAACGGAAATTTGATGTAAAAACGCGCCCTGTCAGCGGCTAAAGTCAAAGTAGACGACAACTAGACGTCATTAAATTCAAAAAGCGAAAGATTGCCAAGGCGCTTCGGTTGAGTCAATAATTCTGGCGGAAAGAGTTGCGTTACGTTTGCGATAGTGATCCGCGTTGTTTTTACCCACATTGCCCGAGAACTGGTTATGATAAAACCCGTGGAAGTTAGCCGACTGCCGGTAGAACGAAAAATAAATTCGCCTTCATTAAGCGCAAAAGGCTTGTGATGTGGTGAGACAGTTTGGACGCTGATATATTCAAGCAAGCATTCAATACATGGAATCGAGACCCTACATATCGACGATGACGAAAATACGACGCAGATAATTTTTTTTCCAAAACAACCAAACGTTTTCGCTGATTTAAACTTCGTTGTCTAATTTCATTTACAATAGGGAATGCGAGTAATTCCTATAGCCAGCTTTTTTCACCGACTCTTACATGCGCATATTGTAATTAAACACTTCCATAATTGCTTAAGTCGACACTGAACAACGAGTTATCAGTCATCCCAAGCAAACGTTTTTACCGTTAAAAGAGGGTCGGCGAACAAGAAGAACCAATGAATCAAAATTTTTTAATGGTTTAGGCTGCAACTTGTTGAAGGATGTATTGAATTAAAACAGGTTTGGAAATTTCCACAGTTTTACTCAGTAATTTGATTACTGACTTTCATCAATTCGTAGGCCGTAGATGGAACGATTTGGATGGAAGAAGAAAAAATCGAAAAGACCATTTTTGAATGCTGTCCCGCTCATTAACCACTCTTCCCACTTGGAGCTTCACTTCTCCCACCTCTCCCTATTATTTAAACTAATAGAAAGGTACCATAGGCTCTGACCACTCTCCAAACCTCGCTTAGCAATACCCTCCAGCCCACCCAGAATTGAACAAATACCATTTCCGAAGAATGTATGTACGTGCAATTTTATGCACAATTTTTGCATTATTTTTATTGGTGCGTAAATAATCATAATTCATATTTATTTATAAAACACCATTTTTATGCACAAATTTCCATTGTCCTAAAACCCCCAGGGCACGTCTTTGTGTGCTCTGTGGCTGGTTAATGGGCTTTGTCTAAGTATAAATAAAAATATCAATCAGTAACGCAATATTTTAAGTTTTTACGTACACACATTGTTTGTTAATTTAAATACTCGCATCTCTTAAATCATAGTTTCACCCTAACTATGCGCATTTTCATCTATATAGCAGACGTTCCTGTGAAATATCCGGTGGAAAAAGGAAGGGAAATGACCACCCAACCCTGATGTTTTCATTTCACAAGCCGTTGGGCCTAGTACAGGGTGAATCAGAATAACCTCACTAGTTATGAAAGATCACTGAAGAGCGTGCAGGTGAATTAGCGGAGTGGGAGTAGTGGCGTTAGCTGAGGAAACAACGTCATTTTTCGTAATTACCATGCAGTGGTCTGGTGAATATCGAGGCTTTTTCGTAGAAACGTTCTCTAAGAACAATGATAGCGTGATGGTGACGCGCAGGGCACTGTGGTCTAGCAATAAAGCGCATTTTTGCCTCTCCGACTCAATAATTAAAACAGGGAGTCCATTCTGACTCACCCTGTATTAGGGAAGATCTATCCTCGCCTATCCAAACGCAACATTCGAGTTGATTACTGTGGTTGAGACCCATTAAATGTTCCAAGTATAAAATGCCTAAAAATAAACAAGATGTTATACGTGCGGTCGACGACAAAATTTACGTGAACTTAATTCACATTTCTCCATGAATATAAGAACGTGATGAAATATTCACAGGTGGACAAATCGAATGCACAAACCTTCGAGTCAATCAGACCTAATCACAACGATAAACGACACGCACCTGTAGACCTCCGCTTTCGACGGTGTCTCTAAACGGCCCCGGAACAAACAGCGCGAATGACGGAGGGGGACACGCCCCATTGTACGGATCCGAATTGATTTATGTCCAACATAACATCCCTTCGGTATCGGCGGAGTTCCCACTCCACTCTGCTACTTCTTGCTAGGGAGGGGGACGGATATGAATACGATTGATTGATTATCGTCTTCGTTAGCTAGGAGAGATATTGAGACCGGGAATACTTTCCTCCGTGTCCCTCTGGGATGAGGGATGTGGAAAGCTGCACAATCATCTCCCTCCGACCCTCCTGCCCCATCTCCGCCTTTAAATTAAACAGCAACCCCCGTGCCTCGGACTCAGATAGCATCTCAAACCGCAATCCAATCCCTTACACCGCATAACCTTTTCGACGATTCGTACCACCCTTCCAAAATCCATCAGACCCGACTAACTCTCATTAATCATTCCTCTGCGAAATTTTTAAAATAGAAGGGTGTTCTTATTAAACAGCGATAGAAATATTCATAAGATACGGATGTGTGTCACCATTTTTTCGCATTTCAGGATAAATACCTAGCAGATACAAATGCGCTTATCTTGGAAAATGTTTCCATAGTCCGGTGAAAATCACTCTTGGTCAAAGTTGCATAAAATGAGTTCATGTTATAAATTTTGTCAATGATACAAAAAAAATCTATGCATGGTATAATAATACATGTATATAGGGACGTCGCTGAGACAATTTAAGAAACTTATTCCGATATGTAAAATTTTGAGTGTAGATTTGAACAAGGGGACAAATGAAAACTGGTGCATGTGACGCATCTGCTTGTAAGACGCACACTTTCAAAACAAATAAGTGCTCACTTTAGTTCTGTTATTTTAGTTCTGTGACAGGTCAGGTAGTGTAAAACCGTGGGTATAAATTCTGCACCGAAAAAGTGCAAATATGTTTAAGTTTGCCAAGCCAACGCCCTAAAGAACACAATGATTAAGATGACGAATGAGGGTCAGGTTACGACATAATAATAATCGAAAAAGTTCACATTTACAAGATTTTTTATAACGTGGGGATTTTAGGAAATTATAATAACATAACAAGAATCCATAATCCTTGTATTTGACACCATCCTAAGAAATATACTTATGCAAATAAAAACAAATTACCATTTTTCATAGAATTCGATGGAGAACCCGGCTATGAAAAATCACGCACATTTTTGGAGGAAAAAACAGCCACTACGCTTTGAAAGATATTGAAGCCGATAACACGACATGTTCTGAGTGAATTAATTTTTTTCGATTTTTTCTCCTAGAAGATACAATGCTTACGTGTACACAAATATATTTCGTATACTTGGCTTATCGGCCAACATGCGTCAGCAGAAAATTCACTTACGTTTAATCAAAACAAATTACAAAAATACGATTACGGGTATCATCATTTTTCATGCGATTAAATGAAATTTCATAAAGTGTAATCATTAAATTAAATACTGATAAGCATAATTTTCAAAGGTAATAACTCTTACAAAATAATAAATTTGCATATGTATCTGCAACATCAATCACATTCGCCATTTTTTTCTTATTCCGAATCTGCCCTTATTGGTCTTTGGGCAAATAATGATCGGTCGGATCGATACCAAACGACCTCACCGAACTCGAAAGATTTAGATACCACCCGTACGCGTTCAGATCTAAACCTGTTGCCCCAAAACAGGACGATCTTTTAATAGTTCCAACCTACAACGAGGGAACTGGTCAGATAACCTTTGAACTTAGCACTTAAGTGAAATATTAGGTGTGCCAGAATACTAAATAAATTCGCTCTTTTGATCAATGGGCGATCACCAAAACATCCCGTCATCAGCCGGTATGCTCTCTATATCCCAATCATTATACAACGAATCCATTCGGACGGAGACGTGGCGGTCCTTCTACTGAACACGGACGGAGTCATGCTCCTTCCCTCACACACCCGATCTCGGTTTTTAATTCATTTCTCCCTCTCTAACAACCCAATTCAAATTCCGCTGTCCGAAATCCAATTCAACCATCTTCCACAGCTCTCGTTCGAACCCGTTCACTTATGATCCGCATGGATGGAAGCGTGGACACAAAAGAAACTCGGATCAAACGTGGCCCCGATGCGAAAAAAAGAGAGGGGGAGAGAAAGAAATAATGTGGGTGTGAGAGAGGGGGGAGGAGGGACAGGCCGGGAGAGGGCATAGGGAGGTGTGCGCGGCTGTTTGTCAGCGAGTTTGAATGCAGCACGTCGTCGGGGCCATTCAGAACACGACGACACCCGCACCCGAGCTGGTTCCCTCGAATGAACCTCGTCCCCCATCCTCCGTCATTCCGCCAAACCAACAACCCCACTAACTCCCTTATTCCCGCCCTACCCTCTGCCGCCTTTCCACTTTCATTATATTTCCCGGTCTTCCCTCCACCCCAACCACCCACTTACCCCCATCATCCCTCTCCTCTCTCTCTTTTCCCTCAATTACACGCACACACAAACAAACACTCACGTACACGACCATCCACCCCATTTTTTTTCCCCCGACCACAACGGCGAAGTCGTAATTCCACGCCCCTCGTGGAAGAAAAACAAACATCGGCCCTCGCGTGCATGTGCATGTGAACCGCGATCGCGGGGGAGGAGGGGACGGGACCGGGGTGTGGGCAAGGGGCGGGCAGGGAGGCGTCAAGAGTTTCCCAGGCGACATGCGCCGCTATTCCCGGCCGGCGTCGCGATGGCATCAGCGGGCGCCTCCGCTAGGGGTCGGTCGGCCCAAGGGGTGACGTGCCCTCCGTCTGTGTTTGTATGTGTGCCGGCAGATAGGAATGCGGCGGGAGGGAGAGAGGTTAGCGGGGATGTGGAGAGTGCGCTGTGAAAGGAGAAAGAGCGTGTTTGTGTTAATAAAAAGACATGTTTAACGAGAAGGTGTGTGAAGAGCGGGAAGCTTTGTAAAGGCGGGAATTTTCATGCACAAGCTATGAAAATTCATATTTTAGATAATATAATTCACATCACAGCAATAGGACGTCTTAGAAGCAAAAGAAATCTCTTAATGAACCTTTTCCGTGATAGTAGGGATCTAAGAAAATGGGTCTATATTGTAACGACATTATTCATATACAATTACTGACATTGCTCCTCCAGCAAAATTCATGAGGTGCTAAACGAACTGGGCTCATTTAAGCGAATTAATAACCTGGATAACATTAACGCATTAATCAAGAGCAGAGTTAATTATTAATTTATTGAAATCCATTAATTTGTTTATACTTCTAACAATTAGGACCGTATTATCATAAGTATTTCTTAGAAATTTTTCCTTTATATTTATAATGGCTTGGACAATTAAGTCAAGAATGAAGAAAAACAGAGTAAATGACTCAAGAAACAGTGATGCGTGGAAAAAAAGATGGAGCTATAACAAAAAAATAGCACAAAGAAAAAAGATCGGTGAACATTAAAATACAATGATAGTTGAAAGTGGAATGCAATTTCACTTTGCAATTAATTGTTTGAATCAGAAAAAGGAATATCATTAGACGAATAAAAATTCGAGATTATCGGAAAGTTAAAGGGCATCGAAGAACATATTCGTCACGGTTTTAATATCTGCGCATTGGCCAACTTGCTTCAAGCAGACATCTATGAGTTTTATTTATCCTTTAGATGGCATTCAAGAAAGAGCTTTTGCATGATTCATTTACTCTTCCAAGAACATAAACGACAAATACTAAAATTTAAGCGATTTAAACAAGAATAAATTTTATAATTAGGTACCCTTATGCAAATATAAGGCTCATGGCCACCACATATCTCACTATTCCATCAGCAAATTTTGATACAAACATAATCGTTAACCCCTCTTGGAGCAGCAAGGTCAACGTGATCATCCATCGCATTATCGTTCATAAGCAGTAAAAATGTTTGAAGATATGCTTCTTTAGGTTGTCCATCAAATACTTCAATAATTATTACCTTTACCAAAAACTTACTTATCGTAAAATAAGAAAACCAATTCGGGGTGGCCTTGACAGCACCTGGTTGCATAATTTCTCTTTGATTTAGATTTTCAAGTTTCCGGTATATATCCACCATATTTCTATTGACGTTAACGAGAATTGAGCTAATTAACCTCAAAGTTAAAAATAGAAGAGATTGTGTGCCATTTTTGCGTCGAGGTATGTTTTATCATTTAAAATAAAGCCAATAGCGACGTTGTCAGGAATTCCAGTTTAATAATTCGTTGTAAATGCAGATCGTGTGAACTAACTAGTGACTAAAGACAAGCTCGAATAACACAAAGACTGGCGAAAAGAGGCATTATTTCAGAGCTCTTAGCCCAGGATTACCACACACACTTTCGTCTTTTCCGAATCTCCCAGAATCCAGAGTCATATTTACTCAGGGTTTCGACTTCCAGTGACATTGGATGACATATTTCCTTTTAAATTTCTACCAATTTAAACTGTATGCTTATTTCGACAATACCGATTGTAGGGTTGGTTTTCGTCACCCACCTACATAGATTAGTGTAGAGAGGATATTTTTCCTGGCTTTCGTCGTGTTTATCTTTTAAAGTCGGGAGCAAATGCATGACATCACACTTTTTGGAAACCCGTTCCTTACACTCGGCCACACTCTCTCGGACAGCCCACATTACCGTTCGAAGTTAACAAAGACAAGGGCTAGATCTACTAAGCGCCATTCAATGCTGGGACATGGTGACTACATTCCCTATGGCGTTAAAATAAATAAAGCGCTCATTGCTCAATAAAATCAGTGGGATATTACGGAAATATTATCTTGAAATTCTGAATTCAATTACGGACGAGATAGGTGATCAAATGAAACGTTATCTCCAAATCTAATTAACAACTATTTCAAACATTCTACTCGACGTAAGTCGCGAAACGACTATGGACAATAAAAAATGAATATGAAAATAGTTAAGATCCAAAAATTGTTTGACAGCGTAATAAGTGATGATTCGTAGTAGTAGTAGTAGTAGTTTTGAGGGGAGGCGACCGACAGCTAAGGTCATTTGCGCCATAGGAGATGGACAGGAAAGGATGAAGGGTGGAGAGAAACCCGGCGTCGGCATTAGCCTACTCTTTACGAAAGGCGCCAAGGGGTCCGCGGC
Source organism: Hetaerina americana (assembly GCF_022747635.1). Classification (NCBI taxonomy): domain Eukaryota; kingdom Metazoa; phylum Arthropoda; class Insecta; order Odonata; family Calopterygidae; genus Hetaerina; species Hetaerina americana. Next base: position 10,114,887 of record NW_027286874.1, on the reverse strand, counting down.
TTAACGTCCCGTCCGACGGACGGCGTACTCACTCAAAGTGCCCTCCACAAAGCACCTCAAGTAGGGATCGAGATACCTCTGAAAAATATTCAACACCGCCGGGATTTGAACCCGCGCCCTCACGGTGGGAAGCCAGTACGTTAGCCCCCGCACCATCTCGATCCCTGTGATGATTCGATCAAAGTTAAGGACATACAAGTCAGTAATAGAAGAAAAAAGGCTTTCTTTAGGAGAAAGGAGTTACTTGAAAATTCTCGATAACGTATTAATAATATCGTATCGGATCAAAATGTCTTTTGACAAGGCGGCTTCTGTTAGCATAGCCAGCACATCCCGCTCACCCCACCAACCGCATCCTCCCGGGGACTTGCCCGAATCCACCTGCGGGAATGGAGGGGGTTTTTACGGTTATTACCTCGGATTTCGGTCTCCTTGGGGTCCGGTGGAATTATCGAAATACAAAAAAAATGCTTTCCTTGGGGGTGATACTCCTCGGCCCGCCATCGTCCCTGATAGGAAATATTATTATTTTTCTCATCGCAGGGATAAATAACTTCTTTCGTATCATATCTCCTCTCCAAGAGAGACTAATTAAACAAGGATTCCGTTCTTGCAATATGCCCCTTCGGCAAAGGAATGCCAGACGAAAGGATAAGGAAACTACAGCCTCATTTCTTTCTGGGAAATATCCCGCAGGATGGAGAGTTAAAACCGTTCAGCTGAGGAATATTCTACAAAAAACATAATCGAAAAGTCGCCCCCAGCTACGAAGAAACCATCAAGAGCTGTCTACGGATTCCTAGCAGTTCTGCAAGATCAATCTGATGATTCAATATTTGCTTCTCAGTCCCCGTAATAACTTCGGAGATGAGACAAAAAAAAACTCGAGAATTTTGGATTTTACATTCGAGATAGTTATTTATCCCTGCGATGAGAAAAATAATATTTCCTATCAGGGACGATGGCGGGCCGAGGAGTATCACCCCCAAGGAAAGCATTTTTTGTATTTCGATAATTCCACCGGACCCTAAGGAGACCAAAATCCGAGGTAATAACCGTAAAAACCCTTTCCATTCCCGCAGGTGGATTCCGGTGTTGGCCCATGAAGCGCACCCACACAATTCAATTTCTTAGCCCTCCACGCTCTTATTACTCGAGAGAATTTTCTCCGTCCAGATCCAAGAGTTTTCATTTCGGTCCGTTGGGTGGTGGGGGGTGTTCCAGGAAATGAGCTGGACGAGAATTGCTACAGTTTAATGTCACAGGCCGGGAGATGGAAGAAATGGGGCAAACGCCAGGAGACGTGATATTCAATTCCAATGCCATCGCAAACAAAGTTAGGCTAAAATGGTATTTGAGGAAATAATTTTGATCATGGTAACTCGCTGTCAACAAACTAATATGTTCTGAGAAATAAAAATACTGGTGCCGAACAGACTCGTCTGAAAGACGAAACTTTTATAAAATAATCAACCGCCATGTCTATCGTGTATCTAGAGCATTGCATATTAGGTGTTAAGAAAAACGATTAAGAAAGGCTTCACTTATTAATTTTGTAATGGTAGGCTTTCCATCTTGACACTGACATGAAACCATCTCGAAACCACCGACAACTTTAGACAGAGAAGAGAACTTTCGCGATTGAGGCCTGAAAGCCACGACCAATACCATTCATTCACACAATTGACAAGGTCAAGACGAATAAGTTGCGTGGGGTGAATGATAAGAAGCTAGTCCAAGACTGAGTGCTGCGGAAGAGGTTTGGGACTCAGTGAATTAGTACGCAGGGTAGTTCGCAGCAGGTAGTTAAATTATCTTGCAACTGCAACGAACATAAAGAGGGTAAGTAAACACAAACGTGCTTATTAACGCGATTAAAGCAGTCACCACCGAAACCATGGAAATTGAACGCGCAACACGCGTGGCTAGACATATCACAAAGAGAATAACAATAAATTACCCAAATGAGAGACTAAACCCGGAAGATATACGTGCCCTCAAATTGTTTGCCGTGAACGCAGAGGAAAGAGCACGTAGGTAAAGTAGTCAGCACATTGAAATATTACTGAAAAATAATCAGACCTTTCCTGAATGTGTAAGAAAATACGGCATTTTATTGAGAAAAAAAAGGAATCCATAAGTAAACGACCAGAGTGCATGATCAACAGTGGAGACAAATATACAATAACTGAAAAAACCACAAAAAGTAAACTAAATTAGAATCGTCGCTGTCGGAAATGCAACACCTTAAAGGTAATAAATCAGGTTTTCTGAAATTAATATGTGCCGGAATTATTAACGAGTATTACGATGTAAATTTACCTCTATGGACAATTTCATTCTTAATAAAATAAAATCGCGTTTGCTTTATTACAGAAAAAATAATCTTTGAAAATTTATATGGTGATGCCTTATACGTGCGCTCATATTATCCATAATTATCATCTTACATTCCACTTCAAAACACTTAACGAGGTGAACCTGATAAGACGTATTAAAACTCCGAGGACATCTGAAATCATAAAATGGCAGTGGCGGATGTGGAGTGGCAGAAAACGCGATAAATATGAAGCAACGAGCAGGTTTTAACCGCTTAAAAATGACTCCCAGGAAGTAACTTAAAATTTAAAACAACTTAACGAGAAACCGAAGGTATTGAATGCACGCCCATATGCCGGTTGCGATGCTCACCAGGACTTGTTTCTACTCTGTGTAACTGTCGTAAAAATGCGAATGTGAAGATATTTGAAAGAATAAACCTGCCGGGGTTGCTGTAGGGGAGAAAGCGGCTTCAAGCTATGACGATATGATAAGGAACTTGTCACAGGTATACGAGATGACCGGGGATCGAGATGGTGCGGGGGCTAGCGTACTGGCTTCCCACCCAGAGGGCCCGGGTTCAAATCCCGGCGGTGTTGAATATTTTTCAGAGGTATCTCGATCCCTGCTTGAGGTGCTTTGTGGAGGGCACTTTGAGTGAGTACGCCGTCCGTCGGATGGGACGTTAAGCCGCGGACCCCTTGGCGCCTTTCGTAAAGAGTAGGCTAATGCCGACGCCGGGTTTCTCTCCACCCTTCATCCTTTCCTATCCATCCCCTATGGCGCAAATGACCTCAGCTGTCGGTCGCCTCCCCTCAAAACTACTACTACGAGATGACCGCTCTATAAATCGAGCCGTTATTCTTCAACGGGTAGATAAGGAGATAATAAGAAAACTGACAGGCAACCTCATAAGCCATTTTCATTTTATTTTACTAAACTGTAAAAGATGGAGATATGAGAAATTTAAAGAAATAGGGGATTGGTTGACAGTGAATAGTGCACACCATTTTACAAGAGAACCAAATAGAAACTAAAATAATATTTAACTCAAGACGAAATTTGCGGTTGCTTAGCTGAAATGCTAATATTCAAGTACTTTTTTGAATCTGGTAATTTAAATTTATCTGATCATCACTTAGTTAGAACTCATACTAGGGGCCTTTATATTAAAATAATTTAGCAAAAAAATAAAGTAATACAGGTTAGAACGCACAAGGAGCAAACACGATAATATGATCATATTTACTGAGTAAATATTAAAGAAAAGCACGTATATACATATGTAGTGCTTTTGAATATTTCTTTGAGCATAGGGATATTTGAGAAAATTAAGTTTCTTAGGGTTTTAACGACCTTCAATGTAAATCATTGATAACAAAAGCACAGAAAGTAACTATCAAGCAGAGTATATGCATCGGAATTTCCACTGGTCACACCACTGAAGCTACTCAGTGGTTCATAAATGAAACTATGTAATGCACTTTGCCATTACTATGTTTGAAAAACTAAGGCGACAGGGTCGGCTTAGAATGACATATTCCAAATATTTCAGTGATTACGGCATTGGCACTTCTAGAGTTTTCAGTAGACGAGCAGCTGGAAATAGTTTCCAATGATGGGGATGAACGAGAGATGAAAATTGATAAAAAATTCAAATTTCACACGATCGTATCAAAACATACCAAATTTTCTTTTTCTTTGACATCTTAAGGACGTTTATCTTAGAGGGACTCATTTTGAATTTTTATGAAGCATTAAGGGGTCATTTTTGATTACCTCTGACACTAATGGCCCATTTGCAAGAAGTCCAACGTTCCATATCGGCATGCTCTCGAGTGTGGCGACGGAGAAAACTTGGAGATACACGCAATGAACGAGACTTACAACAAATATGGTTTAGTGAGGGAGCCTTAAGAGATTTAACGGTTTAAAAAGACAATGGATAAGAACATTCTATTGAAAAACAAAACCCGCAGCAATGTTAGAACTACAGATTGTTCCGCAAGTTCAAATGAATTTGTGCACATGTCGTTACAATCGAGTAATGGTGACAGCAATACAAGTTATCAGCAAATACGATTCCACAATAAAAGAAAGAGCAAGGACTCTCCAAGGTCATTAAATCTATAGAAAGGCTTTATTCAATTTACCTCTCCACAGGTACATGAATTTCAAACAAAACAATTCTCCGATAATTCCAATCAAATGATAAGAGAATTTAACATGCCTGATTCAAAATGGTTTCTTGGGAGAGCCGACAGTTTAATACGCAAATTTTTTTACGGAACTATAATTTTGCTTTACATTAACTCATGCCATGACCTTGAACATTTTGTTTTCTCGCAGCAAACGCATAGGTTAGAATTTATTTGTTCTATTTATATTTGTCGCCTTGATAATGGATTCATTCTATTCCAAACATATCCGCAATTATATCAGGAAAAAACTAGTTACACAAATATCGTAACTGCAATTTTAACATTCAAGTCGTCTTTATAATGAGGTCAATTTTAACCTCAAGACTATGACTGATACGTGCGTTTTATGAGAGTAAAAACGTCGTCGTATAATAAGAAACAAGCCTCAAGGGGAAAGAGAATATATCTGAGAAATGATTGCAAATATTCGGGGTTAATTGATTGATTATTCCCTATTATTATAAAATCTTAGTTGTAAGGTAAAAGGAAGGATAATAATTGAAGTTTTTATCCTGTCCTTTGATATGATTATTATCACCACGCAATATTTTATTACGAGTCATCAGTCGCTTCAGAGACCCCGAAAGATCTACAGCCTCTCGTGAAACATAAACAAAAAACTTGCACAACGGAAAATATATCTCCGTGATGCCAATGTGGCAGAAAAAATGCACCCATCACAGACAAGCGTAGGGTTATTTCCTTATTGAAACGAAGTATTATTCCAAAATTATTAAGCCATAAAATATTTTTCGAGCATGTTTTCCAAAATTTGACAAAGGAAGACATGCCGACTGATACAAATTTCAAGTAAGGACAAGTTGAATCACGATTTTAAATTAAGACACCTTGCATAAAATATAAATTGAAATCTAAAGCGGGTCTTTGAAAATTGAAAACCATTTATTACAGCATTTTAAGTGCATAAGCGGATCATTAAGGTAATGATTAAAATAACGTTCACGCAACATCAATGTCTTCACTTGACGAATAATCGATCATACCTCATGAATGGGCTGAAATAATGCATTCTATACCTATGGAATAGACGATGTAACTTAGAAAATTTTTTTTATAGGTATTTCAGTTTTAAGTAATGGGTTAGCATAAATTATTTCTAATATTATAATGAAGAAAAATAATATTTTTTGATATTAAAAATAATTTACGGACCACATTCAAGGTGCCAAATAATACTGTTGTGACTACAAGGAGAATCACAATGAATACAGGGAATGAGGATTGGGAAATAACTCGATTTCCACGAAGATCAGTCTCGTTCCCTTGCATAGTTCGACAATTATACATTGAACCTTTCTCCTTTTTAGAATGGCATCACCCGCTATTACAGAAATTTCCAGGATGCGGAACTACAGTGCTCCCACCACATCCCTACCGAGTGGCAATACGAGTACGTGTTACACACGGCGTGAGAGAAGGTGGGAGACGACACTCACTAGTTGTGCAACCCCATTTGTCGATTCCGTCTGGACCGCAGCGTCACGGCGCCCAGGCTCTCAGCCCTTGGGCGCAGCCTGACCAGCCGCTGGGGGGCGAAGCCGAAGCCCATGCAGGCGTCGAGGGAGATGCGGACGCGCGGGGTGGAGCGGGAGGGGGATGGCACGATCATCGACGGGGAAGGGACGACCGCCGACGGGGAAGGGATGGTCACCGGCGGGGAAGGGATGGTCACCGGCGGAGTAGAGGTCATCTCGCCCGTGGAAGAGGCCATCTCGAGGGACCACGATTGCACTCCTCTTCCTCTCTCCCTTCCTCCCTAATCGCACACCAACTATGAGTTATTGTTGAGGGGGGCGAGGTTTTCCAGGGCACCCCACGCGGAGCGGCGGGAGGGGATGGGAGCACAGGGTGAAGAACTGATTCGTGCCCTTTTGACTCTCCTAGGGGCTGTAGAAGGGGCCTGATCGCGCAAAGGAAGCTGGGTGGGTGGCGCTACCAGCCTAGCTCCTGGGAACTTGGAGCTAATGCGAGGTTTGCCAACAACGGAGGTGAAATTAAGGTGAGTGAGATGAAAAAAGAATGGCAAGGAGAATGCGAGGGGGAAGGTTTAATGTGTTCTCATCACTCCACCAAAGAACATGTCCGAGTTTTTTATGTTTTATCCCGTGAGGTTTTGACTTTTTTTACGGCAGAGGTCAAATGCTTTACCAACTCCCCACTGAAACTACCAGTGCTGGGTAATGGAATATGCTGGTGGGCAGTAACTTCCCTTTTCCGAGTTAAAAAGAGCCACTTCTTGTCTACACAACCAAAGGTATCGTTATTTATATGTACATGCAGAGCTTTTTTGCCCGTAATTGTCCCACAGGGAAAGAACTTACACTCTCTAGCTAGCTCTCAAGTCTTTCCTGCCCCCTTTCTATCTTCTCCGTTCCTCCACCACAGACTTTCTCTGTCTCTCTCTTTTCCTAAGTCCCTATCGTCAGAATTAACGTTCTCGCAATGAACAAATACTGAGGCCCAACACTTCGTACACCGTCTTTCCTTCACTCCCGCCCCTCTTCTTCACTGCTTATGGCTCGGGAACGAACGATCTGAGAAGAGTTCTGGTGAGTCTGTTACTCCTCCTCCACCTGGGATAGTTTATTAGTTTTCCGTCGAAGGGCGGAGGAAGGGAAACCAGTTCTATTTTTAAAATAATTACGCGTACATTTCGCGCTCCTTGATTGATCGTAATTTATTGGGTGATGAACTCTTTTTTTTCCACAATTTCAAAGGGGAAAGAAATTTCTTCTCCACCCGTTTAAATTGGAGCATTTCACGTCCTCCGACAAGGAACACTCCTCTCTCTAATACTATCTCTCTCACTATTCTCAGACGCCTCCCTCTCGCTATCCCACCCTACCTCTCCTCCCTCCTTACTTCCTCTCTCTTCCACCACCTCCGCCACGACCTGACCTCCACCGCTTCCCTCGAAGGAAAATGAATTAAGACGGGGTGGGTAACGAAAGGGTAAGATTGGGGCCAAGAGGGAGGGGGCAGGGGTGAGAGTGGGGCAAACGATGGGGAGCGAGGGAGGATGCCGACGATGGAGAAGAGGGCTCCTCCGGGGGCGAGGGCTGTATGGCCGCAGAGGAAAATGCGGATCTCTCAAAATACCAGAAGTGGCGGTTGTTATGACAGGCCTTTAAGACCTTGCTATACGCCTTTCACTCTCTCCCCCTTCCCGTTTCCCATCGCTCTCCACGCCCCCGCTATTTATTCTCTATCACCCTTTTTCCTCTCAAACTTCCACGTCCCCTTTGCCACTCACACTTTTCTCTGTCCTCTCTCTCTGCCACTCTCTAGCCTTCACAGACCTTCGATTTCCCATATAACGTTCCGAGGCACTGACGTAGGTCGAAGAACGATGTTAAAAGGTTCTTCTTCCTATCTGCCCATCCCGAATCCCTCCCCGTCCGCCACCTATATGCCTGTGTACAGAGCGGTTATGTTTCTTTTTGCGTGGTTAATATTTGAGTGGACGAGAATTGCCTCAAAATTATATTCCCCCGACCAACTCAAGTCAACGCGATGCTAAAAAGACGTCAATACACAATATTTTGACCGCTTACGTCCGTTGCCTAATCGATTCGCCGCCGAGAGCGGGTCGATTTTCGTTTGTTTGGCTTGGGCGAAAGGGGTGGGTGGGTTGGGAATGGGTCGGGAGATGTGGTGTGAAAAACGCCGTCGTGAGCAAGGCGAGGGGGGAAAAAAGAGAAGGCGAAAAAAGGTTGGGGGAAGGAGGGAAATTGTGTTTGCCTCGGCAGACCCAAAAACCCAAGTTGCCTTTAAACGTGTCCGGACATTTTATGTATTTTCCGGTTCGGACCGATGAACGACGAAAATGTGTCTGTGTACCAGAGGTAAATTTGCTCACTTTTGTGTTTAGCGAAGAGCAATCTTCACGAACTCAACGAAAAGGTTCGAGAGTTTGCCAACTGTATCTTTCGGCATTAAACCTATCCTCCGAGAACGTAACTCGAGTGCGATGACAAGCGATCGAAGCCTCACGATGCCAATTGAATCAAAAATCAATGAATCGTCCTATGCAAATTCATAGACTTGGATCTAATTACTTAAAGAAAATGGTAATCATTATTTAGCTTTTATTAACATTAAAACGAACACCTTTAAGAAAAATGCATAAGATAGCGATCTGAAAGAGTTGAAAAAATTTATCATTATTATTTTACCGAAACTATCACCAGAGTGGTCACAGAGGTAAGCAATGCGTTTATGAAGAGTTAAAAAGGGGATTTGACTCTACGCCAGCAGACAGCGATTTCCGAAGTTATGATGTGAGATATCAGGTTTTGTGAACGAATATATTAGTCAGACGAGGCCGAGCACCACGGAGAATAATTTATTTTCTGAAATAACCATTAGGAAATGAAAACATTCTCCCAGGTCAATAAGGTAGCTATGACTCGGCATTCTCATTTCAGCGTGCAATGAGTGGAAAGAGAATTTCCGCGTCAATCTTGTCTTATTCGGGAAGATACCACTTCACCATCCACCACCTTCGTGCGAGGGGAAACCACGAAGATCGATATAGAGGGTTGCGGCAACGATGAGGGGCGATGGGGCGAAAATGCCGGAGATGGAAAGTCAACTAGAGGCGTCTCTTTCAATATTCCCTCTCTTCTACTTTCTCTACTCCTCTGGGCGTTCGTATAAGCGCTTCACTTCGGAGTAGTTACGCATCCTCCTCCCTACTACCACATATAGGTAGGTACAAGCACGCGAAGCGAGCGTGTTTGACCGTGCTGTTAATTACGTGGTGACGCAAATTGGCGGGAGTTAAGGGTGTTGAGGAGGGAGGACATAGAGATGAGCACGGTGGAAGGTGGGAGATATTGCGGGCGGGAGGGTTTAAATGGCACGAGGAAGGGAGGGGGTTAAAGGGGATTTGGCCAAAGGGGGCAGTTCTCTCTCCGAGAGATGGGGTCTCAAAATTGACCTTGGGAGGGCGGATAGTCTAGTTTCACTACGTGTCAGGGAGTGGGGGGCGTGTATTCATAGGGAGTGTGTACGGGGATGGGAAGAGTGGAGGAATATCGAAGGAGAGGATGCTGGGAAGAGGGTACAAGTGGGATGAGGGTCCCTAATTCTCCCCTTTCGCGATGGGGGGCAGTTGTGAGGAGGGGTAACAGGGAAACGGACGGAGTGGGTGTGCGAAGATGAGGAGCTGTCGGATTGCGAACGCAAAAAAACAATCTCGCCCTCCTAAATCATCCAATTCGGCCAATTGACCCAGGGGAAGGGAGAAGACGGGTCGCTCAGCAACCAATCTGTTTTGAGGGTCATAATAAGAATGGTTGGGTTACCAGAGAGGGCGATGGAGAAAAGAGAAGGCCTTGTTCCAAGCAATACAGCAGATTTAACTTGTTCGGAAAAGGAAAGCGAAGCCAATTGGCCACGATGACATTCATTTACGACAAAACCTTGTGATCTACAATGGTTTACGATCGGAAGAGAACAGGATAAATAGCGTCAACAACTCCACTTGTCAAACAAAAAGCCATTTGTGACCTATCCTCGTACGTGTACTGGTTCCAATACCTCCGAAGGCTGAAAGTTAATGCTGTTGCAACGATTTGACCACTCAGAAGACCGCTCGCGAGAATTTCGTCAAATCTGTTTCTATACGAATGCATACATAGGACTGGGAAATAAAAATCACTGCAAAGTATTTTTCAAAAAGAAACGTCTAAAAATGTCCAACATTCAACTCTCACGGAAACTGCGGGGCTTACGTTAAAACAGGGTAAGCCTGCGTGCGAAATTCGGTCAATTGCCGAAAAAAACTCGTATCTATTCGAGATGGAAAAACATTTAAGGAATGCAAAAGGAAAACATGGGGCTCAACACATTATTTTTCCCAACGATCCTTGTGATTAATATAGAGAGTTCAATCGGTTGACGCTAATTGCAGCTCGGGAAACGAATAAGGATGGAGAGAGCTAGTATTTTATACGTTGGGTGAGTTTAAATTCCCTTCAGTTATTAATCTGCTGAGTTGCTGGTCGATTTTTAACGATAAACAACGACCAGAAAAAAATGAAACTAGTATTCCAACGCAAAAAAAACTCGCACTTCCAGTTTTATCAGTACGTACCTATTAATATAACGGCCAATCGTCGATCGCTGCATCGATTTTTAATAACCTCCACTTTCTCCTTCACGTATTTTTTACACCATAAGACAAACAGTATAACTTGTACAATTTAGTTAGGTAAATTTCGGTATTTCGACCTTCACCTTCGACGAAATAAATAAGACGGGAGTGCGAATTTACTTGACGCTTAGGTCTCTTCTCTGTGACCTTTCGAAAACCAGACCCAAGTATCCAGCTACCGCTTGAAGCGAAAGAAACGCTCAATTTTCTCAGAACCCTGTTCGTCGATAAATAAACAGAGAAGAAATATGGGAAAAGGGTTAATCGATTTGATTGACAGAGAGAACGAATTTTTGGGATCCATAACCTTATACAATCCCAATCGACTTCAAGTTGATGCGAAGTGGACTCTCTGACATTACTTCTAAAAAAAAATATCGTCCCGGAGTGGATAGGAAGGGCATGGTCGGTGTTAAAACATTTTTTTTTAATCTTTCGACACAAGCTCGTGCGGTAGATTTTAAAGCGTTTTTTCTGCGATTCCTGGGATCTTCCTTTCAGTGCACGAAACCCTTCGAACACTTGCGACGTTGGACAAAACCAGACGGAGGATGCGTCTTATCGTCGCGGATGTGGGCGGCGAGCCACGGGCAAACGCGAGTGTTTTTTTCAAGCCCAGCCCTTATCTCTCATTTGTACGCGCAAGAATACGTCTGGAACTTGTATAGCATGATATTCTTCCGCAAAATTGACACGGGGAAGGCTGCTGGGAGGAATGCTTACAAAGCCGAGCAAACCGGAGGCATCGGGAGTATGATTATGCGGCTAAGGCACCGGGGACGGTTTCAAGAGAAACCAACTGGATGAATAGGTTTCCCACCCCCGCCCTTCGCCAACGCATCACCACCACAAACTAAATAATACTAAAGAAAAAAGAAAGGACACCATGGCAACGCTGCGCGCTTATCATTCGACCCGCTTCAAGTGCAATGGCCTCGCCCCACGACACTACAGAACCACCGAAAAACAAAACAAATGAATTAAGAATGACGCTCCCCGCCCTTACGTCGGGCTAAATTATTATAATCTGAGGGGAACGGGTCTCGCGACGCATATCAAAACGTTTCGCCCTCCGCCTCCACCGTTCACTCGACGGAGGTATTCCACGCCTTCTCCCGCGCCGGAGGAATATAATTGAGGACCGCGGAGAGTTGGAGGGGGGAGCGAAGAGAGGGAGAACGTGTGTGCCTGAATGGATGCGCTGATGCCAATCGGCGAGGCTCCCCCAACACACCAACCGGCGGGCTTTCCCTACCTGCTGCTCGCACGGGAGTCGCCGTTCTAAAGCACGCACCCCCCACCTGTTGGACCTGGCGCCAAGTCAGCAGCCGCCGATCGGTGAAACCAGACTAACAGACGTTACGGCGGAACTCTTCCCCGAGGAGGAATTCCAATCGTTTCAACTTCCCTTCCCTTTCTCGACCTCTCGCCCCATCATATCCTCCTTTCATGAACGCCCGAAAAACCTTTTTAATATCGAACGGAATGACTCAATTCCACCCTCTTTGTCCCCTTGACAGTGATTAGACTCATTCCCCTTTACGCCATTAAACGGCCCATCGATTCATCAAAGACTTCGAATATTCTCCGCGAAGTTGATTAATCTCCCGCGAAAACGATACCGCGACCGATTAAATCGCTCACCAATTACGATCCATAATTGAGACCGACGAGGAGGGTGCTTTTTCCTTCGACGCAAGGCCGAGGTGGAGGGACGACGGGCGTCAACGGCCGGAACGGACGCCCACCCCCAAATTACGAGGGGTTGATTTACCTATTTCCATGCAGAGGGCGACATTACGTCCCATCCCTTGATCCCTCCTGATGGTCCTGATTGACTTGGAAAGGACGACTAACGAGATGGCGAGGCGTATCCGAAGCGACGGAGAGGAATTTTCTTATCAAACTACTATCCCGAAATTTCACCAACGGGAGGCCTGTCCTTCAATGAGCGTGGGGCATCGTAAATCTGAGAAGAGAAATTCACCCGAGCGAAATTAAGGGGGAGATGTTCACAGGATTCGATGGGCCGAAAATGGAGAAAATCCCCTATGAGAAGGACTCCTTACGTCTGGCAAATGTGCTGGTCTCCGGCAATGGGGAAGTGGGGAATTGGCGAGGAAAGCTGGGTCGCAGAGTGTGTACGACCCAGCCTAAGAAGGGTCCAATACCTCTCTCCAAAAGATCCTAAAGAGCGGATCTGGGGGAAAGGAAAGGAGATTGATATTGGTGGGCAGGTTTTGGAGGAGAGGAGAGATGGACGACACCTCACGCAGTTCACTCCGAAGGAGAATGATCCTCAAAGGAAGAGGGAGCTTCGGGAGTATAGACAAACGAGAGGACGCAACCTGCCCGCCTCTTCTCAGATGGAAATGTCGAAAGTTCTCAAAGAAGGTTCCTGCTTAAGGGAAGCTGGACGGGGAACCGCGGAAGTGGAGGTGACATCGCCGTCGAAACCTAAAACCCTATCTCCTTCTTAAATGTTCTCGGCATCCGATCGAGCCTCGTGCGAGCTCCCTCTACCGCAAGGGATCCCAGAGAACGCGGATCGAGGGGTGGGCGGTTGGAAGGTTGATGGTGTCTAGAGGGAATGAGGACGGGGTAACACACAATCGTCAAATGTGGGAAAAATTGGCGCTTGCGACAGCACGCCGGCCTTTAATCCCGCGCTTTTCTCCCCAGGGAGACGTCCTTCCTGTCCGGGGACAGCAACCGTGAGATCGGCAGACCGAGGAGGAAGGAGGCCTTGGCGGAAATTTCGGGCAATCTCAACGGCAGACTAACGGACACGACCGGGAGGGAGAGTCCTCTGGATAGCGGCGGTGTATCCGAAGGAAGTGAGGGGACGGTCGCTCGGGACTCGGGAGGGCAACCGCGTGGGAGCACACTGACAAGAGCACACGAACGGACACACGCGCAAAAAAATCACGCGCACAAAAACACACACGCACAAAAACACACAGGCGAAAGCGATAAATGGAACCACTCTCTCTCTCTCTCTCTCTCTCTCCTCTACCGCCCCACCCCACGGGACGGCAAACGACTCCCCTCCCTACCGTCACCAGGCGAAAACGATTCGAAAAAATATCCTCTCACTGAATACGCTCGTTTGTGTGGCCTTCCTCGAGGACGGAGTCGAGATTGAAAGAGAGAACAGGAAGGAGTGGCGGCGGTGCTCGGTCCAATCTTCCCTCGATACCTCCCTCGCGTGCACCGCCGGCACGGGGAACGGACGTGGAATGCCAGACGATCACGCGGGAACGGCGGACCACTTCACTCTGCGCGCCACTTTGCAGCCCTGACGTAGGGCTTGTTTTTCGGGAGCGGAGATGAGGAAATCAGACTTGCAAACACGCGAACGAACACACGCGCACAAGCGCACACACATATACACACATACGAAACCGGGTTCCTCTGGGTGGCGGGTGTCGTCGCCGGTGACTCCCAAACAGCCCGGGGGGTAGGACGCGACTGCCGAACCCAGGCGCGCAAAGGCAGAGTGAGTTACGGAGGGAAAAGAGGGAGAGAGCGGAATGGGGTGAGGGCGGGAGTGGGAGCGTACGGGCAGCCGTCTGGGAGGGGGAAGGGGGACAGGGGAGGCGTGAAGCAGGGGAGGGGAGGGAGCGAGTGGATGGGACGAGTGAGTTGGGAGAGGGAATCCGGAGAATAGGAGCTGTGAAAGAGTGGAGGGCAGGAATGATGGGGGAAGAGAGCAGTCCGCAGAGGGACGAACGATTTCGGAATGGAAAAGAACCAGCAGAGAGCGGAGTATGAAGTATGGTGAAAGGGAAAGGTTGATGAAGAAACGTTCAGAAAAGATAGATAAACATAATTAAGGCAATAATACGGACTGAACACGCCTACATTTCTTAGTCTCCCCTAACAAGACAAACTGACACCCCACACCACGATATCCTGTTTTTCAAATCGGAATACTTTCTATCTCAATTCGTTCTGTCCAACATGTCTACCCTTTTCCTTCCTGAGCCTCGCTTTCCCAACGATCTCCCCTCTATCACAGTCTTCATTCAAAATGCTTTGCATAAACTTTTCCTGCCTTTTTCGGATATCTCCCAACTATCCTCTCCTACCATGCATAGTACTTCTACGTTTATAAACCTTTGATCCCATTCTGTCTTTTCCATCCGTTTCGCATCCAATTATTAATAAAAAAAACTCCTATCTACGCCTGATATATTGCTATAACGACCAAGTTTCCGATTCGTACAAAACAAAGCTTTATATTAAAGTTTCCCAAGAGGATAATATATATTTTAAAAAATATATTTTATTTTATTTGTTGTTTTGGAATTGGGAAGGAGTTTAAAGAAATAGTTAACGGTAGTGTCAGCGTAACGGAATTTAATCGTTTATATTTGCCTCCCTGGTAGTTATGAAGATGAACAAAGGAAAGAGAACATTTGCAGGGCAATACGGAAGAGAAATACGAACTGAATAGAATGTGTGCTCAGAGGAGACAGTTTGTTAAAAATATTACTTCGGGCATGGTTACAGGATTAGAAAAAGGGGGAAAAGGTGAATTACGATGCTGGATGACCAGAGAATGGGAATGAACTTCGGTGAAATGAAAAGAATGGGTGATAAAGAAAAGGCGGACATGGAGATAAAAGTGGGAAATTGGTTGCAACATTTTCTTAGCAGCCATACAACCTAAGATGATCGCGTAAGAAATAAATTAGAATCTCTGAGCAAAAACAAAAAGTAGAAAGGGCAAAACAATAGAGGCAAATTATGTCTTATGGTTACACCCCTTTAAGCTGGTCCAGACGAGCTGTGGTGAAGTAACCGCAACGTCTTTCTACGCTATCTTCCATCCGCGGAAAGGCAATTTAAATAACAAGAATTAAAGGTTCAAGGTGATTTCGATCTTCGAAAAACCTTCTATCAATCCACTGCGACTGACGCCACAAACGAATTTGTGAGGACGATATTTGCGCAATCATGACCCCCCCCCTCACATGCAATCATCCCTCTGAGACCTTAGAAGGGATAGAGCAGAATGCCAGGGGGTGGGGGTAGAGGAGAGATGGAGATCAAGACGGAAGACAAGCGGCTTGATTCGGGAAAAACGTGGTAGACCATTGGACCTGCATTTAGCCGGTCGTTCGCGTTAATTGGATGACCCTTAGGATGTTTGACCGGCAGCAGGAAAGGAGATATAGGGCAGGAGAGAGAGGCCGGAGAAGAGCGGACGGATTAAAGACTGTAGAAAAGGAATTCCAGAAATAAAGGAGGATGGGAAAGCGAGGGAAAGGGACAAGGCGAAAGGACGAGGGAAATGGGAGAGATTGGGAACAGGCAGGCTTCCCTTTCTCCCACCCCCTTTCCTCGCCGCGGGTACGGGCGGGAGTCTAAATGCAGCGAAAGAGAGGATAGGGCTTCAAGATACGATCAACAAGAAGAGATTGAGAGGGATTTTTACGCCATCCCTTCGGTTAGTGCTAAATCAAAGGTTACTAACCCCGCACTAGAGGGCAAACCTTCTTGATGGAAGGAGAATGGAGCAATTGCCGCTGATGCAAGAAATCTCACACACAATTCTGCACAAGTACATGCATATCGCAGGAAAAATTAAAAGAAATGGACAGTAAATAAATATAAGACGATATTTTTTATTAATATCATGAAGATAAAACGAACTTTGAAACCGAGCGAACGCATTAGGATCCTGACGGGAGGTGATACTCTGTAGGTGGATCTCTATTATATGTATTATCGCTCCGTAAAGAGAAGCAGGTAACTTTCAACACGATCTGTGGTAGAGAAACTCGAAGTAAAGGGAATTTCGAAGAGAGCGATGTTCCCGTGAGAAATTTTCACTCCGAGCCGAAGAGGGCAACCGAAGGAAGAAAAAGTATATCCCACCGATACCTCAGTTTCAATTTACATGTTTCAGACGGGAAAACTGCGAATTCGGGTCGTGATAGCAGGGAGGAGAGGAAATGGAAGGAACGGGTATGCAGACGATGAGAGGAGGGGGGAGTGGTGGAGGATGATGGGGAGGAGACGGCCGAAAGGGGGAGGCGGGGGGGCTAACTCGACAACCCCTCCCCACCTTCCCCCCACTGACCCCCCCAGCTCATCCTCTCTTCCCCTCTCCACTCTCCGGCTTATCAGCAGCTTCCAGAACTCTGCCTTCACACAACCTTTCTCCCCCCTCCCTGCCCGCCCGCCCCTCCGCACGCCCCTGCCATTCGCGCCACCCTGCCATCAGCACACGCACACATAACCACCATCTCCTTAACAAACCTACATCCTCCTTCCCTCTCTCTCCTTTCTCTACCAAGGGGTTGAACATCTCACTCCACCATCTCTCAGCCTTTCTCCATCAACCAACTCTCGTCTCCTCCCATTGCTTTCGCCCCCAGACCCATCACTCCATCTCCAAAACCACTCCAAAACTCATCCCCTCCGCTCCCTCCTGGTTGCTTTAATATCGTTCCTTCTTTCTTGCAATTATCTTTTTTACATATTGTTTCCAGAACTATCCCACGGTCGTTCCACTCTTTTTTTTTAATTCATTTTTTTTCGTTTTCCCATATTCGGAGTCCTCGGATATTTCCACTTTTCCTTCATTTCCGTTTCAACCTCTTTCGATCACTCCGAAATATTATCATCATTTTTTAAATTTCTCCCTTAAATTTCGAGTGATTCCTCCATCAATTCGCGTCTAATTATTCTATTCTTCGCGAGTAACTTACCTTTTTTTGGCAATCCACCGTCTGTCAGCGTTTATCTAAAGCGTTGCGTAACTATTGCGAGTAATTTGTAATACCACTATTCTACACAGATTATTACTCTGACACTATTATTTCGGAAATTTGCTTCCAATTATTCCATTAAAGTTATCAATTGTCATAGAATTTGATAGATTGAGTTGAGTCTGAAGTTGAAACATAAAGTTATTTCACTTTACGCCAAAATGTCGAAAATAATTCAGTCATAAAATAACCGATCGTTAATAAAAACATTGAAATCAGAGCATTGTACGTACACGCTTGCACTCAAAGGGATAAACTCTCCAAAGCACTATTGTTTTCACAGAAGGCTAAGTAGTTACGCTGCTCGAAAATAGAAGATGAAGGGCGAAGTTCATTTCAACAGGCAGAAGAAAGATAAAATTGCTAACGAAGCCAAGGATAGGCCTTCAAACTATTCATTTCCATGAGAAAGTTAGGTAACATCCAAAAGAAAACTACAAAAAATTAAGTCAAATCATGCAAATTAATTCGGCTAACGACATAAAAATCAAAGATTTACAATGAAGTTAACTTCACAATCAAGTTCCCTATGCAAAAAAGCCTTTGCCTGGAATTATTTTTCTGGCATTTTAAACATTCATGGTTTTCGTTGACTAATCAGGTAAACTATTAGTCCCTTCTCAAGCCTCATACCAGTTTTTACCGGCAGTTCCCGAACCTTAAAAGATCATAAAGAATTGAATTATGTGAAAAAAACTGCAGGATGGAGTCAATAACATCGAAAGGCTTTCAAGGAGCATTAGGGAAAGCATCAGAACAGAATATCACCGATTGACGCCAGAGCGCTCTTATTTCATAAATCAAAAATGCCACCAAGATTTCCAATTCAATGAATTTTTGACGAATATACATCAAAACGAATCTAATTGCCATCAACCCGAGCAAAAAATATATACATGTATATGAATATAGATTGGAATTATTATATCAAAAGATACGAATCCGAGACAAAATATGACAGCATGTGCATCTGAATTCCTCGCAAAAAAGGGCATTTTCACGTAATTCGAGTAACGTTATCATACGTACGTATTTCGTATCACGAAAACAGATTCCAAGTCCGCTGATTGACCATTCAGGTTGCGAACTGATTCGCCATCAATTTCGTTGAGTGACACGGCCAATATTCTCCCGCTCAAGAATGTTAGTACACCAACGTTTCCGACGCGTGCAGGCTAAGTGCGGGGGGGCGCGGAAGCATACGGCCTTCGCCCCAACCCATTGAAAGGGGCTGGGGCCATTCATCCAGCCACCCCTCCATCCATTCATTCATTTCACGTATTTCGTGTCCCCTCTCCTTCTCCGTCTATTCCTCCTTTACTCTTTCTCCCTCCTCTCAGATCGTCTCACTCCTACCCGATGCCGCCAGCCAAAAAGACTTGCATACCTAATTAATTACTCGACCGCCATCGCAAGCGTCACCGTTCACCGATTAAAGCTTATCGCCCATTCCTCCCAATCGCCGTCATCCGAGCTTAGCGGGCGTAGACAAATGGGATTGGAGTCGCCGGGTCATCGGGTGAGGTTATGCGTTGAGGATAGTTAATGCCATGGAAACGTAAACGTTTTATGTTCCAACACGTTGTCCAGAGAAGGGTGGATAATATGAAGGAAATCGCTAGTGACAGAATAGGATCATTTCATATTTAATAGAAAGTTTCATCCTCCAGAATAAAGACATGGCAGTTTAAATTAAAAGGGATTTCAATAGGGATTTTGACGCCCACAAAATATTTATTACACTTCCGAGATATACGTATATTAGATGATAAAATACAAAAACCTTCCACCTACTCAACTAGCTAAGATTTGTCACTATATATATTTGTCAAGTCAATTGTATATTTGAGAGAATGTAAGTTGAGAATAACGTTTAAGTTTAACAATTTTTTGGACGGGTGGGATAGTTAATCCGACAATATGCCACCGAAACGAATTCCATAGCTCTTAGTGAATAAAATGCCTGTTAACGATTCAGAGGATATCCAATTCTAGTATAAAATAAAAACAGATATGTCTAGATTAAAATATAATATGCCATTGATAGGTTTCAAGAGACAAAAATATTTCCAAATAATACCTAAGGAACCACGGGAGGGAAACACAGCGAAAATAAAGGAATAAATCGATTAAATTGACGGCATAATATGTCGAGAAGTGTGCGAACCGTAGAAAATAGGTTATAATGAAAAGAGTACGAGGAGTATAGTTGGAATAAAAGACAAAGAGGAAAGTGTGTGGCGCGGTGGGATGGAGATGGCTATGAAAAGGGGGAGGCTATGGGAAAATGGCTTTGGGGGGCAGGGGATGGGTGAAAAGCGACCACGAGGAAAGAGATGGGGACGGGGGGGCACGAATTTTCGCCGGATACAAAAGACGGTAGGTTTTACCGAAACAATAATACTCCGCAGCGCCTGTGTCTGATGGGACAACACATGCAGTGCGCGCGAAAAACTCAGTCAGGGGAGAGGAGAGGATTTGGGACGGCGAATGAAAGGGATAGAGGAGCGAACGTGTGGGGAAGAGGTGACGATCAATGGAAAGCTGGGGAAGAGATTAGGGCGAGCGAATGAGAGGAGAAGGTTGGAATGGGAAGAAGGGAAGGTGTGAAACAGGAAGCGCTGACCAGGGGAGTCGGGCCGACAAGGGGAGCGGTAGTTGAGGTCGATTGGTGCCTGGATTGACAGGAGTGGGGGGGGACGTGGGCTCTTGCGGTGGAAGTGGACTGTGCCGCACCTACGCATAAATACACTAGCACATAGATCCACACACACACACACACACACACACACATCCACTGGAGGAGTTTCATTCCCGTTTTTCCACGAATCGAAACCAAATCCATCAATAGTCCACAGACACCCACATCGCGTCACTTATCAGCGAGTCCCCCAAGGCCATAGGTAAATAACACGAATGACAGTGTATCCCTCAGTAGGCCGAGGAACAGAGTATAAGAATCGGTGAGGTGGAAAACGCGACGGGAAATGTACATCCACATGTGTGAATGGTGAATGCAGAAACGGATGACCGGCTTGAACACAAGGAAGAGCACCACAATCAAACCACGGCGGACTCCGGAAAAGATTGGTTCATTTATACGGGCAGGAAAGAGCATAGCCGTGTAAATTGCAACGGGATTTTTCTGTGTGTGTGTGTGTGTGTTTTTTTTAACGCCTCGTGGCATGAGACAGTCAAGGACGACGAGCGAGGTCGATAAAAGAGACGGAAAACTGAAGAAATCATTTTCTCCGAAGCGTATTGGGGGATCGGCGGATATTGGAACCTGTAAAATGGGAATGTTGGTGAAATATTCGTTTCCGGGGTTCCGCACAGGCTTTGTGTTTTATGGCCAATCTCTCTCCTCCCTATTCAGCGAGTTTACTCCTCCCCCCCCACTGGCACCCCAACTTCTTCGTCGCCTTTGTCAGCCTTTGTTTTTCCCCTAGCTTTCATATTCGGTGGGGCGGATGTCCCGTGGTATCCAAAATGGCATCTTACTGCGAAACTTGCGTCCTTTACTCTCACAAGGGAGGATAAGAGGAAAAGGAAATTAGAAAAAAGAAGAAAAGAACAACCCGGAGATATAGCCTTCCTCAGGCCATTCCCTCCATATCCCCCCCTGCTCCGTCCACTGAAGTCTTTCTTGATGCCCTTCTCCCTGATTCTCACCCCTGTTCGCTCCCTCCTATCAAACTCGATCGTTTCATCTCCACCGCTTGGGGGGAGGGGGTTGGAGGAAGGAAAGGAAAGAGAGAGAGAGAGAAAGAGAGAGCGAAGAAGGCAGGGAGAGCCAAAGATATTTCGCATGCCCCCAGGGCGACGGACAAAGGGCCAATTCCTTCCATTCACTCCGGCACTTCACGATCTGACTTTCTTTAAGGTCCATTCGCTCCATGAACACAGTCTACAGGAAAAAAAAGAGGTCGGTACTGAGGCTTATACGCGCGTCCCGCATGACGCACACACCGGAAATTTCACTAAGTCAATAAAGCCGACACTTTATGGCGTGGGCCTTTAGGGAGTGAAAAATAAAAGCTAACAGAAGTTTCTTTTAAGCAACCGAAGTACCGAACTCTTTTTATATTGAGTTTCCCGTGGTTAAATTGATGGTTAGCATTAAGACTCGTTCTACCTTAGCGTCACAACGCGGTGCGACAAATTCAGTTTAATTAAATTAGGAGTTTAAAAGTCCGCGAGTAGACTTATCACAGCACTCAATAAAAATTTCCACCATATTGTTTAACTGGAAAAACAGAAAAAAATAAAATTTAAATCTGAGTTAATGGAAAGACTTTAATTAACTTCGGGGATTCTTTGAATCAGCAGAGGGAAAATGTGTTTTTTTTGTACCTTCTAGGGAAGTTGAACGAAGTAATACCGTCACTGTGATCGTCCGTAAGCAACATAAAACGTTTAAAAGGCCCCCAAATCGGCGTGCATTTATAATTAAATCAAATACTTGAGAAAGATAAAAAAATACATTAGATAACTAACAATTTATGTAATATGTGGGGCCTAAAAAAAATATCACCTAAATAATCAAAAAGGGGCAAGGGATGACTTAATTCATGACGTTTCAACGAGCAATGACGTTATGGGTTCATTACTTCGGGAAGCTCAAATAATTACTACTTCCATCGAGAAAAGACTCAGTGAGATTAATCCACTCTTGAAACATAAAAAAATATCGTTCCGCGGTGGGGCATGTGCGTATCCCGTAATAATATTAACGTGAGTCGAGAGCTGGCACGAATGGGAAGGCGTCGAAAGGAGTTTTATGCCGTTAAAATTAACGCTACCCGTTCGACCTTCACATGAAAGGAAAACAAGTATAAAAGGAGAAAAGTGCTATTCGTTTTAGTGCCTATTAATTCAGTTCTTTCGCTCGGTCGGAAGGACCCACCGCAGTCAGTCGGCGGGCGGGGACGTGAGGCTCATTAACGCAGCATTAATCCCATATGTGCGTTTATATGTTTTCCTCCTAGCGAATTTAATGCGAATTAGCGCCTAGAATTTCTCCTTGCATAACGTTCTCAGAAGACGGCGTGAAGCTTTTATAACGGTCACGGACGTGGGGGCCCATTATACATTAACTACGGAAATTCTCCTTCCTAACTAGATCCGTGCTATTGAGTTATTGATGGCCGACGGGTTCACTAAATCAATAATTACACATTTTAATGGCTTCCCTTTAACCGTTTAAAGTTCCAGTTATGTTGAGAGTTGACGAGTAATCAGAGATGGAAATTGCGGCCAAATCTCAGTTTCAATAAATAGGATCATCCGAGGTAGGGGTAAACGTTTACTAACCGTCGGGTATTCTGGCACCAATCTTTGAAGGGAGCACGTGCTCAGGGTAAATTGATGAGTTCTCAGGAGTGATAAACCCGGCTGTGATTAAATAAAGCCGTGGAAAAAAGATTTACGATACGAAGGAGAGCATCTGCGAGGCACCCTACGATTGACACCTACCTACTGCAGGTTATATCTGGTTGAAAATATGAAAGAAATTCTCTCATCGTCTGGGGATTACTATTTCAATTGCCAACCTCAGCACAAGATTAAGACCAATAATTTTTAAGTTACAGAATGGTTAATTCAAAACACGAAGGATGAAGATGCAATAATTTAATGGCATATATCAAACCCAGAGGGGCGAAAATTGGACAAACGAGAACTGGAAAGGAATAGGATAAGCATGTTGGATGGAATGAAGGAGATAAGTGTGTAGAATCAAAGAGAGTCTTACTGTAGTGCCCGATTAAAGGTTGTACTTCTCGTTAGGAGAGGTAAGTAAATGTATTTTTGTGCAATTTTTTAGGCTGTGTCCATTCAAAGCTTACGCTAAGAGGTAGAGTACCGATAATAATAATATTAAACCCTCTCACTTGAACCCTCCACCGAAAATCAATTTCCCATCCTAATGAGTTGATTAGGGATATCCTCAATAGATCGCGAATTTCATTCCCTAAAATCTGAATAATGGGCTAATACTGTAGTCACATTTAGCGTAGGTACTAGAGTATCTAATTAGACTGAGGTGCATTTCAGGGGTGCATGAGAGGCCAAAAGGATACGCAAACCACAGAGGAGCGATGCGCGCCGGCCGGTCCGAAAAACTTTACAATTTCTCCTCGTACCCCTCGACCCCACTGCGTTCGAGAACTGAGAGCGACAGGCATTACAGAAGATTCGGCCATCGCAGACGTGGTCGAGAAGCGGGAAAAGTGGATGCCAAACATCCGCACCATTCCTTGGGACAATACTTTGTGTTGTGGTTGCAGTTAGTGTACGGTGTAATATTCAAAGGAATCCCCAATTTACTGTGAAGTAAAATACAAAGTGGACCAAGGAAACCATTGGTCAAATGGGTCCAAAATAAAAATATAAAAGTTGGTTTACAAGCAGTGATCAAAAATGCAAAGTTTCAATTTGATACTGAGACGATGTCAATTGGGATTTATGCATGTTTGTCGCGAAGACGAATTGTTACATTTATTTCATGCGGTCGTCTCGGCTTACTTGATGACAGAGGGCTCCCATCCTAATGCTACATCCATCCAACATGCTACATATTCTAAGAGACCTACACAATGCGATATAAAAACTATTTGTTTTGTTTTTCATTAAATTTTTCTGTTAATCGCTAAATTACACCGAGTTTCTTTTTTGACACCAGTTTATGTAGAGTTGTATACCACCAGTATGTGAGAAGAGACCTGTTGTAAGAAGTTTTATTTTACTAAAAAACGTTCAAAAACAGGAAGCGCGTTCTCAATTCCCCATGACTTGGGCGACGTAAGAAAAATCCATGGGCTTATCCACGATTCCCCAAGACCGAAGACGTAACTTGGAGTTGAGTTCAAATGGAAAATGTTAAAATCAATCGCACTCACGATCAATCACACCAAACAACTTCAAAGATTTCCCAAGCAACGCGTCTGTGCTGGAGAAAATGGAGCTTCTGGCCCAAATTGAGCGACGTCTAACCAAAAGCAAATTCCAGAGATTCCCTCGATAGCCTCAACGAGAGGGGCCAATGAATGCGCATAATTCCCCGAGTGAAATGAATACTCATGAGGTGCGTTATATGCCCTGCTTATTCGTAAAGTGTATACTGTGAATACACCCTATCACGCTAACACTGCCGATGCATCTGCGGATTTCAACGGGGAGGAGTCCTAAAATAGTGAGATTCCTCTGGAACAATGGGCCAAGGATTCCAGCGAATTTGAAGGCGCACGAGAGCGGAGCGAGGCATTCACAGAAAACCAGCGCAACAGAATAGACTTAATTCTCATCATACTTTCCAAGGATTACGTGATTCCGTTCCGAGAAGAAAACCTTCTTCATCCTCAAGTGTAATAGCCTTGAGCAAATATAAATGCGATCCTTCTTATGAACCTTTCGAAATACGTATTCTTGTCGCCGTGGTGGCATAGAACATTAGTTTTTAATGCGATTTTAAAGGGGAATTCATGCCCGGGTGAGCGAAAGGAAGGGAAGGAGCTTAATAGAACAGTCCACTGGATCTATTAATTTCGGCATAGGGCGCTTTTCAGTACTACGTAGTAAAACCAACGATCAAAGGCGGATACGGAGCTACATTGATAATTCTCTTTTTGATATTTCGCGATATAATGC
This sequence comes from Hetaerina americana, assembly GCF_022747635.1. NCBI lineage: Eukaryota > Metazoa > Arthropoda > Insecta > Odonata > Calopterygidae > Hetaerina > Hetaerina americana. The sequence goes on along the minus strand of NW_027286874.1, from coordinate 10,089,757 downwards.
AATTTAAGTTGCACCAAATGACTATCGTGACCATAGCTATGACCACCTCTCAAAATCATCATTAAGCAGGGAAAAATGGAATATTGGAGCTTATTTCAAAATTATTGAAACGAATTGTTTTTACCTTGGGGTCGTAGGAAATTATCTTGAAATACTCCTTAAACTCCAACTAAAAAATGAACAATTCACTTTGTTCTAAGGAGGTTTTCTATTTAATCCAATTTGGGTGGAAATTGTATATACAATAATAATCAAAAATGCTTCATAAGAGAGATAAAATTTTTCCGGACAGAAAAAATACACAAATAAATATGATCCAGAGCAAAAATAAAAGTTAATCAATAAACTTAAAATTAAACCTATAGTCATTGGTATAAACTTGAAAATTTTATCTTGAAACATTACTTAAGGCTCCTACATAATCTAAAATATTATGTGCAATTATGCGAGGGATAATACTTTTGCTTGAAGTTAATGCTTTTTTAGTCGGAGAATGCACTTTTCCACAAGAGGTACAACTAAGTCGCCATGAGGTTAATTCCAATTTTAGAAAAACTTCTGATCGCCCGTGTTTTGTCACATCAAATGGAGATTAGACTGATTTCTTTTAGCGGGAAACAACATGAATTATGCATCAGAAACCACTTTCAGCAAATAAAAGCCTTCCGAAAACAAAAAAAAGCAGAATTAAAGGAAACAGGAGTTTTCAACTTCTCGTCAAGTTTTCCAACGAGTTTTTTGAACGACTATTCTGTAATGGACGGCAGACCCTAATATCTCTTCCTTCAAAAAACAAAACAAATTTCCAGAACAATTGAAAACAGATCTATGAACAGCTACTTTTAGAATGACTGATTATAAAGATAAATAGATTGTTGGGAAGATTGTCTGACGATGGTAAAAGGCATTTTAATTCAAACAAAAAACCTTAGTTGAGTAATTACATGTATTTCATGCTTAACAAGATGAAGACATAGGTTATAATGCAGAGAAAATTTTAATTCAAGGCCGAAGAACAATTCAATTCTCGAAGAAACTGAAGAATTTGTCACTGCCATTTTATGACAAGCATAGTTCCAATGCGCATTTGGAGTTGATATACCATTCGATATAAAAGTGCATTTATGTGTACATATGTGAAGGGTTGATGAAAGCAACTGTCCGGGGACTCAGAATGTCTACAGTATATACGTATAACGAAACAAAAAGACTATATCAGCGCTTCACGATTGATATATCCAAATGGTAAATTATACAAGAACAGGAATGGAAACCCAAATTTACGAGGGTCATCCGGAAAGTAGTACCCGTTCGTGCCGCATGAAGTGCTGACGACGCGAGTCGCCGCTGGACGAGGTCAGATAGCTTCAGTGGCTTGTCTGCCTTCTCTGAGCCAAGTTGCGTGACGCTAGCATTGCCTGTGTTGTTTCTGTGATTGTTTACAATGTTTAAAAAAATTGAGAACGCCGCCAGTTGTGAAGTGAGGGTAGTGATTAAATTCCTCAATGCAAGAAACGTTCGCCCATGTGATATTCATCGCCAATTAAAGGAGGTGTATGGAGACAATGTAATGGACGAGTCGTCTGTTCGGCGGTGGTGTCGCAACTTCAACATGGGGAGGGGGAACACACACGACGATGAGCGTTCGGGGAGACCGTCTGTCATTACAGACCAACTGGTGAGCTCAGTTGACGAATTCGTGAGGAACGATCGGCGCGTCACAATTGATGACATCTGTGAGCATTTTCCCAATGTTTCTCGAACAATTGTTCATGAAATTGTTAAACACCATCTGCATTATGCAAAAATTTGTGCAAGATGGGTCCCTCGCGTATCTCAATGAGCTGGCGGCGAAGGACTATGCAGCAGGAATAAGGAAACTTGTCACACGTTATGACAAATGCCTTAATTTGCTTGGAGATTATGTTGAGAAGTAGTTTAAAGTATCCTCTTTCAAATAAAATTTTTTATGTTTGTTAATATTTACTTTTGTGTCTTTATTTCACGAACGGGTACTACTTTCCGGATGACCCTCGTACTTTGAACGGTACATTCCTGAATTGAAAACGATTTATGACTACAGGTACGTTGATTAAAATTGAACCCAAAATCGCGCAGACAGTGGTTTAATTCATTTAAATCCACCAATTTTCTCAAAATGGCTGACTTCATATTACTAATTAGGAGAGAAACGAATAAATCACATTATAAATAAATAAGTTGTGAGAAACTGTCTCATAGCTTATTTATTTGCGGGCAGGTCTTAAACACGGGTTGCGTTCGTTGTTTTTGGAAAAGCTGAGAAACGAATGGCTATGGCTGATAAAATACACATACATGTGCGTCCTTACCAATGACGACGAGCGCTCAGCAAATGATGCGGCAGTAATAGCAATTAGATTGCCATTGATTCTAATGGCGAGGTCATTAAGCACTTCAATAAGACCAATATATCGCAGCACAGCCTTCATGTCGTAAGAGAACATGTAGAACGGAAAAACTCGCTAACCTAGAGTCTAAACTACATTTACACAACCGCACCAACCATAACTGATCCAAGTAGATCACGGCTTAGGTGATACGGAATTCACATTTCTAGTAAAAACAAACCAAAGACCTCTTCCTTCCATACGCAGGATTTTGGGAGACCAACGGTCTTTGAATGGGTCAGTCGGTCATGCAGCTCTTATTTCACCTACATATTAGCAAACCCCTTGTCAATGGATAATAGATAAAAGGCTAGACAAAAAAGTTTGGATCGAAAATGTGAATAATAATGAGATTGGACGGAGGGCAAGAAATCAAACTTTTCAAAAATCTCAGAGGGAAAAGAGAAGGATAGGGGAGAGGAGGAGGGAAGGGAGGCTGTTATTGGACAAGGAAACAGACAGGGGCGATAGTAAACGGAATGGCGGTACAAAAGGTTAAACGGTACATGGAGAAGGAGTAGGCACAAGGGAGAGGATGCGGGGGGGAGAGTGAGTGAGGGAAGGGTTCAAAACTAATGAGGTGGGCACGGCATCAAGATTAATCTCCACAAGACGAGAGATTGAAAGATAAGGGGAATATGAACGACAGCTGAGACGGATGGACCCATGGCGGGGGAGGGTTGGGAGAAGGGAAGGGAGGGGTAGACGAATGAACCGACAAGGGAGGACATGAGTTGGTGGGGAAGAGAATGGGTCGGGACGCCTCGGAAGACACTGGGGGCGTGGCAGGGAGGAAAGAATAAGACAACACAGAGAAAAGACGTGAAGAGTAGAGACCTAAGAGATGAAAGTCCCAAATATTCCATGTCATGAGCGAAGAAAACAAAAATAACATAAAATCAATTGGTATTTTTCTAAGAAGCTGATATCAATTTCATTGCTTTAACTATCTTTTTATATTCATAGATAGAGAATTGAACAAATTACGACATTATCTCTTCGTGCATTTTGTTACATTTCCTGGATATGTCAAAGTTTCAATGCACATACTGTCTTTCAGAAACGCAGGCATTGTATCCCGATTAGAAAGCGTATTGAAAACAGAATAAAAAATGTCTGAAAGATTGACACCCCATATTTCTTACCAATTATTTTTGCCTACAATAAAAGACATTTATAACCTACACCAAAACATTATTATAGAAAGAAGTATTGGCAAGATGTTCAAATTAATAGACATCTATATAAGGGGAAAAGGTAACAGAATGAGCTCACAATGGAAGAAAAACCAACTAAATTTAACAACTTTAAATTTCAGAAAATTTTCTCTTTCAATTTACACTAAATCACTAGCATGATGTCAAATTATTTATACTAATCCGGCCACTGCTCCCGAATGGCAATCACTCGGAAGAAAAACGTGTCCGATAGATGCAAGAATTACGAAAGGAAAGGTGAGACGCCATATGCAAGGTCGTTAAAGCTTTCGAGAAGATTGGAAAATTTTTGAGAGCTTGAAAGTGCCGTTTAGCTGCGCCCGGATCGAGATCATTGAAAGAATCAGGTATTGAGAGAGAAAACGGCGAGTGAGGAGAGAAAGGGAGAAGGAGGGAGAATCGAGGGATTGAGAAAGAGAGAGAAAGGAAATGGTTTACCCATTAAAAAAGGAGGTTCTCGATGGATCGTAAAAAGAAAAACGGGAAAACTTGATAGCGGAAGGGCCGAATTCTGGGCGAGAGGAAATAAAACGAGCAGTGGGAGATATATTTTTGGCAGGCGTTGTTGGATTGGTGTGAGAGGTCCACCGTAGTGGAAGGCCAAGTCCGGTGTGTAATTGGAAGTTAAGACAGAAGAACTGTGAGGCGCCCACGGGCGGAAATTTTAATACCTCATACCTCGTTTATTTCTGTCTGTCAACCCGATTAAAAGATTTCTGATGCCCCTGCGACCGCGTTTCCTCTTCTTAATTGGGAATCATACAAAAGACAAGACAAAGATAATGGTGAACCAACTGAAGCCCTCGTAATTACACGACAAGATGGTAATTCAACAATATCACGAAGTGATTAACAAGTAAATAAACTCTGTTTTTGCATAGAATGTGCATCGAGAAGTTTTCACGTCTTACTTTAAAATACCAGCGCATTTACTTTGGATGAACAAGAGACATTATTACCAGGCATTACAACGCACATTGGAAAATTGATATATACACACTATAAGTATACAAAACTTTTAATGCCGAGAAGTTTTCAAACATTTGTCATTAAAATGATATATTTTTAGGATATTTAGCATGATTGTTCTCTTCTTTAGATTGTGTAACATTAAGCAAGTAAGTATGTCGCCTCCAAATAGTATGCCCTAGATCAACAACCAATGTATCAAAAAAAGGACCCATATTCAAATTCCAAAAGAAACATATTTCAACATTTAACATTCAATCTATATAGGTAACAGTTAAAATTGCTTCTAAAGCGCTCTCACAAAGGAAAGACGATTGTAACATTCTGTTATGGAATCGCTTTGTACGTTTTATAAATTCCTCATCGTAAAATAGGTGCACATGAATATTCAAGTCGATTAGCTACTAAGATAATAAATTTATTGCACAATAGACGCTGTATTACCCCTGCGAATTAGTTCCCAAAATTATGTTTATCTTCGCAGGCCGATCGCCACAAAGGCAAAAAAGAATAATTGAACGCGGAGCCATATCTCAATTTCCCAACAGAAAATAACCCCTTCCTCTTCTCCGGTTCTGAATTTTCAAATTGAGAAATTTGCCCGGGAGCTAACTGCGCCTGGTTATTTACTATTCAAGAGTCCCTGGGACAGTTTTGTCTGATTTTTCCTGCTTCCCTCGTATTCAAAGAGTCACAACAAGGTAATTCAAATAGATTATAAGCTTGACATAATTTCCCATTCTGAAAACTCGCGACATTATGAAAATCGTTAATTTATTTCGTGCCATTATTTATTCTGATATTGCTCCATTAATATCCATGGTATCATCTGTCATTTTTTGGACACCTAACAAGCTTATAAAACATACGATAACGAGAACTCATGTACTGGGGATGGGTGAATGAAACCGGTGTTTCGCACTCAGCTATCTAATCTACTCGATTTTGTTACACTTAAAATGCAGTAATTACAATGAAAATGTAATGACATGATTTGACCCGGTGCAATAGAATGAATGGTTGAGACCGTTTGCTGACAAATGATGCATGATTAATTGAAAAAATCAATTCTATAACTTGGGATATAACTAAAAGAAGCATTATTTCACCTGATAATACTGAAACAAAACACATAAATAGAAATAAAATCCTCAGCAGATCACATTAATTGAAAGATTATCCACACAAGTCATGACTCGGCATGCTTATATGTGTCCTAATCAAAATGCCTTATTTAACTTAGTATCAATGTTTTCGAGTCAATTTACTGAGCTTTAAGATGCAAAACTTTACAAATGGAAATGGGTTCAACAATTGACAAAGGTATTACATTTTTATATACTCTAACATTTAAACAATTAAATCAGCTCAAATACTGTGCCAATTTATCTTACTGGCCTCTACTTTCCATCCCTTTGGAATGGCGCAACGGCCAAGCAAATGAATAATGTAATTATACAGGTACATGTATACGAGTGCTACAGGATTAACAAAGAAATAAAAAAAGAGGCAAAATCATCTGTGCTCCAAAAATAAAAGTACCGTGTCTAAGCCTCGGTATTTAAGTTCTTCTGCTTGAATCGCTCATGAATGAAATATTTTTTTGGATTATAATTCATACGACATTCAACTTGCTATGGTTTATTTCATCAGTACACTAGTAGCAGTTTTAAGGGGAGGCAACCCACAGCTGAGGTCATTTACGCCATAAGGGATGGTTGGGAAAGGAAGGATGGAGAGAAACCCGGCGTCCGTGTTAACCTACTCTTAACAAAAGGGGGTCGCAGTTTAACGTATCATCCGACGGACGGCGTACTCACTCAAAGTGCTCTCCACAAAGCACATCGAGTAGGAATTGGAATACTACCGAAACATATCGGACGTCTCTAGGATTAGAACCCGGGCACTCTCGGGGGAAAGCCGGTAAGTAAGCCCGATCCCCTCATCAGTACATTGTCAAAAAATTCTCAATTTCTTCTATGGGGTTAAGTATATTTCAAATGACTCCATAAATTAAAGTCTTTCAAAATATTACCTAAATCAAATCATACATATGTAAATTCTAATTATCACCAACCGGAAAGCATTCAACTTAAACATCTTTTGGCATTTAATCTGAAAAACTACTCCCGAGGATTTGAAAATGGGCTCGAAAATTTCTCATTACCGAGACGCACCCATTTCAATCAGAGTAACGTAACCATCCGTGTTGCGGAAACAGAGTTTGTGTCAATGAATTCCTTAAGCAAAACAAGCATTTCAAAACTTCGACGCTTGTGCAGCCGCTGGCAGTGTTTAGCGGAATTCCATTGCGGGGGAACTTCCCTTGGGATAACTCGCAACACAGCTTCTCCGCTTGAATTTTAAGAACGATCTTCCAAGTTGTATCAGCGTCTCCGGACGTATAATTGCGCAGCATGAGTGATTACAGGAATCCTAGGGCGACGTGGAGTGGAGCGCTGGATACTGTGAGACGCCGTGAGTCGAGTGAGGGGGTGGGTGGGAGAGGGAGGGAGAGAGCTGGAGAGAGGGAGAAGGATTGGAAAGGAAATCACGACGGTGGCGGTGGGTAGGTGAGAATTGGTGGATGTATAAATTAAAAGGGAAAGGGAGGCAAGGTTGCGAGCTGGATAGAGGGAGAAGGAATGAGATGGAGTGGGGAGAACCCACGGCGAGGTGCGAGATGCAGTAAGTAAGGTTATCGAAAGAAGAGAGAGAGTGGATGACAAAGGAGAAGGTCAACCTCGGGATCAAAGCATGCAGATGGAATTGGCAGGCAAGATGCGGAGAGAGTTTTGCCTAAGGAAGACCTTTGTCTTTGATCTCCAAGCAGGGGAAGGTTAGTGAAGATTCTCTATTCACACGAACACTCGAAACGCATTGAAATAAAAGTGCTAACAGACAATTTATGCGTCCGAATGAAACCTCAACATTTCAAAACGAAGACGAACTTGGTGCAAATGTATACGAAAAATGATACCGTTCCATACGAACAATTCTCCTTTTTGAATCCCACTTTCCGAATCTAAATTCATGTTTTACTCCAATTTAATTCAATGAGTTAAAATAATGCATTGTACATTTTTTTAATATGTTTCTCATTATTTCACAATTTCAACAAAAATATTGAAACCATTTCTTAGCAGTAGTAATCCCTAATAAGGTAAAAGATACGAGTAATTGCATCGGACACAAAAAAAGATATCGCAGCATTGTGATGCCTTCCAAAGTTCAACTTTTCACAAACTAATTAATGTACAATAATGTAGAATCCTATCATCTCAACCAAAGATAAGGTCCATGGGACTTGGATCTTAAACTTGCAGCCCCGTATCAGTAATAGAAAGAATTGAGTCTACTGCCTCCGTTGTTGACAAATTTGAGTGATCACGGGAAAAGTGAAATCAGCTTTGAAAAATCACTTCATCACAGAACAACATTCCTTAATTAGGGTTACGAAACCAAAACCTTCGGAATGACCAGCTTTTCTGCTCACATGAAACTCTTCGGGGGATAATAAGGTGAAACTGAATTTGAATCGCCCATAACTCTTCTTGCCGGTTTTGAAACCGCTGTCGTAAAACTAACCCTCGCCAAAACTATAATTACGTATGTAGATTCTCGAAAATGTGATTCCATATGCAGAGTTTTTATTTCTAAAATTTTTTCTGCATGCATCAAATCACGTTTTAAAATGCTTCTTTTCAAGATACTCTTTCTCATCTTGCACTGAAAACGCACAGCATACCATCTTTGCACCATCTATATGATAGAGTAATGCATTTGAAATACTCGACAATAATAGGTTTATATCTTAAGAAATAGAAAAATCATCATCAATCACTAAAGGTAGTGCCTTGTTGCAATAGCCGCCCACGCCTCTGTATTTACTGCTGCTTCCTTCAAGCTAGCATATGCTCTGATCTCCATATCATGCTCCATATTCTTGAAGAAAGCAGCTTCGGGACGTCCTCATGGTTCCTTCCCTCCAACCTTTTCTTCAAATATGTTGTTAAGGACCTGGTTATGTCTTATTTAATGTCCAATTATTTTGCTCTTCTTCATCCCATTGTCCTTAAGAGCGATCTCTTTTCCTTTTCTTCTGCCAACACTTTTTCGTTACTTAATATTTCTAGTCAGCTTGTTTTTATTAGTTTCCTCTATATCCACATTTCCATTGCCTAAAGCTTTTTTCTTTCCGCTTTCCTAATTGTCTATGCCTCATATTCATACAACAATACACTCCAAGCGAACGTTTTCATGAACTTTTTTCTGGTTTCTATGCTGATACGGTTAATAACTTGTAAATTCTTCTTGTTTTGAAACGCTCGTTTTGCCGAGGATATTCTTCTCCTATAGAAAACTAAAATAAATATGATATGAAACACATAATAAGTTGATCTTGAAAATAGTACCATTTTAGAGTCAAAACAACGACACAAGTTGAAGTTCCACTAAATAGAAGTTACTCTTATATTAAACTATCTAACATGTTTGTTTTTAACGAGTAGGAGTGACAGCATTAAAGAACCCCCCAATTAGTACCCAGAGTTAAAATGCAAATCACGAAGTTTTCTGTTAAATTTTATGCCTATTTCTCAAAAGGAAAGTCTAACGTATTATAATTCCACCCAAGAGCATACCTTCAAGCTCATTTGACGATTTCTGAATTCGGCGCCTGCACAACTCTTAACAAGTATGACTGGGACCTGTGCGAATGAAACGACCGATATTGCCAATAATACAATATGAGAGGGAAGTAAGTGCTATTACTAGAATGTACCTCGAATGAAGGTTTAAAAAATTGAAGAATATCTTCAATGTGTCGCTTTTTGCTATTCAAAGACATATCTCATTTCAATGGCACTGCCCATCCATTCCATTTCACCACAGAACGGAGTTGCAAGTAATCTGACCTTCAAAGGTTTAAACTAGACAGCATCGTTTCAACAAAATTCTTAAAATTTCAAAAAGCTTGTTTGGCTCGTTAATTTTAAATAATTTACTCTGTTCATTTGCATTTTCATGCCCGCTTGTACTGAATTCTCGCAGCTATTTTAAAAAATATATCAATTCACGGCTACAGCCAATGAATCACCAAACCAGAATTAAAATGGACATGAGGAACACTCGCTTTTTTTATTTCACTGTGCGGGGTGAAGATGAATTTGTGGCTTCGGAGAGTAGAAGGGTGTTTATTTTATTATGTAAGCAAGCAAACCAGGTATGATGAGGAGAGTCTGCATCTTTAGGGACACATACAAGAATATTTGCAATTCCGAGATGCCTTTGCAGGCTCAAATTCACGTTTCCGGACCTTGAGTTGTTTCCCTACCTCCGGTAAGATTTATGCGCAACACTTGCTTAACCACATGGGAAAAACCGAAAAAGATTTTAATACTGCTATGACTGATTGAAAAAAAAACAATATATTTCTTGAACATGAGTGACTGGCGCCTCGAGGTGGACAGTCATGATTTATGACTCATAATTAGCTGAAAAAAATCATGTCTGAGTTAAATGTTTATTAATATATACAATATTGTACATACCGCTCCGCATGGCAGGTTCTATTAATTCGCAACGCAGGCGTAGAATACGTAAAGAGGAGTGCACAAGCAATGGCAGGAGATTTGACTGTTGACGCCCCCTACCAATTGAAGGAAAACAAATCGGTGTTTATATTACAGGATGATGGCGCATGGAGTGACGCCGGCCACTCATCATCCGTTACTGAGTCAAATATGAGACCATGGCCATGCACCAAACCCAGCCAAGTAGTGTCAACAGGGAACGTGATATACATTAGAGCACTCCCCCTTTTCATCGCCCTTGCGGTGCGCCTAAGATTTGGGCGGGTATGGCATAGTAATGGAGGGCACCCTAGGACGCAGGGGGAAGGGTTTAGTTTAAATTGGGGGGCGCGAGTGGGCTGTTTTGTTGTGGGGTGGGGAAGAGAATGATGTCATTAGCACGAAGTCTGTCGGAGGTAATGGAAGCCTCTGGGAACTGGAATGGAAGGATAGGCAGGGACGTGGAAGGGCGGAGGGATGCGGGCGAGGGGGTTTGATAAGCGAGAAGCGTTGGGTTTTGGAGATGATTACGGGGGTGGAAGCGAAAGAGGGAGAAACGTGACGGGGCAATGGAGTGGTTAAGAGTTTTTGGGGGTGGCGAATTGTGGCAGCAAAAGGGATTGGAAGGAGCAAATTTGGGATCGGAGGCTGGATGGCGGGTGGTTAGTAAAAGTATGCTCGGGATGATAGGGGTGGGGGTGGGAATGTCGGCGTGGGTTGGAGGGAGGGGATTCTGTGGCGTAAATTTCGTGGAAACGGCAAGGCGGGTTTGAGTAGGGAGGAGATTGTCAGGGGCGACTGCGCTTGTCACCAAGGACTGAATCACTTAGAGGAGCTGCTAGGTTTTCAAATTGCGGACATGCGCACGGATTGAAACACTAGTTCACATGGAAATATCCTTCTCGTGATTTAGCCCATAGATAGCCTGCGTAACTGTGCCAGCTTGAGTTTACGTGATAAACATAAGATATTCAACCGTCAAGAGAATAAAAATATTCCGCTGTTAACCAATAGGCCGAACGCGGGCATCTCAACTATTGACTCATGAAGGCATATCACACATTTTTCCCGGGGGGTTTCCACCAAGGCACAGAAATGAGTACTTGCTAAATATTTACCTAATAATGGTATTCTCAAGTTCCAGTTTTTATGAATGATTCGTGGCTTTGATTCCACAGGACAATCACATCTACTTAACCCAATAAACTCAATTACTAGGGAGCAGTATTTGTTGACGGATGCAGGTTGGCCAATGTTGAGTCAAGAGAAAAGAATAGGTGAAATCTTAACTCTCGCACCTTGAAACTAAGTAAACGGAGATCAAGCGGAAATTAACAAAAGTAATTCCTATGCTCAAAGATGATTCACTTACAAACAAGGAAGCTGCATTCTATGAGTTTAGAGACTAAGAACAGTGAATAAGATGAGAATGTAGATAAATTCTTTCGAAATTAGTTCAGGATGCAGGCTCTGAATATCATATTGACAAATGAAATGAAAAAATATACTTTCGGTTCATAAAATAATGCAAATAAAGAAGGTCGTCTCCTGCAATATAAGGGAAAGGTGTTCGATAAAGGTTGGATACATCTTGACACGCAACAGAATTTTTATAAATGTAAACAGAACTCTCAAAATTAACTCCAAGAAACTTAAAGTTTTCTCGCTAGGCGGAGCATCATGATGAGATCCAAAATAAATTCCAGGGAACTCTATCGTGTTCTCCTAGATTATTAGGTATAGAAAGGCCGACTTCGTCCTCGACTCCTTGGTAGTGGTCCAGTTCAAGGGAGGTGCATACTTGGGCGTGTTTCATATTCTTTTCCAATTGAAAATAGATTTCCCATTTTCCGAAACCTTTCTTTTGTTGGCCATTTGAGGCGTGTGCTTTAATGGAAGAAGAAATACTAAAGTGATGTAGTTGATTTCATAAGGATAAAATTTAACTTGATCCGGCTGTGAGTACAAATACATTTTTAAATTTCAGTGAGTAGATCAACTTTAACTGCATATCACGTGAGGAGACTAGAAACTGACTAAATATAATTATTATATCAACATTCAATTTGGAATGATAAAACTACTGCTATAAATTGAAGTATTTTTCATGAATTGTTAATGCTTAAATAATGTGATGCAAATTTTTGTCGAATTTAATAAAATATCTTTGGGGCGTTTCTCAGCAACACATGCCAAATGATAGTGCGCACTTTGGAATATAAATCGAGTCGAAGATATTCTGCGGTCCATGGATGTCAGCGAAACCGTTTCCTACTTAAGTGCCATTAAAAAATCACGAATAATTTTCACCTCACTTCCAATTCTTTCACGTAACGATGCGTCTGAACCACATCATTTTAGAAAATTGCAGTTTTTCCACATTCGCCACATCGACCTCCCCCACTCACACTGCGATGCGTGGTAGTGATATTCGCCTATTGTGATAACCACTCTCCTTCCACACGAGTGGAATTGCTTTAATGGGCTACGCGCGCTGTATAGGTAATGCAACCAGTCAAGGAGTCAGACAAAAACCTGCTCCAAAGAAGCAGAATTAAAATTCCACACTCTGGAGAGATACCTGAAAATACGGAAAGATTAGTGCTTTTTCCATGGACTTATTCCCAAGTTGTGGTGCAACGTACGATCCACAGGAGAGCTTTTGTTGCAGTAAATCGGCAATTTAGAAAGCAGGATATGACATAATTCACATATAATACTTTTACCTAATGCTATCTCCGAATTCCCACAGCAAGCGGAAATAAATGATGGAACAGCTCCGGCTAGAACAGTGCAGACAGATGGATAAAATCGGGAAAACAGGCAGATATATAGATGATCGATATTGGAAGACTCAAATCATTCCGTTAAATGGACTGCGATTCAATGCGAGTCCTAGCATGAAGAGAATGGCTTCCATTTATTCTCTAATGACCGAATGTAACTGAGTCGTTGAATAAATAATATGGATGAATATTTCTACGACATTCATCAAGGGGACAGAGTACCACATGACGAAAGGAGAGCCTAATAGTGCCGGAGAAGCAGTGTATTTTTTATCTTTCGTTGATCGGGTGAGCGCGGGAAGTGGGAATGCGAGGCGATGTTGGCAACTAATGACCCGCCATGGTCGTTGCCCTTGCATCTCGGCCCCCTTCCTTTCTCCCCCCCACCCTCCACATGTCCCCCGCACGCTCACCCCCCCCCCGGGCCCCCCTCTCTCTGTGGGCACTTGTCGGGAGCATCGACGTGGATGATCAACCATTCAAGACCGGGGCGAAACCCCTTCAGCACGGACCGTTGCATCGGATAACTCGGCGCAATGTGAAAGGGCTTTATTGCGATCCTCGAGAATTTCAACGCGATCGGTCACGGCGAAACCACCGAGGATGTCACAAACACACACCCACTCACAAACACAATGGGGCAAGTCGAGGACTAGGGGCGACCTGGATTGTATAAGAGGCAGGATGCAAAGGAGACCGAAGATTCTCGGGAAGACGTAAACATGCACTGGAGGGATATAGATTGTGAGTAGTGAGCAAGAAGAGTTAGGGTCAAGATGAGATGAGATAGAAGTCCAGTCCGATACCACGTAGGAATGAGCAGAGGACGAAGAGCATTCGTAAATATGATGAGTACCTAATTAAGTATATTGAATGCACACCGCGTACTTGTTCACTTTTTCGCAAAAATTTGTTTTAAAACTTACTAAGGCAAAAAGTGACCTGGTAAAATACTTGACGTTTGCATTTCATTTTATGTGTATTTTTATCATTTTATAACACCCCCATTTTAAGAATTATAATTTGGAGACCATCTTTCTCAATATGAGAGCACTATGATGAGAGCACTAATTTAAGCATTAGAAGAAAACTTCTTGCACAATGGTCGATCCAGACGAAGTACTATGCTAAAGTTTTACGACTAGTAGCTCATTACAATGGTAAGTATGCGGAAAATCATAAGTTTTAAGTAGATAATTCGAATCAATTCACATATAAGTAAATTTCGAATTTTCTTTTGAATGTACATCAGCGTGTATTAAAATTTGAATGACCTTTCTCCGCATATGGGTGTTGCCAATAACCGTAATACAAAGTTTCAATAGACTTTAGAGTAACTTTTTTTAAGATAGGTAAATATCCACAGCCACTATTCGTGAGAATATTCGAAGGGAAATTATTATTCTATTTCATACTCGACAATATTCAATAGAAATATGTAAAATATGCATACGAAGATCATCAATGTTAAACTGCATGTCTCTTTCAGCTAAGGAACATCGCAGAATGAATGAGAAACGGGAGCATGGAATCACAGGAATGGAAACGCAGGAATGCCAGTGAAGGTCATTTATTTGGATGTAAAAACTTTTAAAAATGTTTAACACACATATTTTTACATTTTCAAAAGGTTTCACACGTGTCCCAGTCAACACTGAAGGGTGTTATATTTTTGTTAAAAAAACACTCGATCTATTATGTTACAAAATCTTAGGCAAATCAATACAACAATACAGTCTCAGGCGTAACAATACCCTAAGGGGGAATATCAATGCCATAGCTTTCACGAGAATTAATCTCAGGGCTTTATCGTTCCACGAAAATGTTTATCTCCTCCTGACCAATAATAAGAGGTTTCCGTTACTCCCCCTAACAAATATCTAACTAAATACAATTTATATCACAATAAATCACGTTTTAATTCTCATGGCATGCCATATAACAAGAAGAAAATACATTCACGAGTTTTCAAATTTCGATTTTTACAACAAATTTGGCGTAATCTAAAATGAGTTTTCAAAATATTTAAAAATAAATATTGCCGTCATGTTTAGATACGAAGGCTTCTTATAGTGATTTTGAGCGATGTATAACCTATTGATTTGCTTCCCTAACAGCCAATAAATGTTAACTTTAAGTCCTGGGGAAGACAACTAAAGATGGTGAGCTACTATTGAAACATCTGTCAATAACCATCTCTTTGGGTTGATGATTGGGACCAACACGGAAAATTATGCCTAATTGTTTTGAGCAATTGAGCGCATCACTGAAGTAATTAAAACCAATTAAGCTAACCTCAACACCGGCTCATTGACGCATTCTGTTAAAAATGACAAAGGTAGCAGGAGAAGACCGAAAATGTAAACCAAAAGAACAGACGATAATTTTAGAAAAGTTCATATCTGTGAAACTCAATAGAGTCACACAATTGTTATTAGGTACATCTTCAATAGCGATGGATAGGACACTACGAGAAATATCGATTTTGAATCAATTAACTCTGTGGGTAAGATCAGGCAACAATTAAAGTAAAATGTCATACATTAAGGCATGGAAACCTATTAATGGCAGTTATATATCTTGTTCAGTTTCTTCATTAAACATGGAATCATGAAATAATATAAGATAACCCACTTTTTCGAAGCAACAATAAATTAATAAACACTATATTGCAGTATATTACACTCAGTAGGCATTAATGATAGAAAACGATAGTTACAAAGAAATTACGATGAATATATCGGAGCAACCATCAGCAAACACTAGGGCCTTAAAAGTTGTCGTAAACTCCAGAAAATTGAATAAATATACGATCAGAATAATAACCTTTCATTGCCACAAATCAACTTTCGTAACATAGTTTTTTTGATTGGGAAAATTTTATCGCCCTTATTTTTAATAGGCTCAATATTATTGGAAAAACTCAAAAAGAGTTTACAGAAGAGATAAACAACATCTATATATTAACTTCTTAAATGTAATCTGTTATTTCTGAAACTACTCCCCGTATATCACCCATAATCCACGGGAGAACACTATAAAATTGTCACTAATAAATATAACTTGAAATCTTCTTTCAAACACATTAAACTAACCTTCTGTGCTGGGAGAATGAATGTGGTCGAAGGTATTACATTAGAATTTCATACAGGCATTTCGCGAAAGAGGATTCAATATATGCACAAATGCACTGCAGAACTGGGCATATTTGCCGATAAATGGTGTTATTGGGCTCTGTTTTGTTAGAATATCCTCTCTTTAATGTATAAACTGCAAAAAATAATTTTAGAAAATCTTATCTTGATATTAATGACAAATATGAATTTTAAGCAAAAAAATTACACAGATAAATGGTAGAAACTTAACGCATTACCTTGTTTAAAAATTAAGTATTTAATGCACTCTTGCTTCACATTACACAGAACCTAAACTTTAACATTCCATATTCTTTCTTTATAAGAATGTCCCATTGATACATAGGACGAAAGATTGTTATTTAATTTCAAATGTACATGGTCGGACCGTTCAAGATACGGTATTTTGTAGAAGAGGATGAAAACGGGGTCATGGAGATAGGGAGAGAAGTTCAGCAGGATTCATTTTAAACAGATGATTCCATACATTTTGAACATTATTTTTTGGTGATTAAATTGACATTAAAAATAACCGAAACCGTAAGACATGTAAAAACGAGAGTAATTACAGTTTTTCAGACAACGTAAACGCAATCGAAATAAAATTATAAGAATAATTAGAAACGCGAAAGAGGTAAGCAAGATAATTTTTCTGTTACTTAATAAGCCACGGAAATACTCGCGTAAAACGATGAAAGCCTTTTAAAAAAGGAGTCATTGGGTAGGCATGGATATAAACGACGGCACTGGGAAATATAAGTTGAAGCGGGTTGCATTGGGAGATAGAGAAAGAGAGAGGGGTACTCGGAAAGCGGGGGGTTGCAGAATATGTGTGGGAGTCTATGAGAGAGAGAGGGGGGGGATAAGAAAGGCGGTGAGAACGCGAGAGGGCTGCAGATGAGAAGGCGAGATAAGGAGACATGAGGGGGAAACAACAAAAGAGAGGAAAAGAAGAGGGTGGATAATATGAGGGTGGGATGCAGATGGGCAGAGATAAAAGGAAGTGGAGGGGCGGGGCATAGTGGGATGAGGGGAATTGGGGTGTACCTGACGGGGGAGGGTCGAGGGGTGGGTGAAGCGGCCCTTGGATCGGAGAGGAGGGGGAACTGGAGATCCGTAGAGGCTAAGGGGGCGGAGATTGGGAGGAAGGCAGAAGGGAGAGAGGCAGAATGCAGGGTGGGGCAGTTTAAGAGGAGAGAAAGGCGGAGAATAAAAGATTCAGGAGACAGGTGGAAAGGAGCAAAAGAAATCGGTTTTCATTTCAACAAAAGGCACGAGACATGATGCGAATCGGCGAATGAGAGAAGTAAAAGAATGCCAACCCCGCCGCCAAAACTCTTGATTTTGGGACTCCTCTGACGAAGGGTGTCGTGGCCTATAATCGCACGAGATATGATGTTGGCTTCTCTACTCCACAAGTCGGTGGGTGACCTCGGGAAGTTAAAACGTTTGTAGACCCCCACGGCCATTCCGAATCCAAGTCCCACATCTTCCCCGTCGCCGTATAAGTCACATTCACAGCAAAACGGTCAGAATTTCTGCGGATTGCAGCAGGCTAAAATTAAGAATACATACTGTTGGAATTACTCAGGCAAATTATGGAATCTGACTCTTAAAGTTCAACGAATATTCTGTTTTGAAAACCGCAGCCTTCATTTTAACTTCTTAAATGTGTCATTCAAAAAACGTAAGACACAAAATATTAAACTAGCAGATCATAACTTCACTCGAACGCCGACAAATTGTCAACTATAATATTGACTATTTCAAGTAAAATGGGTGATACACACACGATGCAGAATTAATACTGATTTCGCCATGCATACTGTTATTTAAAAAATAAATACATATATATGAAAACAAAATCTCCTACTCAAGCATAAACTTATTCATAAACTATGAGAACTTACAATTTTGCCACCTGTTTGAATGCGGCCACACCCTAACACTCCAATAAAACATTTTTGTTTGAATTTGTATCACAATCTCTAAACTAACTAGAAATAACACTTACGAAAACAACTTTATGTAAACAAAACAGGAAAGTAACTAAAGTATCTGCTGATGGAAACATGAACATTTCAAATTTATCCAAAAAGTAATTTATTTTAGCATCCTCCTATGAAACGTAAACCCTGAGTCATTCGCGTTTGCCTCGCTGAAATGTTGCAACTCGGCGGCGCCCAAGATGGATGGAGAAGTGAGCCAGCACAAAAGGATAAGGCCGTTGGAATCCAACCTGAAGAAAAACAAATGGTGAGGGCAATCGGAAATGAATTGAAGCAAGTGGACACGTCCCAGTCGTGGACTGGCGCGAAACTCTCGCGCTTGAAAAAAAAACATCAAATAAATTAGAACGCTGTAGGTTGCCAGCGGCGGAAAGGGGATGTCCATGGCTTCTGCACCCAAGGAATTCAAAGAAAAAAGGTATGTATATATATACGCACACATACATGTGTGTGTGTACATATATATATATATATATATATATATATATATATATATATATATATATATATATATATATATATATATATATATATATAAATATATATATATACACACACACACACACACACACAAACATATAGTGAGATAATTTTAAAACGAAGGGAAGACTCGGCCAAGGCGGCGAGAACGCGTGAGGGGAGGGGGCGCGAGCATCACCCCTTCCTGGGGGTGGAAGCGGGGGGGATGGGGCAGGGGTGACGAAGGGGGAGGGAGTAGGGAAGCCGGCGCATGGGTCAGGGAGAAAATCAAGAAAGGGGAGTCGGGATCGAGGGAGAGATCTTTTATCGCAGAAGGAGAAACACGTCCTCGATCCAAATCCCGCGTGGGGGGGATTCGGACGGGTGGGAGGGTGGATCAAACGTGAGCCGGCGGAGTTGGGAAGCAGAGGGATTAGGTAGTACGCGACTCGAGCGGGATCACCAAGGAAGCCGCATCGAAGTGGGGTGCGTGCGTGTGTGTGTGCCCGCGTACACCGCCGCAGCGGTCGTGGTCAAACCAAGAAAGGAACCGGTCGTGGAGGAAATATTTCATACTTTCCTCACTAATCCATCCCGCCCCATCTCTTTCCAGTGGTTACGTTCAATGAATCACGAAGGCGTGAAGGGGGCGGGGGGATGGGGTGAGGGGCCGGGAAGAGGGCGAGGCGAAGGTTGGCGAAGAGGTCGGCTGGCAGCGGAGAGAATGGCGAGTATGAACCAGGGAGGATTATAAAAATACCGAAATCATGCAATAACGAGGCGGAGGCAAGGGAGGAGTGAACACTGGGAAGGAAGAAAAACTCATGAAGGGTATTCTTTACTCTTAAGAGGATGCCCAAAAGTTGAAAGTCATCCTGGTGTGCCCAAGTGATAGAAATGAAACGAATGAAATAAATAGCGAGACGTTTTAACCCCTAACATATTTCAGATCTTACACGGAGCCGGGGGTCTAAATATAGGAAGATGAATGTGCAGAAGAACAAACGTAAATGAAGAATAATTGTAAATATATCATGCCTTGGAATTCCTGTACCTTGAGGAGTAAGGTAGCACGGCTGAGAGGATTAAACCTGCAAAAGTTACGTATTCTACTGCGTGAAAACATTATTTGTACAATGTTCAAATTTTTCAGTTATAATAACCATCAACATCATTTAGTTTTCGAGGTTTGCCGTCAGGCCTATCAAGATTCTATTGGGCATATAAATAAATAATTCCCAAATCCATGCTGTTCTATATTTTAATACCTATCACATTTATTATGGTGGTATAAATTATCGATAGATATTTTCAGCAATTCTCAGTTCGCGGTGAAAGATATCCTTGTGATAAGAGACGAAAACAAGCATTGAGAATATTCTAGTCGCTGTTTGAATAAAATGTTTCACATATGATGAAAGAAACGCATTAATTCGACAATTAAATTTATTTTAGACCTTGTTGCCACCACCCTGCGGCATTATAAGGCACAGTGATGAAACCATGGTCGTCAATAAACATTAATGGCGGAATTAATGTGTTTCTGTTATCGGTACACTAGAGAAATTTCATCGAGCAATGGCTAAAACAGTGTTATGTATTGAAAGTCTTTAAAAACGTAAGCACATTTAAATAAGTGCTACTTCACTCCTCAAATATATGTATGAATATATAATTCAAAGGAAAATATGGAATAAAAAAATGAAATATAAATTTCACTCGATACAATGGCATAATGATGATGAATCGGGAATTTAATCCAATCAATGAAAACTCTCTCTTGGCTACCAAAGCTGCCACGCTACCAAAAACATCTCTCCCATCGGTATGTACATACGATAGAATGTGTCAGACAGGGATTAAAAATTTTACCCCTGTAAGAGGTAATGATAGGGTAGTAGGGGTTGAAGAGGAAATAGGAATGGCAGAATTGGGAAAACAAAGCAGAGGCGCAAGCTAATGCGGGAGCAGGAGAGGGGAACGGAGAAAGAGGCAGGAGAAGGTTTGGAGGCAATCGTCAAGGTGACAATGAATTGCACCAACTCCGAGGCGAGTAGAAGGAAGGCGATGGAGCCGACGACATTAGCGGAGGAGAAGTGGAAGCGGAAAGGAGAGAGGGGCCTTGCGAACTCCACGCAAGGAGGAGGGGGGATTTGCAAAGAAAAGCGAAGAGGGTTGCAAAGATACGGGAAGATATTCGCCACCGCAGCTCCCCCTACATCCATCACCCTTTGGCCTGGGAGGAAGAGCCGCGAGCCGGCAGAGAGAGACGGAGGTAGGGGGGAGAGTGCGCGTGAAAGACCCTCGACCCCCAAAGAAACATACCGCGGAGACATACAAGATACATACATACGTTGGTCGCATCTCATTCCGCGGATTACAATATCAAGTTGGGCAAGATGGTTCATATGAACTACACAACCCTCCTTCCTCCACCCTCTCTTAGTCACAGGAGCACGCTGCATGTACACTTCACGAGGCATGCCCGGAGGTGTCTACCTGTCGGATAGCCGGAGGAACGGGAAAAGGAACGGAAGGGAGTCCGAGTTGGTTTTCCCCTTCTTCTTTCTTTTTATTTTGAACAACTTCTCCTTTTCTCCACCTGCCCTCTCCTGCATATCTCCTTCTCCCTTTTTCAACCACTCCTCCCTGAGGCTTTGGCGAAACGGTTTCATTAACTCCGACTCGCTAGAAGTGAAGTGCTCGCCCGATGGGACGCATGAGATACTACTTCGCGAGTCGGAATGTAGAAAAGCTCCATTCTCTCTCTTTACGGTGGTAATAAGGAGGCTTATATGTACCGGATCGGCAGGAGAACGTCCAGGGGAATTGACCGGTGTTCTCTAACTCGTTGAAAGAGAAAAAATATCTCGGTGTGGACACGAGGCATATAATATGTTGGTACGCGTGCATATTTAATCATGCGACGCCCCTCGTGCTCGTCGCGTGGGAAAGATGCGGAGCGAAACGTGCCCAGCCACCCCTCGCCTCGCCCCATGCCGGCCGACCCCGGCGAGAGAGGCGCGCCCAGTCCCGCGCTGTCGCCGAATGGAGGCTGCTGTGTGTGCCCGCCTCTCGTGTCCGTCGCCTCCCCGGTCGCCTCGCGTGCCCTCGGCGGAGGCAGACGTGCCGGAGGATGGAGACGTACCCACTCATCGAGGGGACCTTCTTGAGAGAGGGAAGGACACCCTCGTAAAGTAGGTGAGAGCAAACACGGCGATGGGACTCTTTGAGAGTGGGCGAGGGAGGCTTTCCTACCAGGATCCTCCCTCACTCTCCTGTATCGGATAATCCGGTGAGATATTTAGAGGGACGCCAGGGGGTGGATTAGAGTCATGCGGCGGGGTTCGCGTTGAGTTGCCAAGGAACTGGTTTATCGGTGCGCGCTCTCTCAGGGAAGGTGAGTCTCTTTGGGAGCATCGCGAATTTGCATCTTCGTTCAGCATCCCCCTTCGCCGCGCTGGAGCGCGATTTTTATCGCGACGTTGGGATATCTCCTTTCTCCCCTTCCTTTCTCTCCCGCTCATGGGTGCCCGCCTCCATCCTCCCACTCCCCTTCCGTAGGACTAGCCGCAGTAAACGATGTTGATGTCTCATTCCATTCCACACTCCGATCGTCAAATCATGGACAGCTCCCTATATACCCACGGAACGAAAGCCATTCAAGCGATACGATGGGTGAGTTTAAAGAGGGAGAGGAATTCTTAATCGAATGCTAATTGAGTAAAAATTATGGAAACCACCACCCACTTATTTGACATTTAATGCCGATCCACCGGCTGCAAAGTATGACGTTAAATAAAGCAAGAGTTCAGTTACATAACATTTTCTTGAATTGAAATGAAGCAAGCCTAAATTTTACAAACCAGTATACTGCTGCTGTCATAGAAGATATTTTACAAAATATGGAAATCATTTGCTAATAAATGTCAATTTGATTTCAAATCCCCAGATGTCATAACGTTGTCATTCATTCATTATATTTTTACTGTGCCTGGCAGGTTATTTATTTTAAATGCACTATCGGCATTCAATAAATTTGAATAATTCGCATTCGAATCCTCTATCGCTCAATAAAAATGTTGAATATATCACTCTAATTTGTGAGTTTCACATAAAAGATAACGATCCAAAATCACTGAAACAGAGAGGTAAACAAACGTACGTAGACAGACATAGATCATGTTTGCATAGCCTCTGCCATCGTTTTCCATCAAGAAGCCATTCCGTAATTTAGAAGCCCTATATAAGAAGAATACGATAAAGCATTATTTACCCAAGTTAATTGCAGAAAATTAAAATTATTACATCATGGTACCTTTTCCAAACCCTCTGTCATGGTTACTATCTTCTTCATTTCCCACTATACATTTCGTAGTTATTATAGCAGCCTAACAACAACTCTTAAGGCTAAAATAAATTCTTGTCACTCAAGCCATGAAATTCGCTTAGAGAAAACAATCTGAACAAGAAAATATTTACTTGCCGCTTAATAGAACTCCATAATTATTGATAAAAATCAGACCTAGGTTTACTTACGCCTTTGAAGTCTCGCAAATATTCCTTCTCAAAAGAGGAGCAATATCTCTCCACCCAACCACGTGCCTCGCGCCCCAAGGACTTAAAAAAATCTTGGTGGACAAAAATCTCCAACGACGACCCCGACATTCTTGGTCGCCAAGGTGCGCATGGAGGATGCGATACGTTTGCGTAACATTCTCCACCCAGCCCACCCCCACCCGGGCAACCTCTCTTCACCGGCCGGCCGGCCGCGCTAACCACTCTACCCAACCGCACACCTCGCTTCATTACCCCCTCTGTCTCCCCGCCCAACCGCCCCGCAGCCGACACGTTCACTCCCGAGGGCAAGTAATAACAAAAACTTCCAATCCTCCTCCACCTCTCTCCGGGCCCCTCCCCTTCGGACCGCTTTCTTTTCCCACAACGGTTCTCTCATCTTCCAGCAACCCCTCCCCCATCCTCCTCCATTACTTACACGCATCTTCTTCTACAGCCTCCAAGCCCCACCTTCAGTCTCGACCCCCCTCCTCCTTCGCCGCCCCCCTCGACAGAGAAACGCCAAGGCCGACAGCGTCACGATAGTCCACACACTTACAACGCACTGGCATACAGCTTCTTCCTCCATTCTTTCATCCATAACGACTCTTTATCCCTTCCACTGCCGCACATAAATACCTACATTCCCTCTGAGCTCCTTTCCGCAGCCATCTACCTCTCTCTCTCTCTCCGTTCTTTTATATCTCTTCAGCTTCGCATCTTTCCTCAAAATGTGTTGTGATTTCCTATTTTCTTTGGTCCTCGGAATGCTTCCCTATCTCATCTCCGACTTCGTAAACGATGTGGAATTTTCTTTCCCTTCGTCGAAGGTAAACATTTGAAAGTAGACGGTTTGGAAGGGTCGTAAAAATACGCTCTCTCTCTTTTCGCCGACTACCAGTTCCATCCCCAACAACAAATACGAGGAGTAACCTCACTTTCATGAAATCCTGTATTCCTATGCGAGTTCCAACGAGTACCTACTCCAAGTCTCGTTCAAGTGTGGATGAACGAGGGGTGACTGAACATAACTTCCGGGCAGTAAGTGCCTGGGGACAGAGAACGATACTTCTGTCGCAGTTCAGGGGAACTAAAAGTGGACTCACTCGATTGATGCCCAACATTTCCTTCCCAGCAGGCATTTTGTAAACAAGTTTTGGACACTACATCCCTCCGGGACTGTAGCTAGGGAATTCGTTTTAAAGGAAATTATCCGAATCTCTCTCCGACTTTGCCAATGAACACCATTTTATCTTTTACACCTTGAACTTCAAATGTTTCAAAAATATACGACGAGATGAATCATATACCATGAGAAACTCGAGAGGATTATTTCTTTTACGTACGAAAATACGCAGAGCATCAATTTACACTTTACATCCACAGAATTAGATGGTTAAGTAACCAAGGGGTGCCCTACTTTCCCAAAATCTATCACTCAACCCCATAAAAACGACCCATCCCCCAAATAACCGGATCTAATGTGACATAAAATATTTAATAATGAACGACGCAATAATGTGAGTAATTTATTAAATTATATCAGTTGTGCCTAGCAGTAATTTCCAAGCATAGTTATCGCATTAGAAGGAATACATGAATGCAAATTGAGATTATTCCTAATACGCTGATGTGTGGCTCAGGTACGAAATGAGATAAATGATAAATATTACCGTTTTATCACTCAACTTAACAAATTACGGTCCTTAATTCTTATCGGTCCTTCTATTTCCCCCGAAAACTTTAAGTGGCACCTGTTTGCGTCATGACAACCACTTTGGACTGATTGTACGTAGTTATATTTTAACTTAAATTTTGAGAGGTCAATGGCTAATGGGGAAATGGAGTTCTGGCCATAATGGAATGCGTATGTTAGGACACTATTCAAGTGGATAAGGAACCCTAACTTGTACATTCGTCAAAGGTCACAATGCATCTCATTTTCAGTATTGGATAAAGATGTCTATTTGTATAATATGGAAGCGACATTAAATGGAATAGGCCAACGGACGAAGAAATGAACACCTCTAAATGAATTCAAATGATATCATCCAGCTATTTTGTACACGTATTTAATCCCAAGTTGCTTCCAATCTAATGGTTAACTTGACCAGCATATAAAACAAGTTTTAAACATAATCATCATGCTTCACCGGGAAATAATTTCATATTTGCTAATTCAAATAAAAATAAGGAAGAAAAGTGTGATGATATACTATACCATTAAACAGAGAAATTATTTGATTTTACATTACCACTTTAGTTTAGTCTCATTTCCCAAAAATATTTGTATTCATTCCGAGAGCCATAATTATTTATTGTTTTTAAATAAATGACATTGGCAAGGAAAGTTAAGGGAATCTAAAAGGACAGCGGTATTAGTTTTTTATGAAAAATTGCGTACCATATGTCCCGTAAAATCAATTTTCATTTTGCTTGCAATTGACAATTTTTTGACAAAGACATCGAAAATCAAGGATTAAGATATTACGCAGGATAACCTCACCTGGACTTCCTTAACCCAAAAACTAAACAGTATGAGCATTCATTGCTGCCTATTTTTATCTTTGGCACTCACCGGGAGTCTTAGCACCTCCCATCGTAAGAACAAACTAGGTTTTGGCGGTACACCAACTTTTATTACGCAAGAAGGTCCTTAATGAAATTATTTCCGTTACAAGGCGGTGGACGGACACGGTAATCGATTACTCAAGGTCATCCGTAGTTATATGATTGGAAGTGACCGAGTTAAACACGCTAAAATACCCATCGTACCCTACAAATTAGGTGGCATACTGAAGCCGTAATTTTAGATACACCTTGCGGAAACATGCACAATTTTTATCAAACATGAGATCGATATAAACTTTCCACCTAAATTTCTGGGAAAACTTTTGCTCACTAAATAATAATGACCCAAAAAATAAATGAGATTATCCGATTCTATTCAGCGTCCCAATGGTAAGTCATTAGTTAAAATTGATTCTGAGCATCAAAACTCTTTGAAGTATCACTCTTCTCTAAATCCGTAGACGTTCCACTCAAAAGAATTTTTTTTCTAAGCCTGCCTAAAATAAAGAATTATTCAGAAATTGCGCAAAACTGAACGTTTATAATTTTATTCGATCCCAGGCTTGGTCGTAAGAAAGCGTTAATACTCGTATGCTTAATTAAATAGTTAATTATTCGAATAGCACATTTAAATCTACTTTTTTTCTCTGAAGAATTTAGAGTGGCGCGTTTATTTGAGAAAAACAAAGTACAAAAGATTATATATACAAGTAAAAATGTCAATAATTAGATGAAACTTATTCCTCAAAATAACAACTTTAGGCTAATGCCAATGTGAGGCAGGAGGGGAGATAATTGGAAGTCTTCGACTTCAGAAAGCCACTCCTATCATAATTAGAGAAATATACACACATTTGTCAGCTTCTGTAATGACTCATTCCTTCTTAGAGCATTGGAAAAGTGTTTTGCACTGAATTTTTTGGGAATTAAAAATTATTTAACTTGAAGATTAACTTAAAAGTTAATTCTGATTCAACTTAAAACAATTCATTTTATTGAACGGTAACTCATCTCCATTGAAATATATCACTTAGCTGAGAAAATGCGAGTTTACTTCCCAATTTCAGCCGGATCCCATGAAAACTGCAATGAAATAGTTTTCTGTGACTTTCATTGACATATTCTTCAATATCTAAATGTATTAAACGCGTGATCAGTCCATTTATATGGAATTTTCAAATAGTCACGCATTACCGCTGAGAGTGAAATATTGTACCCTGCGTAAATCGAGTCAAATTAGAAGTTGCTGCCAAGTAAGCAAGTAGAAATTAGGTGTTAACAAATAAATAACTGCTTATAGTTTTGGGCAATTCAACGCCAACTTATACATTTTCAGATAACATAGTTACCAAAAATAATGAAAAATTGAAGTAAAACATTAGAAGTTTCATTGCCTAGTCCAATTATACACATTTCATCGTTGAAATTGAACTTTTCACCATTAATGTTTCATTGTTACATATATATGAGTCGCAAAGTAGGGGTCCATGGATTCGAAGCTATTTAGACAGGACGTCGACTCGAATCAGACGATTTACGTGCTTGAAAAACATAAAGTAGTAAATCTACCGTGTCGACTTAAGTCGTTCGTTCCTTCTTGTGGCCCGATTTAAATATCACCTTCGCAAAAGATTGATATTTTATCTCTCCAATCACAAATGAGGGAGGAGAGACGCTCCCTTTGATCAATTTCCCACTGGCTCAAACATCTAATTTCTTGCATCCACGAGTGATATATGATATAAGCACTTATCAGGTGATTCATTTACCACCCGATTAGAATGACAGCTTAATTACAGCGATACTTTTCCCGTAGAGAGGAGAGGGGAATTTCGATGGAATGCCGTCCCTTGGGCGAGTGCATGTCGATTTGTATCGCACACATGAAGCCGTGCCCTTGTAACTCGTTCGCTCGGCGGCGGCAGAAGCAGAAAGCTAGCCAACTGTGAAAGCTGGTCGACTGAACCGATTCTAGATCAGCCTTTGCCCTTCGTTCCCAATGCTAGTTAGATTGCTCGCAAGGACGCGCTCCATTGTTCCGGTTCCGGTCAGCCTGTTTGAGTCCCTAGGCACGCGCCGCCGCGGAGAGGGACCGATGCTTTTTCCCCCTCCTCGACTCGTACAAGATGGCAAGAGCTCCAGGGAAATGTTGCGCAGCGTTTGCTTGAAGGGTACGAGAATAATAACTCAAGTCAGGTGAGGATGAAGGAGAGGACTTGTTTTGCCCGCAGGAATAATTCATTCGGCATGCATTGCACAATGAATTGATGCAGGTGGCGTATCCCAGATGCTGGCGCATTCAGCAATTTACGCGTCCCAGTGGATTCGATGACGCGTCGTATCCATCCATGCTTATCTTTTCGAAAATACGGCCACTTCTGAAATACTGGATAACGTCTCAGCACGTAAGTCATTCATCAGACAATTTATTGATATATATGGTTCACGCGATCAGTTTACGAACATTGTTTGAGTTAAAGAAGAAAAAATATATAATAAAATAAATCATATATGTATTATCATTTGGTTTCTTAGAGGCTGGTCAACGAGCCAGCAACGGATGTCAAGAAACGACTCTGTTCTTCAGCAGCCCCGCCATGGCCATGGTAGAGTGATTTTTTCGCATGGCCAAAGATATGCAATGGTGGGCAGGACTAGGTCTCAATAATAGCCAGTACTTAATTCATAAACTATGAAGAAAGACGGCTAATATTTTTGCGATGGATTACTCAGTGTACCACTCGTGTGCTGACCAAGAGTTCTCGGTAGCCAAACCACGTAATATCCGTGCCTGTACTTTGTCAACTTCTGTGCGATTTTCTTGGTGGTTGTCTCATTTAAGAAACGATTGATAGCTTACCGAGACAACAGTCTGATAAGTTATTTCACGATACGCCTAAGTTGCCACCTCTGCCCACTTCCCTTATAACATCCCTCGATGAAATTATGTTTTATTACATTCATTTATTAATGCTTTACATATATTTACCACCAACTAAAAATAAGTTGTAACTATTAAATTTCATACACTGCAAAACACAGGTTGTGAACTTCACCGGATTTATTTTCTACGAAAGTTCTCATTTTTAACATTTCTTCAACGACATTTCTCTTTTTGTTTCTGAAATGTTTTCGCGCACACTTCAAAAAATAAAAAAACGCACCACGCAAGGAATTGGTCCATGCAGATTCGCCTTAACTTGCGGAGAATGCCGAGGTTAAACATATCGAAATATTATGCTTCACGGATACCAAATATTTGACGACTCGGGAGTAATATAAGCTGGAATTCCACAATTGTGAAATGCCTGACAAAAAGTTTTGCTTTAAGCAACTACCTACAAAGTTATAAGTTGTTCCGTTGATCGTGAACAAATCTTTCCATTGAGCAACAAGAAAGTCACGGAATAAAACGGTAATACCAAACTAATAAATTTCAACAGGAAATATTAATAAGACTGAGCCCATATATAAAAGCTAGTTTTACAAATTAAAGACGCCGTCTCGCTAAAATTACCTCCGCATGCAAACATCTACGAGAGAAGTATGCTAATATTTTTTTTCCGCATGGCAGGAACTTTAAAAAAATTAATTCCAGAACTTATGGGTCCCAACTACAGGAAATAGACTCATGTCACCGCGGCCGATCGCCACATGTAATTCCCAATTTAATCGCAGTCACATTAAATGATCCGATTACGAGTTCCCCGGGCAGAGCTGACATCTTAGTTCCCTCCAACACGCACATGCAAATTGATTCCCAACACGAACATGAAGCGCACCGAGGGTGACCGATGGCTGGCAAATTGCTGAAGTGTCCCCATTTTTTCCCCATTAAAACAACGGTCAAAGATGTCGTAACTCCATCGCCATCTCCGAAATTAAAATGTATCAGCTCAATGGACTACGCCATAAGACACCACTCGGGACGGAGCTTGCGGCGGGTGTTCCTTAGCCGGAACCTTAAACTCTCTCGGAGAAGAGAGGGAGGGAGTAAAAAACCAAATACCTCTCACCTAGCGATACAAGACCTCACGAGGTTTTCCACGGCGGCCGTTTATGAGAATCATCCGATAGACGGCGCCTTTATCCCCCTATCACCAACACCACCGCTAATGCCGCTCCAAACAGTCTTAACTCTCCCGCTCGAGCCTCCGTCTCCCCACGCACACGGCCGTCGCCGAGATTGGGTCTTACATACATCCAGACGGCCGTGCTGTAAGGTCGCGCTCGTATTCCTTCCTTCCCCGGTCGCCCCGTGCGCTCCTCACCATGAATCCCCCCCACCCGTCTCGAGAGAGTGGGAGAAGAGAACTCTTGCTTCTCACTCTGCCTCGTATCTTCCGTGTGAAATGGTCAATCCATCTTCTGCCGCCCGCCCGTGGGGCTCTCCGTTCCTCCTCCGTCCCCTCCTCCCGGCCCCCGGCTTGTCCGTCCCCTCCTCAAAACGCCTCATGCTTTCAACTTGCCCACTCTCCCCCGCCCCTCCCCTAACCCTCACTCTCTTCTCCCGTTTATAATCCGGCCTGAGGCGCGACGGCTTCCAATGTTTGCGCGTGAGCTCAAAGTATAAACTTCCTGGGAGAGAGAGGCGTGGAAGGGGGTGAAGGAAGAGATGGGAAGATGAGTAGGGGAGAGAGTGAAGAGGAGACGGAGGGAAAAATGTGGGATGAGCTCGGAGGAGAGAAAAGAACGGGGAGAGGACGGAAGTGGCGTTGCCTTTTGAGCGCTCGAAATCTCTATGGTCACCTTCAACCTACCGACGGCGCTAGAAATGGGTTAATTCATAATTGATTACGCTAAATAAAAATCCACAAGAACGTGAAACATTTTTTTCGTAATTTCTCCAAGCGCCAATTGTGGGACTGAATAATTTTTTTCATGTTCAAAATGAAAATTTAGTAAAAAATAGTGACCTTCGGCGTATGAAAATTATAAGAGCGCCTATACTGGGACTCACTCACGGAACGAAGGTTACATTTGAGATTTAATCTCTTGCATGAATTGGAAGGATGTCTCCTTAGCAATGATGTTGAAAATGTATTATTAATCCCATCGTACTACGATAGGCGAGATCATGCCAATAAAATTAGAGAGATAACGAGTAGAACCAATAGATTTAAGATGTCATTTTTTCCACGAATGATAAATGATAAGAATAACGTTGTCCGACCGCGGTAGTGGTGAAAATATTCGGGTCAAATTTAGTCTGGCGTGTATTCACCACCTGCCACGCTCCCGAGTGATGGCTTGCAGGGTACTGAAAAATAATGAAAATTCTGAAAACGCACCACAACTTCAATTACATGATAGCACCTTACAATTGCAATGCAATTGAAGTTGGAATAATGAATGATCAAAAGAAAGAACGATATTAATTTCTCATGCTTACTGATTTTTAAAAGTACTCTGATAATCAATTAATCCTTTATTGCACGTTTGTATACCAATAAGAGTGTAGTTATAAACGTCATACAGTGGATCATTACATTTGTGAATACGTAAATTGGTTAAAAAATATAAACATTTACTTATGCTAACTGACAGTAACAACTATTAGATGAAGGTTTAATAAAAGGAATTCCCCGTAGGAAATTGCTGAGTTTGGGAATTAAAAATGGAGAGGTAATGTTCGAAAAAGATGTATGCCTCCAATTTGCCGAAAAAACTAGCAAAAATCGCCAAAATGGCGTGATCTCACTTCAGGAAGGAGATTGCACCAGCCAACGTAAAAAACGCTGCAAATACGATACAGCCATGAAATGGAGCGAGAGGGCGGATTATTTGAAGTGAAGGAGGGGGGAATTTTTTATGGAGGCGAGAATGAGAGGAGGAGAGTTGGAGTGATAAGGGCAGTTGGCCGCCCTTTCCTCTCACCGTCGCTCCAAGGTAAAACGTACGTGCCTAAGAGCCCTGCTGCTATTCATGTCAGGGTGTGGAGGGATCGAGGGCGAGAAATATGACGAAAATGGAACAAAGGAATCATCAGAGCTTTATCAACAGCTTTCAGAGGAGGAGTCACTTCCTTCTTTATTTTCCTCTGCAGAGAATTCATACGTCTTTCCAAATGTCTGTTGGTGTGTGTGTGTGAGTTTTTCAAATATTTTCCCTGTCCCCGTAGGAAGTAACGGAAAGAAGCTCTCAGGCATTTGGCAGGAGGAGTGAGATGAGTGTGAAAACAGGAAGGGAGCGGCCATTTCTTCCAGGGGCAATCAAAAAATGAGGCACTGTTCTTTCCCTTCCTGGATTTGTGATGGATCTTGCCGGACCTAAGCTAGCACTTTCAAGAAGTAAGACAATCCGGAGTGTCTGCGTATACTATATACATGACGGATGGTAGCTGGAGGGGACGATCGGGACCATGACGTGGATTAATGACGCAAGGAATGAAAAAATTATATTTTCCATAGGATGATATTTCCAAAAGCGGAGAAAACCTGAGAAAGGTTGATCATCCACTGAGCCTATTTTGTCAAAAGGCAATGGTCTTTTCCTTGTCCACAGTCTGCTCATATAACTAATACCGTATAACTTGTACCACTATATGTATAGGCTGTGTCCATCCAAAACCAACCTTAACTGGTCGAATACCAATAATAATAATAACAACTAATATCCAAGAAGAAAAAGGTATATCCCTCCTGCTCTTGATGGCAAGAAAATTTGTCTATCAATTTTTTGGAAATATGGATGAAATGGAACGTCTTTCCTTTTTTGGCTGATGTTTCCTATAATTGAAATTAAGTTTTTTTTCATTTTGAAGAGCTGTCTTAATAAAATATCATGTCAATCCCAGTTTTTTTAAGGGATGAAAATATTCTCTAGACTAGGAAAATGCATAATATTGATCGAAATATGCACTTTTTTTAAATGTATGTAGAAATAGATCTAGAATTCGAACCTTATTTATAAAACCCTAGCCATAATAATTTCGGTCGATCGAGAAAAGTTATTTCAAAATCGGATTAAGTTCAGAGTATTGTCTCATAAAATATCTAACTGTCGGAGTTATCATGGTAACAAATTGCTCTATGGTCGGGTACTGGACCATTAATACGAGTATAATATGTGTAGAGAAGAATAGTTCGATGACAACAGTCAATTAAACTACGTATAACCGGGATAGTAATTACCACAGTTGAAACAAAATCACAGAAATATTTTCCGCAATTAGGGAAGTCCCGAAAAAAATAGCCATGAATAATATGGCAATACTGTACCCTCAGAGTATACGAACACGTGTGCCTCTAGAGTGAATTACCTCGTAAAGTAGGCAGGGAAACCATTTCATTTTTCCTTCAAAAGAGTTTATACATAAACTTTATAATATTCAGAAATATATCTACACATTTTCGTTAAAAGACTCTTGTCATGGTTTTAAACGATGCAATTATCAAAAACTATAATATTATTTGGGTAAGAAGTGTAAAAAGGTAAAAGAGCCTTGAAGAAAAGATACTAATTCGTAATTAATACCAATAAAATTCAAAATCTGTTTAACCCATCAAGAGCACTAAAACTGTCGCATACATAACAAATTAAGTTTAAATGTTCATCCGATAAAAAATAGTACCACAATTAGCTTCAAATTCAGTTCAAAAGTCATACGATAAAAAAGTAGTATCACAATTAGCTTACAAGTTTCCTAGAATTTCTTGCGTGATGGTTATTAGGAATTACTCGTACAAACGAAATACCCTTCCTTGGATGATATAACTGTCTTGTTGCTACTTAGTTACAAACTCATAAACGAACATTTACATTAAGTCAGACTATTACGCAACACTTTGAATGTCATAATTTGAGACATGTAACTACTAAAATGCAAATACTGATTAGGTATTGAAATAATGATTTTGAATAACGCTGAAAAAGTTATACCATGGCGTAGATTAATATATCACTTTGTTTATAATTGATTATGGCATTTGGTGGTCTAAGGGTCACTAGGACCACCCAACAACGTTTTGGAATCCAAGTTACGAGTATGTTGTTCCAGAGCGAACTGAAATTCTTCCCGTGGGATAAAAAATTCTTGTTAGACAGATGAATGATGGATTCTCATACATTCTCTCTCTGAAAGCTTTCAAATATTAAATGTTCCCAGCAGGGATAAACAGATCTCAATGTGTGCCTGCACGAATATAATACGTAATCTTAAATTAAATAATTTGTACGGAAGCTCCAAGGAAGAACTTTGACAGAAAGGTCAAAATATCATACTTCTATCCAACGCTCGGACTCTTCTAGCGGTGCGCGTGCCACAAGGATCTTGAGAAAATGCTCCTGGTTGATCATCAAATTAGACGGAAGCCGAAACATCCGAGTGCTATCGACGCATGAGGCAGGATTTGCACCCGACACCCCTAGGTGCGGTTGGAGGCACATACTTAGCATTCAAAATTGCTACTATATTCCTTTATAACTTAAAGAGGACTAAAATATCATTAAATTACCTGAGTTGGACAGAGGGTTCGATGGAAGAAATGCTTACGGAGTTGGGGTGGGAATCATTAGAAGAGAGACGATTCAGTGTAAGGCTGAAATTACTAAATAAATTCAGATCCGAATGTTTCAGTAACTAGGTCTCGCAAATTATTCGCACTCCAACATGTATTGGTCGCTTGGATCATGTACATAAAATTCGGGAAATAGATGCCAGAACTAGCAGACTCAAGGACTTCTTCTTCCCACGGAAAATACGGGACAGCAACTGCAGGGTTAGAAGTAGCAAAAATTCCACTTGCCACCCTCCGCGTCTAGGAAATCATTAGTTCTACTCAATTGCATCCACTTTCACTAACCTCGCGTGTTTTGTTGTCAAAACCCTTCCCACATGACCGCATTAGAATGCCATTAAATAATGTAGTGCTCGTTACAGTATTGCGTGATCTGCTTTTTCCGTATTTAATTTCTCTTCCAAATCTCGTCCCTCTCCGCGGGGGGACCCTCCCGCTACCTGCAGCGTTTTGGTCACATTCCCTATCTTTATCCTTGGGGAGGAGAGCGTTTCATGCCGCATGTTCATGTGGTAGTGAAAGTTCGCCTACTAACTTTTCATATTCTGCCTTGCACCTTGTTGGATGGATTTCATACTGCATCCTTGGGTGAAATTGTTTATTGGTTTATTGTATATGTGTCTGCATGAGTGTTGGATGAAGCGATTATTGCATGAGTGTGTGCGCCGTTGTGGATGGAGTTTTGAATGTGTGTTGATTTTGCATGTAGTATTGTTCCTTGTTACGGGTGGTGACCTAACACACCCCGCCATACGCCCTTGCGGATATATATATATCTATATATATATATATATATATATATATATATATATATATATATGTACCATAAACACAATAATCAACCTGAAGGTCGGTTTGGTAGGCGATGTTAGAGTTCACCCAGTACTAAGCCCGACGGCGGGTGAAATTCGCACATCAGAGTTCCTTTCCCTGTGCCGGTTATGGTTTCCCAGGAAGATCTGGATCCCAAAAAATCACATAGCTTGGGTGAAGCTGTGTGTGCCCAGAGGAACCGAGCTCGTCCAGGAATCAAACCCGGGCCCTCCGGTCAGTAGCCCAACGCTCGACCCCAGAACCACCATATATATATATATATATATATATATATATATATATATATATATATATATATATATATATATATATATATATATATATATATATATATATTATAAAAAGAATTTCTTGCGTGGAAGAAAAACATGTAAAACATTTCTTTTACAGATATTCTCATTATCGTTTTAAAACAACCTAAAAAGGGGCTTAAAGAAGATATTCGAGTATTAGCAGGTTGTACGTGCAATGTAATTAGGAAACCGAGTGAAGCAAATGTGTTCCCAAATCAAAGTTTTATCCTTGGGTTTCAATATTGTATCGGAATATGGCGCAATGAAGTTACCGCATCAGTAAATATAAAGATTATCACAGGAAGCGATCGATAAATGTTAACTTCCCGCAAGGGCTTAGCCGTAGGGGCAAATTAGCACATTCTGGGTTTTAGGAGGGTCAGGTCCTTTCCTTTGTTAGCTGGGGTTTCAGTGAGACGTATGGTACCCGAATGATTAACCAGCTTTTGTAAAGAAGCTGTCCTCAGAAGCTTCATCTGAAATCGAACCTAATCCCTCCGATCTCGTCTACTACCTATCAAGCCACCACAAAATGCCAATTCCCATGTGAACTGGAAAACTGTGTGGAATCTTACATTTCATATGCCATTTAGCCAGAGCAAAATATTATTATTGCCTAATGACGGTTAACGAAGCTGTATGATATCTTCCGCTACCCCATTTCTATGCTCCGTAATCATTTCGAAGTCCGTCATGCAATCCTCTCTCTCTCATTATCTCTTCCTTTATTTCTTCAATTTCAAGGCTTCCTCAGTCTATCTTTCCTCGTCTTCCACTTGGGTACTACAAAATTTACCTGGGGATTGTCTCATTACCGATCCTATGTATGATTCTATACCATTTATAATTGTAGTGTTTTATGTAATTTATAATGGTGTCATCTTTTTTCATAATTTGTCCAACTCTTTCTATCTTTATCCCTTAAATTTTCGACTTTCCAGTCGACCTTCCTCAAAAGTTCATCTCGGAAGTCATACATAATCATTCGGATTTTACCTACCTAACCTACTTCCTTCCTTCCAGCACAATTTTACATGAGCAATATTGTTTCATTCCCCACTCTCCAGACATCCTATTTACCTTCAAAGTGTCCAAAAGTTCTTATCTGTCCTCTTCTTATCCACTCCTAGCTAGTGCTATCTGTACTACCACAGCATTTAAAATCCCACTAGACTTCAATGTCTCTCCCAACCACTGTTTCTACCTTATTAAACTTCCTGAAAGAGATTTATCTCATTTCCTACCGAGACAATACTTGATAAATTGTGCTTTCACCTATCCTCATAAAGTTCTTTATATCTCTCAATATAATATCCAAAAAGCCAGTAATTTATGCTCCTAGACTTTCCTTCTTTCGACGCCATAGCTTAATGACAAAACTTCACACTAACTGTGAAGCAGTCAATGCTGAATTTCAATGTTAACGAAACTACCTGAGAATGCCAAAGGTTGTGGTCGCTGAATAATTTATCGTTCACTGATAATTTACTAAAAATTCAATCTCCAAACAGTGAAAAATGGCATAAACCGTACGTTTATATTCTCTCTTATTAATTCAATTTAAAAACATTTAGGGAAAAAACTAAATCGGAATAAATTTGTTTCATTTTTCCATAAAGAATGATTTCCATCGTATGGTTTTAAACCTATTTTTTCATGAGAAAACTTTAAAAATTTAGCAAACTCTAAACTCTACATATACTATTAAAAACAAATTGATCTAATTCCCTCAAAGTTCTCTCCTATTGGAATGGGAGGAATATTAAGAAATCAAAACTTTCGTTCAATCCCTTACCTTAATTCAAATATAAAGAAGGTCAAACCAAACTTTTTTGCCAACATACTTTTTGCTTTTGATGTCAAAACAATATCATTAAGCACATTTTCTACATGGCATCAAATATAAAGCCAGATGAATAGGACTAATAAATATGTGTAAGATATCTGCATGAAAGGCAATGACGAAATTTTGAAATAATGATGAGTTTTTTGCATTCTCGTCTTTGAGAATAATGGTGTTTTCAAACCATTTTTCAATTTACTCCTTTCTCCATTATGTTCAACGTTCATTTTTATTGCCTCTTGGTACCTCCACTTCACTTCTATTGCATTTCCCTCGTTACTCCGAAGTCATTAGGCATTCCAAATTCCCACAATTCTTATTTAAATCCCTCTTTACTCCGGCGTACATCTTTTACATTCCCAGTTTGAAAGGCACTCCTAAAAACAAAGCCCTACCATGACGTCTTAAAATGTCTCCCGCAATTTTATGGCTTCCTCCATTTTTATCTCGTTCCTCTTTCAATGAAAAGCTTTAGCGTATTTTATTTTTATTACCTACTTCTGGCTCTGAAGAATATGGCATTTACTTTGTACCGATATCACTTCATCTATCATCAATGCCTCTCAAATCATGGACTTGAAGCATGTAAAAATTTCATAAACGTACCAATGATGTTTAAAATGCAATAACGATTGTGGTGATGCACAGGTCATAGTCTAAATCACAATTCATCATTTTTATGGTAGGCAATCAATAAAACAATTGAAATGTTCAAGAATGTTTACACTTAATCTAATTTTAGCCATGAATGGAAACGTAAGAGAGATAATGGCCACTTAATTGAAGTTTCCTTTTTTTACTTGTGATTCCTTGTACAACAACCACTATCGCAAGACAAGATAGCACACATGTCCGTAGGTGAAACATTTAACGAGATACGTTATCATAAATAACAAGAGTAATAGAGATAAGAAAAATCGACGTAGTTGGAGAAGTAGACATTTGTCCCCGGATTCTCATCGGAGTTTGGAATTTATTATGAAAGATTGAACACATCACCACGTAAATTATGCATACGAATCCAAAGTACAGAGTAGTATATAGTTTACGTTGACATTTAAAGACAGATATTCTTTTCCTCAAATATAGAATTAATCCTTTATCAGATAATATTCTTTGAATAATCCATTTTTGATATTTTCCCCCTTGAGTGAAACCAATACGGGCGATTTCTCGGGTATCAGATCTTCCAGGGAAACCGGAGGCAGAGCAGCAAAGGGATTGGCTCCCCTACCACGATATGTGCATATATTTCAAAAGGCGTTGGAGTTAATAGCGAGCGAGATCTATCATCGCCAATCAACAAAACCTTAGAATTCATTACTGCACTTTGCCATCATTAACTCAGAAAGAACTAAATAATAATAGAACGAGAAACCATAAAACGTTTTCCAAGAAGACTCACACAATATGATTAATTATAGACCATACTTGAATCTTTAAACACACCAAAGCTAAATCAGGATTATATGTCTACGTGAGTTAAAGATGACTAAACAATGAAACAGCGAGGTTTTCGAATGGAACTGATGAGCTTTTGACCAAGAACCAGAAAAAAATCTACGCTTCTCACCACTCGGTTACAGAACTCAAAGAAATTTCATTCATCTCCCCTTCCTTTTTTCTTCCAACGCGAAGTCTTCAGACTCCCGCTTACCATTTTATTTACCCTCCATATTCCCCGGCTTCTTCCTTCCTCTTCTCACCGAAGCCCCTCAAACTCCTCGCGCTATCCCAAGTCCGCTCTCGCCCTCTTTCATATCTCTTTGCAACCCTTTCTTTCTCTATCTCTCTCAACCGCGCGCGCCACATTTAAGCTCTTACGCTCGGTTATTTATTTGAACGCGGACCCTTTCTCTTTCCCCGTCACTCCCATCTCCATCCCTCCATTTTCCCACCCTCCCCTCCACGCTCCCTCTACCGCCCTTCGATCAAATTACATTACAATGCTCAAATTTACGACGTCGTTACTCATAGTGTCACCTTCATCCGCCAGTCTCCCCATCCTATCCTCCCCAACACACTCTTCATCCTTCCTTACTTCACCCTCTTATTTCCTTCTTCGAAACCCAATTCCTCCCCACTTCCCTCTGCCTCTTCCACTCCTATTCTCGATCTCTAGACACCCAACCATTCCGCACTATACAAGTTCATTGAAGTCCAAGGACCAACAGCATATTTTTTACAAACTACCCTAAATATCCAAAGCCATCATGCACTTATTACTATGAGTTCGGCAACACTGAAAATGCCAAACTAGTACATCATGTAAATTTAATTTCTTAACATATTCAACTTTGCATTATACTCAGGTTCAACTGTTGCTGTTTCGATACCTAATAAATCCAAAGAGACTTCAAAAGAAGCGACCTTGCCGTATTTTAACTCATTTATTTTGATCCCATGTATGTCTCGCTTTATTTCCAACATTCTCTTCCACGCTTATATACTAATATGCAGGCTTGAATAAAATAAAACAAAGTGATTAAGCGCGTCTCACTGGGGCTAATTCAGATCACGATCCACTTCTGAATCTCTACATGAAGTTCTCTGAACTTTCTCCGGCATCATCCGGAGAGATGTTCCGGAAATTGAACCTCCAAACCCCGAAGGGGGAAATTTACAAAGACGCATGGAAATGAGCGCCTAGAGGCCTTGTGAGATCCTAAATCGGCTTCAAAACTGAAAGGGCATTTTGAAAATATCTTCGTGTGATCAGAGTGAGCACATCGAAAGTTCCCCTCGCTTTCAATTTTCCGTTCCATTAGCTTGCTCCTGCCGAGTTTCCTTTGTCCCCTTCTCAGTCACGAAAACCTTTCGTTTCGCTCTCCCACTCACACACAACCACACACACACTCGCCTTGGTCTTCAGAGAATTTGTCTCCGGAAATCCCTAAATGTCTTCTCCTCTGAGACAATACAAACGAATCCTCCGCCGGCCTTCACCCCTCTCCGACTCTCGACCACAACACCGCCATCCTCCTGCCCCCTCTTCCTCATTTCGCGCCGCGCAACTCCCCCCCCCCCTCACGTCCCCCCCCGCATCGAGG
Organism: Hetaerina americana; assembly: GCF_022747635.1. NCBI lineage: Eukaryota > Metazoa > Arthropoda > Insecta > Odonata > Calopterygidae > Hetaerina > Hetaerina americana. The sequence continues at coordinate 10,049,514 of NW_027286874.1, read as the reverse complement.
TACGATGAAAGCCATCATTAACCAATCCTGAACCTACTCCCGACTCCCCCTGGATCCTTAAAGGTCAGCAAACACTTTCAATTTCCACGCTCCACTTTTTCGCACCCCTCCTCCTCCCCCCTGACGGAAGCGCGATCGTCCCCCGCTCGAGACTCTCTCAAACCCGCTTCCTCTCCACCCGGAGGTTCCCGCGGCTTTATTAAGGATCATTGCACTGAACAAGGCCGGCAGAGGAGGGAGGGGGTGAGTGGGGGAAGGCGATAGTAAACGAGACTGTCAATCGAAATGTACGGAACCAATTCTAGGACTCGCCGAGATGGAAGACGCGAGAGCCAGAATTTCCTCCTGGGACTCCGGATGCGGGAATGGATAGGGGACACGCAAACTGAACTTGTGATAAATGCTGGATCACGCTAACATGTGACGACTGCGCAGTCACCGAAGCTGGGTCTTCTGCTGGCGAGATGGGAATATCTGCGGAAATGCCTCATTGGACGATATCCGTGAAAAACAGAGTCACGCAGGAATGATAATGCACTGACATTGAACAATGTTGTCATCTCCTTTTAGTTTCAATGCTAAGATGTGGAACTGGATGCGTCTGGTGTAGATTAAGGGTGACAGGAATCCAGGAGTCTTACAATTTAATAAAGCGTCTGTAAAACGTATACTTGAGTACGTTTTCTGAACGGCGGTCAATGATTATTTCTTATATATGACGTAAATTAATCTAGTTTTTACTTTGCAAAATGAATACTTGTTGCGTTTGACGATTGATGTCAAACGCAAAACCTTAGGATAGAGATGTTTTGGTATCAGTGCTTAATACATAAATATATTTATAAAATTTATTCGTGTATAAATGCAACGGTAGCAAGAAATTGTAAATTATTTCTTACGTACTCCGTAAAAATTACACGATGAAATAAAAAACCAATCATTTTGTTTGAAAAAGCATTACAATGCCACAATTTCGGAGTTTAGAAATTATGCGTCTTGACAGGGATTTGAAACCGGATCCCTCGATGCCTGGCCGAGTGCTTTAGCCAGTTAAGTTACCAAGGCGTCCTGTTACACTCCAATATTTTGGGAGCTTTAAAGGAAAAAGATGTTGTGACGAAATGCGTACATATTTATTCGTACATGTCACAGACAATTGAAGCCGTGCGCGATGCGCGACAGTCCACGAGGTTAAAGCCGACTTTAGACACTAAGATGTTTTACGTTTGACAAAATTCCAAGAAACTGCTGGAGATGCCGTGACAGTAACTTTTAACGGAGTCATCCGCTGAATGTGCATTAAATATTACTTTGAAAAGGCGTCCATAATAATTTCCGCATCTGATTTGCATGTTTAAATCCCGGTCATTGATTTGTTTCTGGAGAATTTAATGGTATATTATTTCTAGGTCATAGTAACATTAAGTTGTAAGCCGAGAAATTTCATTCAAAGCGACGATGATTTACATTTTTTTGGGTGCTTGGTAAGGTTTTACACTCGCTAAGACATTTTCCAATATCTGGATGCACAACCCGAAACTTATTTTTAGTCAGGCTACTACTTATGAAAGCTGTAGATATATTTGGAACTCTTTAGGATATTGCACTGGAAACATACGGGGTATTTAACGGTGGTTTCCAGATCGAAACAATTTTTCATTGAAATGTAAAATTAAATTTGAAAATGATGGCCAAAACAAAATCCTCACATTTACAAGTGAATCTAAATTTCAAAGCAAATTCCGCCTTGCAAGGAAAATAATGGAAAAACCAATGTCGGAGTTTTCGTGTTGAACCGTGACTCACAGTTGTCATAACACGCTCTCATTGAAACGCGATATTCACGCTTCAGATACCATTGAAGTCCACAGCTTTAACACTGGTCGTCCAGTAAATTACACAATGGAATAACTATTTTTTCGAGAGAGATGAACCCAATGAAATTTAATCGAATGGAAATCATAGTATTAAAACATTTGCCTTTGCTATTAACGTTATTGCGAAGGCTGTTTCCTTGCATTTACGCCAACGTGTTTGTATTAGAATAGAAATTAAAATTAATTTAGAATATTATAAAATCTTTTATTCAATTTAAAATACGGTACTGTTTTGTTATATATTACGATTTTATGGCATACCATTTATTTTTAACGGGAAATCTTTGAATACATCATCCAAAAGAAGAAGACAAAAGAAGGAGAGAAAAGCACGGTTGAGCTCGACTTTAATAGTCTTTTTTTTCATGAAAGAGGAAATTCATCCTTATCTAATAAAAGAAAGTCCTCATGTGAAAGGAAATTATGCGGTATATAGTGTAAAATGATCGCTTAAAACGCGACACAGCTCAATACTGACAGTTAATGGCGTTTCGTATTTATAGAGGGCAATTCTAATAGTTCACTTTAATTTGACTCGGGACGCCGAAAGGAAGGGCGTTTGCTACAGGCGTCACACACATGATTTTCTTTCCTGCTTCAAGTGGTTCACCAGGGGCCCGAAAAGTTCCCCGTTGCCCTGCGCGGCACGTGCACCTTTCCCGACCGAACTTCCTCCACCTCCTCGTGCTCGCAACCTCGAAGTCACTTCCCAGACTCGCCGGTGAGCCTTTCTCTCAAAAGTTGGCCCGGAGGAACTGGAGTGGCGGGCGCCCCTCCCTTTCCCCTCTGCATTCCACCCCAAGAGACCTTCGCCACCCGATCCAACCGGGGACGATGCCACCTCCTCCTTCACACCCCGTCCATCTCTTCTACACTCCGCTTCCCTTGCCCCTCTCCTCTTTCTTCTCCGTTTCTTTCCCATCTCCTCCCTCTCCTTCACGACTCGAGCCATTTGTATTGCGGGACTGAGATCGCATTACGCGATAACAACGCGCGCGCGCGCGCGCACATACACACACACACACATCTAGTGAGACGGGAGAGAGAGCGGAGAGTTTCCTTATAATTCGCCCCCATAGCTAATCTTAAAAGGCTCCACTTACTGCTATTAAATCTCCGTTCTCCCGCGCACTTTCCCATCTATTTTAATCTGCATACCGACGAAGAATGATGCCCGCTCCGCATGTTGGTAATAACTGGAATCGCGTACCTTTGATGTCCGCTGCTATTACGTGCCCGGGACCTCTTTTCCACTAGGCGTGTTCTTTCCGTTTTCGCTTCCCTTCTCCGGGTACGGTCTTTTCTGCATTTTTTGCCCTACCACCCTGGCTCGCCTCCTTTTCCGCTCACTTCACACTCGTTCGAGAGCGTTGAGATCCCGATGTCTTCGACGGATTAAGTCACCGCAGCAAAATAATTTAAGTACAACTATGCTCGAAAGATGAACTTTAAAAATCCAGATGATGCTTAATATATTTAATGTCATTTCGTTCTCATAATTAGATAAGTTTCCTTTTCCAAAAATTAAGAATATTATAATAGCATAAAACTCGGTGAACTTGATGGTTTAGTTAGTCCTCACGGTCATGAAGTTCTGATAATCATGAATTGATAAAATATAACATGCAATTATTCGGGTTTTAGTGCATTAAAAATCACCTGTTTTCATGAGGTATTTATTTTTAACGGATCAATATTTCGTAAAGATTTGATTATGGATCCATATCGAACATTGAAACTTAAAATTGGGAGAATATTCGAACATTTTCTACGATAGGCATTATTCATAAATTCAAAGTTCACTTTTCCTTACTAATCATTCAAACGAAAATATTTTACTTCTGGCAAATATATCCTCTCCAGGAATAAGCAATTGCAACACCAACCCCGGCTGCATCGATAGTGAATATAAATTGGCAATGCTGAAATTTCGTCTTGAATTAAAAAAAACGGAATAGATCAATGACTAATCGCTTGCAGGTGGAAAACTCGAAGAGGAAATAACACAGGTAAGCCTTTCATAGAATGCAAGACGAAGCTGTGCAAATGAAACTGTGTAGCCACCAATCAATGGGAGACGGATGGCGAGACCTCATTCATTAGAATTCGTTTCTATGATTGGCTGACAGTAGTCCTACGTTCTTCCTCATCCAGGGCTAATTATCTCATGCCTTGATTGCTCTGCCGTATTACATACCTCCGTATATGGCCAACATACTTGTCTCTTTCTACCTTGAGGAATTGTTATTTCAATTAGCATTTCCTTCGATATCAAGACCTAACGGATGGAACACTGACAGCAGCAGGAAAGATAGCATAAAGAAGAAAAGTAAAGTACAATGGAAAAATTGTCGAAAAAAATAATACCAGTACGAAGACATGGATCACATATTTGGGCTTGATATTTAATAGTGCAAAGAGTAAACCTTATGATGGGCAATACTTTTACATAATAAATATTCTAAATACATTGGTTGCGAATATGAACCAGAAAATTAAATTTTTATATTCAAATTTGATGAATTGATTGGATGAAAAAACCTCAGAAATACGTATATAAAATCCAACAAAACCTATTGGGGGGAATACGCTGACCAGATTTCCTGCTTATACAAATTGACCTGTAGTGTACAAGATAATTGGTAAAATGAAATTAATTTATTGAAGGGGATCTGATTACAATTAAACGCCATTACAAGGGAATATGTAGGAGAATTTTAGCACAACTGATCTTATGGAGCACGAAAAGATTATTTAAAAATTTATTACAGGAGAATATAGTGCAATTAATATGGGGGCATTCCTAGACGGCGGCGAGATTCGACACGGAGACACGAAGGCATCTATTTTAGTCCTGATAATGCTCATTAAGAAGTCCCACCTTCATTGCATTGGCCTCCTTTGAATAAGCATTTCGTAATGTGGACTGGGATTTCATTCAAACCTACATGAAACGGAAGTGGTTTCAAACAAAAAATCTTGAGAAGAACTTGCAGGTTGAATGTACGAAAGCTGGTGGCGATAAAATGCAATTCCATTTAATTTTAATTGAAGGCGTCTAATTGAATTGTGATAATAGTAAAATCAGTGATACTTAGACATGGAGAAAAAAATTTAGGTTGAAATTCACTGGCAGAAATACTCGTATGAGGAAATACGACTCATATATCAGCGAAATGAACAATAGATAATGGACAATGAGATATTGTGAAGGAAGACATTGAAATAATTAAAAGATGAGATTAGATAAGTGTAACACTAGCCCTAGGAATATTTTTGCTAACTCCACAGTTGAGTTTCCTTGCAGAGTCATATCATTAGGTAATTAAAATCTAGTAGAATTCTCTAGTGGAAAACCAAGGTGAGTAAACACATTTCCAACTGGAGAACTTGAGTCTACCTCTCTCAGTTACTGTCAGTCATTCCAGCATCATGTAGACCGCCTCCCTCCCAGATCCCCGCCACGCAGCAACACACGGTAAAACCTTTGATTATTGTTACAATGTAACTATTATTTCCTCCCTCCCTTCAAGTGCCACACCGATCTAATTCAGAATACTGGAATCCGCCTGCAATGTGCTATTTGAAAGCTTTCAACCCCCCGGACTAAGCCTTACCCTTCAGCTCAAACCTTCATCTCCTGTCCCCTCAACAACCAATCATCTATAACGCACGCCCCTCTGTTCAGCCTCGACCCTCCTCCATGTTCCCTCTTCTCCTAATCTTCCAGTCGGTTACTCCTTACGCTCTTTTGATGGTGGTTGGGACCACCGAAATATTTAGTCATGAGTAAGTGTTTTTTTCCTTCCTTTTATGTTTATCTATATTTGAGTATGCATCTTCTCCATGTTTATCACCACGGCGGTATACTTTTTAGGAAGTGTGTGTTTGTGTGTGTATGTGTGTATGTGTATATATATATATATATATATATATATATATATATATATATATATATATTTCTATATATATTTATTTATTTACTGAAAAAACTCATGAACACAAGGATCAACCCGAAGGTTGGTTTGGCAGGTAAAGGTAGAGTTCACCCAGTACTAAGCCCAACGGCGTGTGAAATTCACGCATCAGGGTAGGGGGGCGAGTGCCTTCCCTGTGCCGGTTATGGTTTCCCAGGAAGATCTGGTACCCGAACATCACTTACCCTAGGTGGAGCTGCATGTGCCCAGAGAGACTTGCCCGGGAATCGAACCCGGAATCAGGGGATGATGAAAGATAGGAATAAGATAAATGTAAGATATCAATGAAGATCACTCCTCGAGTCTCCCGGTGAGCGCCTCCGTGTCCTTTACCTTGACGATGACTAAAAACACTTGGTAGTTTCTCACACTCATTTATTACAATACGTTAATAATAATATCACATTTTATTCAAATACATTTATTAAAGTAATTCGCTGTTAACTGGTCCCTACGTTTTCACATCATCATCCAATATAATTAAATTATTTTCAAAAATATTTGAAAACGTCTAAATCTACCGGCTAAGTGTTATAAGATATAGTGTGGGAAATTGCGAATTGATTTTAATCATTAACAGTAAATTCCACCAAAACGCAGCTGCCTGGGCGGATCGTTTTCATTCAAAACCTATATTTGCAAAAAGTGGGTGACATGTCATCCCTCTATTGACTGCGGCCCACATCTATAGACCGCATACTATAAGTATTTCTTGCACATGCGCCTCCAGTCACCTCCTTCGGAAAACATCTCATGCCACGCTCACTTGAGTATTTATGCAAGGCACTTTGCATACCTACGCACGCATCCTGAATCTAAGAAGTGTGATTCCATTGCGTCTGAGTAAATTGGAATGTAACAAGGAATGGGAGGAACCTCATAATGACCGCTAAAAGCATGTTTTTCTTCACTGCTCCAATAGATAATTACCATACGCTTGGACTCATGGACATGAGACTACGCGTTTTATTCGCCTCAGATTTTCTGCTAAGATCAAGGTGCAAAAGGTTTGAATGATAGACAAGTTATAAAACAAGGAAACTGACGTATACTTATTAATTTTGGCCAAAACCTTGAATTTTCACGATAAATGTAACCACAAAATCCGCATCCCATGGCACTAAACCAATTTTAAATTACACGTCCATATTAGAAGAAAAGAAAACGTTCTCCCATTTCAATTTTTTTATACACGCTACATAATTGCTCATTATGGCGTCCTACTTACATCCATCTAGTAGCCGTTACAATACACGTATGTCAAAAGCATTCTCCTCAGTGAATACAGGGCAGCGATCGTCCACAATATATCTTGAAGTTTTATAATACCGCCCTCAGAAATCGACGTCACCATCCTTCGAATTTTCGTCAATGATGGAAAATCGACGGATTTGTTGGAATTTTTTCCACTGAAGACATATTACCTTCTCCTCAATTCTTGATTTGATGAAACGACATGCTCATACGATTAATAATTTATCCTGATTACGATCATCATACTAATAAGTCTAGTTGCAGGAGTCATCCTTTGGCTCTGACAACAAGTACCGTTAGAATTTGATATAATGCAGTGGCATACCAAGTATCGCCCATTATAATCATACCACCTAAAATGCTCTCATTTAAGCTTCATTAGCAGGATGGGTAATTAAATTATGTTGTCTACAGTCCAATCACCTTCAAACCGAGATTAGAATTACGATCAGAATAACGCGAAGAGGATACAAAGTAATACCTTTCGTAAAGTTTTTGAATTGACTGAAATAGAACAAAAAAACTCGACAGGTTTTTTGTACCACGCACGCATTTAACGAATTGATGCGATTTTCGAATAGTATTTTTCAGAATCTTGCGAAAGTGTTAAAAAAATCATTTAAGTCTTACCAATATCATGAGACAATTATCACGCTGTTCCCAGGAAAATAATACCTCTATTAAGGTTAAATTACAGTTGTCCACCTTGGGAGGAGAGGCAGAAATGACACGGCACACGTGATTTAGAACCAACAGCAGGGGTAATGAATGTCAAGGCGACCGCAGAGAGACGGCGAGGAGGACGGCTTGAACACACAAAAAATGAAACATGCATCGCGTGAATCTCCACGGGGCAGTAAAAAATACAAATTTTCCAAAAAAAAAGAGGAGCCGAAGGGCGACCTACTTTTTTATTTTTTTTCAAATATAATAGCTAGCTCGAGCCAAAAAAAACGGAGGAACGAGTAACCCAATTCCCCAAGTGGTGGTGTCGGCCGATCGACCCACCAAAGGATACGTCAGAAGGAAGTAGGGGGATATACACGGCAGAGCGGAGTGACCCATTGTTCCGTGCGTCACGGATGCGATATTACACGGGGAAGCGGTGTTAGTTGAAAGGGACGACGCACGAACGGCGAATAGGGCGTCGAGGAAAGCCGAGGCAACTAATTTCAGGCACGGGCGACGAGAGATTCGCGAAACCAAGTTTATCAAACAGGGAAACATGCGACGGTACGGGGATTGGTCTTGGGAAACATGGCTAACGAAATAAGTGAAACTGGGAAGGTTTCGAGGTAAGTGGTGGAAGTGGATGTAACCAGAACTCCGCTTCAAATTTGGTGTCCAGTCCACCGACTCCTTACGTTAACCCAATTCTCCACCTCATCTTTAATTTTTTTCTCGAATATCCCATTTTTGGAACTTGTCTGCTATACGACGTTAATCAATTATCAAAGTGGGCCACGCCAATAATTTCATTCGCTCACTCAAGTTCGCTCACACGTTATTATTCATAGAAAACTGGAAGAGTAGGAAATAGGCTTCATCCCGGAAAAGAAAGGTGGGGAGGGCTTGTATAATACAAGGGCGTTTATGAATTTGGCTGATTACGAGTCTGTCCGACATTAATCTTCACTATGATACTGGATGAAACGAAAATTTACGGAAAAAAGAATGTGTAATAACAGAGGAATAATGGAGGGGAACGAGAAGTAATAAGGTTAAGAATTCCGCACTTGAACAGCGCATGGGTGATCTCTCAGCTTTATGGGAAATCCTAAACTCGTGGCCTTTCCCCCAGGCATTTAAGAACCCTTTATTGGAGAAATCTCTAAATTCCAAGTCTATATTTTACTCTTACATTCAGCTTTTACGCAATTTACAATAAAAACACAAAATACCTTAATAAAGGAAATATTTCAAGTGAAAAAAGTATAAGGAAGTTAAAGGAGCATTTGAGTGTAGCGACGTGAAGTTAATTATTGTAAACAGAGGAAATCGTTCCAGGGTTTATTTGGTGGAAGTTATATACACATTACGGGGATAATGAAAATACCTAGTTAATTCAACTTAATGATTTATAACCGTGAAAAGGTTTTCTCTCGTGGTAATATCGTCAGGACATAAAGATCGATGGGACGCGATGATACCCAGTTCATAGTAATAAATAATTTAGTGGATTTATCAAAGTTTTCTCATCAAATCCGTAAATTATTGGTCTATAAAAGTGGCTAAGATTCGACATCCTGTTTATACTTAGCAAATATTTTATCATGCAACGAAATTTTCATCAATTTAACTGATGTCCCGCCTTTACACTTCGATGGAAATAATTAAATCAGGCCATGAGCTCACAAATAATTACCCTTGTCATACACAACCTTGTCATGATGCATTGGAATACGCGTCATATCAAATATGGTAACAACATAACAGAGCAACTAGCAGTATTTCTCGGATTTTCACCGCAGACGAATATTTTGTAATTTTTGGAAACAAAGAAATGTTATAGGGACCTGTATTTCATATTTTCTCAAGGGAGACAGGAAAATGAAATTACATGTTGGATCTTCACTTAGGAAGTTATAGGTTGCTCCCGTAACGGAAGTTACCCCTGCGAGCACAGGAAATAGACTCGGAAAATTATCTCAGGACACTCCGGAGTAAAAAGAGAAAGAAGCCCAGGGAAATAGAGAATGCTGAACGCAATGTTAAGTCAATTGGTCGAAGAAAAGGAAATAGTGTCCTTTGAGTGACAGCAACAAGCACCGTATGGAAAAGTGGGGGGCGGGTAATAAAACAGACGGAAGAGAGATGATTGGAAAATTGAAGTAGAAGGGGAGAAAGCAGTAGGAAGTTGCTTGGGCGCAAGGGCAAGAGCTCTTAGGTGAAATCAAACGAGAGTGATGGGCTGAGGAGAAAGAAGAGTGCAAAAGAAAGAAGGAAGGAGGAAGTCGAGTCCTATAAAAGGACAGTCGGAAATGGAGAAGGTATGACAAGCGAGAAAGATGAAATACATGTTGAATAAGAGATGACGGGGAGCAGAGGGAGAATATTATAAGGAAAAAAAGAGTGTGTGATGACAGAGTAATATAAGAGGGAACGAGAAATAAATACGGATAAAGTATCTCGAAAAAGGTAACCAGATCTGAAAAAGCACCATTTTGCGCAGGAGGGTGGGCCAATTGGATATTGGAGACGAGGTAATCAGAAGAAACTGAGAAGATAGACGGCGGAGTGAAGAAGTAAAAATAAATTAAACTGAAGGAGAGAACGGAATATAGGTGAATAATTCGTGGGAAGATTTCAAACGAACATGGGACTCAACTACATTGATAATGTATATATGTACACACACACACACACATATATATGTATATACACACACATATATACATATATATTTGTGGGTAGCGGTAGTCCAGGGGGTTGAGCGTGGGACTGCTGACCGGAGGGGTCTTGGTTCGATTCCCGGGCACTCTGGGCACCTGCAGCTCCACCCAAGCTATGTGATTTTTCGGGTACCAGGCCTTCCTGCTAAACCATAACCGGCACAGGGAAAGGAACTGGCCCCCCTACCCTGAATTTCACACGCCGTATAGGGCTAAGTACTGGGTGAACTCTACCTCTAGCAGCACATTACCTACCAAACTGACCTCCGGGTTGATTACTGTGTTTATGGTTTATGGTTTAAGGTATTGACGAAATAATATATAAATATATATATACATGATTTCGTCGAAGTAACACGGAAGTGTTGAATAAAAAACTTGGACAGCAACAAACAATATTAGAACACATGAAAATAACAGTCACTTGTTATTTCTAAATAATTTCGACGGAATTTTAGCTGCGTCTTCCTCGGAAGAAACAGTAGTGTTTCTTCATTTCTACACTTTCTTCGTGTCTACACTGCTGTCCCTTCCGAGGAGCTAAATTCGGTCGAAATTATTGAGAAATAACGTATGAGTGTTCTTTTCATGTGTTCTTATATTGTTTTTTGCTGTCCAAGTGTTTTATATATATGTATATATATATGTGTATATATATATACACACACACACACACACATATATATATATATATATATATATATATATATATATATATATATATATATATATATATATATATATATGTATATATATATATGTATAAAATGAGTTTTAATCAAATAAAATGAAATAGTGGTCAGAATTTACCCATATTTCATATTCCACTGTGCCAAAAAGACCATTTAAGGACATTTATATAATGAAAATCATGGAAATAAAATGAAAATTTTAGTTTGAAGTTTAGCTGGAAATCAGATTTTAAAGTTAAAAGTAAACTTAGCCCAAAATATAGAAACTTTAAAGATAATGAGACGCTTCTATTCCGTTTCAAAAACTAAATATGCCTAAACTAAAATAACTATAAATGAGTCTATAGAGAAATTGAAAGGAGAGCTAAACTGATAATTATCAAAAAATAGAACGAATCTCACTCATTCAAAATTAAACGATAAACGAAAGTAATTCTAAATTAGGCAATGCAAGCGCAAGAATTTTGTTAATGTAAAATTTTGCTGCAATAGGAAAGAAGAACCGTGATAAAAAAGCATTGAAATAATTTTTTGCCTGCCTAAAATCATTCTATCCTACAGGAGATCATAAAGTTTGATAGAGTAAAATACTATTCTAAATTATATTTCCCTACAGTAAGTTTCCGATCTTGACCTTCAAAAACATTAGACATTTATACCAAAATAGCTTTCACGAATAATTTATTTGGCATTTACAAAAAGTTTTGATTTGTATAATATCATACTATGGATATTCATATTCAACATATTCCAGAATAAATCCCAGATTATCAAAAATTTTAGATTCCTAAAAATTTCATTTTTTGCGTCGTAAAAGTGGAAAATTTAATTGCTAAATAACTAATATATAGACGAGTAAAATATACTACCGAATATTGCATCTTCACTAAAACTTCGCCTGCGGATGATACGCATGCTAAATCGGTGCTACACCTTCTTAAACTGGGGAGTATATAAAATCGAGAGAAAAATCTTAAATGAAAAAGCAAGGAAAAGTAGAAATCAATTTCAGGAAGAAAGAGGTAGAAAAATATGATTAAGTTTGCAACGATTCCTACCTTCAGGATCCTATAATTAAAAGAATTCAATATCATGTTCCAACTTTCATTAACGTTTAAACATTAGCGTTAACATTTTTTTCGAGACAAAGAACACGAAATTACTAGTGGACTTCTGAGGCTGTATTGGCTGGAATTCCCCTACCTCAACGATGACTATTGGAGTAATTCGTGTATAACAATATGAAAATTTCATGCATCTCAAGGGAGATGATAAATTTTTTCTAACCGAGATTAATTGCATTTACTCGCAGAAGAGAAGTAACCATTGGGCCGTTTTTCTAGGAGAGATTCTATTCGAAATAAAAACTTCCAATGCACTGGAAAGATTTCATCCGGTATTTCCCAGAAATCAGTCAGTGCCAGGCAAACCAATGAAATAACATTTGATTCTTTGTATAAAGTGAACGAATATTTACTAAAATATCGTTGATATACCGCGCAGAGTGGAAGAACAAGAAAGGGAAAAGTGGGAGAAGCATGATCAACATATGTAATACTGAGAAAAAGGAAGGGATTCGTAACTGGGGCGGGGTGAAATTATTGTACACGAAGCGAGTCCTCTTCCACCAAATGTCAAAGCACTGCCCTCACAAGATGAACACCTAAGAGTAGGTTGTCGTTTATCCAGAAAAGTTGATGGAAACATGGAGAGAGAGAGAGAAGTGGCGAAGGTGTACAAGAAAAAGGAATCGGAAAGAGATGAGGAGGAAATACGATTACTAAGAAAAAAAGTGCGGAGTTCAATTACGAGGGAAGTACAGGTAAGAGGGAGTAAACGAGAGGAGTAGAAGTGCGCCGGGGTGGAGCTCAAAGAGAAGGGAGTCTGGGGAAGGGTTGATCAGGTAGAGGGGATGATGCTTCGCTCCTATCCCAGGGGGCAGGAGAGGGAGTGTTGAGGTGGGAGCGTGTTTGAAGGGCGGGGGAGCTCGGGGACACCTTGGTGGCCGTCCCTCTTTCGCCCACCTCCAAACCCCCCGAAAGCGATGGAAAAAAGGACTCATTGTAAGGGGGAGGAGTGGGAGGGGGGCGAGGGTTATACCGTTGGAGGTGTGGCCACGCGGGCGGCGAGGAGAGAGAGAGAGAGAGGATGGCAGGGTAATACGAGAGGTAAAGGTCGCCCGGGGAGAAAGGGTGAACGAGGATGAGGGAGGGTTGGAGAGGGGAGCGGGTTGCAAGGGTTTTGATGTCGGGCGTGGAGGCGTATTAAGGATTTTGTACGGATGGGGCTCGTGGTGGTCGTGATGGTGAGTGGGCGTAAAAAAGGGGGGAGGTGACTCCTTTCTGGCTCCCTCTCCATTGGGGAATGAGTTGGAGGCAGGCAGGGGTGGGGGATATGCGGGGACCTTTTTTTGGAGGTCATGACGATGGGAGGGATGGTTTGGTAGAAGAGCGAGGGGGGAGAGGCCTTTGAAGAGGGGCGGACCCCAATCTTTCTCTCTCCCCAGGAGTATTAACCGAAGGGAGATTTTCTCTTAAGTAGCGGTAAAACGAACTGGTGAAGTTACCGACTTGTAGGGACAACAGATTCACCAAAGGAGAGGGGAAAGGTGCAGGAGAAACAAAGGCCTCAAATCACTGAAACGGTGGTCGCGGCTACAAAGGACTAAAATCTTCGCTTCGGTCAATCTTTAAGAACATAACATTGCATTGTCAAGAAAAAAAAATACTTCCAATATTTGGAAGAATTTGCATGGGTATCGTGAGCAAATTTAAAAAAAAGGACTAAGCGAGAATAATAAGTCCTCGAAATAAAGCTTACGAAAAGGTTAAAAACAATACTTATTTATTAGCATTAAATACATATATCGGGGGTATATTCACAGCTATTATTGGATAAACAGATGAGTAAAGAATGCAAGGCTCCGAAATACCGATGATGCAGTGCTTTCAAGCACAGTCATTATAACGCATTGGAGTCTCTTAGGCACGCATGCATTTTTTTCTCATTATCTCCTGGGAATTTAAGAAACTCTAATTTCAATTCGTCCAGAAGCACGTGCTTTCTAAGAAACCAGGAAATACAGAAGATTCTTTCAAGAGAATAATCTTCGAGAGAATAAAAAATCAACTTGTTATGACAAGTTAATGAAAAAGAGGCAAAGAGAGGAAAAGCATTCGCTCAATCCCAGGAAGTGATAAAGCTTTACGAAAAACATGCCTGCATTCACAGGGATGAAGGTTGGTTGGTTTTAGCACGTCTTACCTCCCTCATCTGGGCAATTCTCCACAGGGATGAGATACCTTGTAAATAATGAAGCCCGAAGACCTCGTACTATTTAACCAACTTACTGAAAAACAGTTTCAACTGTTCATTAATAGCTTAAGGGTAATTTTAAGGGGTCATTCAGCCACTATGTCAGATGTACTTAAAATCTCATTGTGAAGCGGACAGAAGTGGTTTATATTGCACTTGGTGTTAATGAGGGCAATTAAGATAATTTTATACGCCTAAGACGAGGCATTTATGCCACGACTGGTGCTATCGCGGAACTAACCAACTCGAATGCCTTGAAAGAGGTGTATAGCAACCAGTCTCCTACCTCTCATTCACCGTAAGTCCCTACTCCGCACCGACTTCCTAGCCCCAGCCTGCTCGTACGAAATTTACGCACACGCCTAACAACACTATACAGTATCTCTTTAATAACGCCCGGTGGCTTAAGGTGTGCCGACTTGGCATGGGTAAGTGAACTCAATAAAAAATTGTGATAAAGGAGGCCAAAGAGTGGAAGGAGAAGATGAAAATAAAAAAGAAACATGCACACGGCATTCCCCGAGCAGGCAACACCTGGAACGGGCCACACGCGCGCGAGCGAGTGCGTATGCCCACCTCGCTAAAAATAAACGACACATCGTCCTTGAAGGAAGTGAGGGTCTTGGGCGAAAGGAAAAGAGGGAAAGGACGGAGGAAGCGAGAAGGGGTGGATATAAAATGGCAAATCGAAATGATAAAAAAGGAGAGACGGATGAGCGGATGAAAGGGAGGAGGAGAAGAAGGAAGCGAGGGGGAGGCGCCCGTGCGAATAGAGGAGTGGATCGGTGAGGAATGAACGAGAAGACGAAGAGTGAGGGAGTGGGGGGGGGACACTCGTTCCAAGTACGAATCCCCTATTCTGCTTTATTCCATCGTTCCCCCGCGAGCCCAGACGACCCTCTTGCCGAGCAGATTAAAGGCCGCGGTGAGAAAGAGCGTCCTCCGCATTTGATGGTTAAGACTTGAGTGCCTGTGGTGGACGCCGCGGTGTCGCTGTTGCTGGGTGAAGTAAGCCAGACTCATTTTTTCCCCCAGCATCCCTCCGCATTCCCCTGTGCGCCTCTCACGCCACCTCCGCACTCCACTACTACTGCGACGCGGACATTTTGGCAGCTGTTGTGAAAAAAAATACGCGTGAAGGCACAAAGGCAACCGCATTAGACTACCATGTAATCCGTCGCGCTAAATACGTGTCGTCATGGGGCACAGAACACTGGCCAGGAGGGGGGAGGGGGCACATAAGGGAATCGAGAGGAGTGGGGAAATGATTCGAAGGGAACTTAAGCTGGCGGAAGTGCGGGAGGACGTGGGAAATAGATTAGAGGAAAGGGAAGGTTTAATTAAGGGCTTTGACGTTACAAGAGGGCGCGGTTTCATTGAATATTTTTAAGAGCATGAAGAATGCGTTCGTTCATCCATGGAAATTTTGCCAACGAGTCTCCACGAAAATTTTATTTATAAGCCTCTAACCCACCTACTACAAGGTACAAAATGACAATGAAATAAATCAATTCCAAGATTTTCTTAATTATACAAGTCAACATGAGTTGTTTCAACGTATATCTAATACGTACATATATTACTACATCAAAAGGAAATGTAAAGAAATGCAAACAAATTACCTTTTACTACACGAAAAATTGGGCAGTTTACTCGAAAACTTATCAATAAGAAACAAGGACTTAAGCATCAGAGAAAGCAAATCAAAGTCGACTATCATCTTTTGCCGTCTAAGCCGGTTTAAATGGCGCAAAAACCCCGTTCAACACAAAACCATTCATCTTTTGAAACCATCTTTCCAACGTAAACGACAACGGAAAGAACTCGGTAAGGTGTTCAAAATTAGAGGTTGCCAGGTGACTTCTCAATCTTCTTAAATATTTTCGATAAGGCTCTTATTAGGGCTCAAGGAAGGAAAAAGAGGGGTGATATGCGTCGATTGACGGCGATAAGATATCTCCCGCTGTGATTGGGGAAGTGTACAGGAGGCCAATTAATGTTGAGAGATTTTGGCAAAAAACGAAGCTTGTAGCTAAGATTAATTAATTTCGTCGGAAAAAACTTAATCAAAAAAAGCGTGAAGATAGTTTTATTCTGATTATAATTTAGCATTGAAAATGTTCTGCTAGCGCATGGCGGTAATAATGCGGGGAGGCGAGTTGAAGGAGCTGTCAAGGATATCGAGACCATGATCTTCACGGTTGGCAGTTTAATTATTTCACAGTTTAATGGTTACTTAGTCCGCCATTTCACACATCACTGCCCCATGTTTCACACAGCAAATAAGTAGCTATAGGATATTTGTATCCGGCACACTGAACGCTGATTCAAAAAATAATGGCTGAATCAATCAGAAAAGCATGGAAGTGTGCACTAAATGGGTCTATTAAAAATCTACCTTGACCGACCGGTGCACTATTTTTGATTTTATAAAGCCAACTCAATTGTTTGTTTTCGATTTAAAAAAAACCAAAGCTTGAGTCGATCGTTGATGAATAATTTGCCAAATGGCAGTTTCAACTCTTCCAAAAAGACTCCCATGGAGTCGGTGCGATATTGCGATGCATTCATAAATACACTTAAGATATAAATTTACATTTCAACTCAGGTTCAAGTGATCCGCTCCAGATATAAGTATACACAAATGGGAAATCTAAAAGGACCTAAGATGATAAAAATAGTTCATATGTGCAATTAATTTAAATGTATACAATTTAAATTCAAAAATTCAGTGAAAACACGGCGAAACATCCGATATGGCGTGGTTTCGTTTATTGTTTCTGTCCCGGTTCTCCAGTGTGGGAGTAGCAAAAAAAGGCATAATAAGAATATTTGGCCGTCGAATATTTCTCGCTTCTCCCCATTCCCATTCTGACCTAATAAGCATATGTCCCAGAATCTGGGAATAATTGGAACTTAGGGAGGTTTCGTGTAAGCGCGGGAACAAACAATAAGATTCATTTCTTCAGGGGGTCCGTTGCGGAGTGACTACGAGCCAGATATAACCGACCCCTCATTCCACCGCCGCGTCATCCCCCTCCCGTATGTCCTTCATGCAAGAATATCCTCAATCTCCACTCCCCAAGGGCCGCACCGTTCCCCCACTGGGGAGGACCGCAACACAATCTCAGAAGCCATCGCGCTCTGCCCCGCGCCACTACCCCCTCACACATCCCTCACACCCCCTCACACATCCCTCATTGTCCACGCCGATGAACACGCTCGCTGCTTATGGGGACTTCATTAGCGAGGAAAATGCGCCGCGCTCGCGCAGGTTTAAGGAATGTAATCAGAGGCATTTTTCCGCACTAATAACATCGTCACATACGCACTGAATGAGCTTTGGTCTCCACGGTGTTTTCATTAGGGCAGTCTCCTCGCTCCGACACGTCGTTTGAAAGACTCGCGCGATATATTGCTGCGCCTGACAGCGCGTCTGAAAGGATGGATGGTTAGAGATAATTCCCCTTGGAATATGAGAGAATCAATGACCTGCTTGGTGTGACATGAGGCTAGGGCATCAACCGCTTTAATTGCTTCGTTGGCCGGGAAACATTTCATCAGACACATTAGGTAATTTCCGGAGCCAATTGACGCGAGCAGGTGCACATTCCCATCGTCGACGCGCGGCGGGTGACGTCCGATCGCGGGTCTCCGAGCGCGTACGCGAGCGATGGGTACACGTGATGGAATCCAATGCGCATCTAACGAGCTTTGTTCCAAGTCAATTAGGAGTACGTCCTAAGTCATAGAATAGAAGAATTTTAATTCTCGGAAAACATGCTACAGGCTAAGCTCATCCTTTCCCATGAGAGCCTTGGCCACGGATAAAGAGATTAGGAAGCCGGGCTTGTATGGGGACAGAGACGCATAGGGTTCGGAGGCGGTCGTGATGAGGACAATACTCTTCCTTCCACTATCCCCAGTTAATTCCTGTTTTGATGCACATGCAGCAGGGAAAAGACACCGCCCACGTACCAACCACTCGCCCATCCTCCCCTTTGAGTAAGTTCCATATACTGAAGCGCTCCGGGGATCCTTTGGCTGCTACCTTGAGCCAATCAGGAACCTCGAACTCATCCGTCACACCACACCAGTAGGTCTCTTACTTCCTTCGACCCCGTGTCCGAAGGGGCAATCCGCCCCTTCTCACTCACAACATCCCTTCTCTCTCGGCTCCTCTCCTCCTCTCTTTTTACTCCCTTCCTTCCCTCAACCGACAGACAAACATGCACGCCCCCATCTGGACACACACACACACACTCTAATCGCATTAAAACCCCCAAGGCAGGAGAAGAAGCTAGTGGAAGCGTGGAGAGAAGCCAAAGCAAGGATCACCGCGTGGTGGCCTTCCCCCTCGACTTCTCTCCTGATGATTCCGGTGTGGGTGGGTGCCCGAGGAGAATGCAGACGGAATTGGATAGAGCGGGAGGGCTGGCGAGGGCCGGCGTTAACATTTGGAGTGTGGGATCGGGATTACGATGCGGCCACCAGGTGTTAGTTGCGGAGAGATGGAAGCAGGTGGGGAGGAATGAGATATTAGAGTTAAATATTGGAGAATTTCTGGGTGAATGGGAGGGGGGCGAGGAAAGGAAGGAACCGATCAAAAATTCGAAATGTCCTCTCGGACTTGCAATGGCGAATGTCTGGGTACATGAAGCGAAAGTGAAGGGAGTGAAGAGAAAACTCGGACGAAACTGGACCGTATTGGCATCCCGCGGAGTCATAGAGTCGGCCAAAAAAGTGTGACGCAGAAAAATTGTTTAAACCAGACGAAGGGGGAGGGAGGGGGGAGGAGGAAGACATATTAGAAGGCGAAGGCTTCTCGGGTCGTTTCCAGACCGAGAATTGCCACGCCTACTTCCAAATTTTGCTCACGAACGCCAGATATTATTCTTGACACTTCCACCGGAATCGATCCCTAACGCTGCCTTTATGTGGAGTTTCTTCCCTTTTTCACAATTTTTTCACGCTGTAAGGAGACGCTGGCAAGATTCAAAAAGGCCTCCGCAAAATGGATAAGTTGACTGCGAACGTCTACGATGGACGTAAGTTACAGGACTTCTGATCAATACGCATACAGTAAGCGAATTTATTAAAAAAGAAGTTTCATCAAACACCATCTCGCTAAGCGAAGAAGTGACATACAATTTTCAGTGTTCTGGAGGTAATTTTGAAGACGGAAATCCTGTCAAATTAGAACTCATGGTTTTACCTTAGTTTAAAAAAATGCAGTCAAATGCAGCAATTAAAAGCACACGTATACTGATGTTAACAATGCATTCGACATAAAAACCTATGAGATTTTTCAACGGACCTGGTTCAGCCTTTGTTTCTCCTTGATATATTGTCATGACTGCACCACTAAAATAAACAAAATATACTTGTTCAAATCGAAATTGCCACCGTTTCATCAAAAATAAATCTAACTTTAGATTAACATTGTAAATGAAATATAAAAGAAATGAAATTCAACTGCCTAAATAAAATTTCACCTAATGGCGCGAATGAAACAATTATGCTTGTTAATAAAGCGGAGGCATAATTAAGTTGTTTACGGAAGGCAAGGACCTCTCGAGCTTCAAAGTAAATGAAGTCTCGTAGGAAATCAGTCTTCCGAAGTGCCTTATGTCAGCGACCCCTGACCTGAGATTGAATACAAATATGAATAGTTTATCTCATTACACCTAATTCTTTGCACAGGATGGACTTTTTCGACCACCCTCTAGCCAAACTGAAGCATAATGCCCCATGGAAAAGATAACCAAGATGGAAGAAACCTTATCAGCCTGACGGTTCACGTATCTCCGATAGTATTTATCGCTGCCAAGAAGACGTCACACACAACGGAACACTCCGCATTCGTTCCTTTGTGTCCACTGAGGTAACGTGACATGTCTCCGGGTGGGAAAAATTGGCCCATATTCTCCAAGTTATTAACCTCATTCACAACCTCGGATCACTCTTCACTAGTTGACCCACTGAGCGTTGCATATGTAGGTATTCCTAGCACTGAAACGACATATGTAATTATTTCCAAACATCAGTACATACGATCCGAATCTCTCATTCAATTTCAGCTTGGCAAAATGACAAGAGCTTCCATAACATTAGGTTGGCCCATCAATATCATCGGTAAAACCATTTTATGTTCATTGAATATAAGAGAGATAGCTACTAGCCTGAATTAAATCATGATTCTATTACATAACATAGATCTGAACTTCAGCATACGAAATGAAGGCATGGAGAATTTTGGCCACGATCCTTCCTCGGATTTTGGCTCCATAGTTACGACTTCCATATGCATTGTATTTGTGGCAGATGAACTACGGTAGTTCATTTTCAATAAATTAATGGCAATAGTTGGCCATAGGAGTCACCATCAAGGAGTGGCCATTATTCTCAAGTTATCGGGATCTCTTCCACAAAAATAAAACCCGATATGTGAAAAACGAGCAACTTTGGACGACAATTTCACATTTCATGGACGCAACTTTAGTTATCTTCCTTAGTTTAACGGTGGAGATATCAGCCTTACGCATTACATACATATTTAACATTACAAGGTAAAATTAAAACTTACTCTAGGTTATTTATTAATATTTGAAGCCGGTCTTATCGCAAAACACACATTTGTAAGTATGACACAGGAATTTCAGAGGAATTCGAAACTAACCGCTAAGTGACCCGCTAAAATGCACTGCTCACACGAGTGATAGGTCAACTTCAAATCATCCGCAGACCCATTACCTTCCGGCCCTTCTGCCCGTGTGTCTCTTGGACCTCGGCAACCTCCTCGCCTGTGGCCTCGGGGGCCCGGGTGCGGAGAAGGCCCTTCGCGAGGGAATCCTCCTCCTCGTCCAGGGGCCCGCCCGGTATTCCCACGGGGCCTCCTCCACCACCGCCCCTCTTCCCCCGTCCTCGGTGTCCCCCTCCTCTTCCTCCTCCAAGTGCACGGAGGAGGGGTCTTCGTCCACGGGGTCGGACACCCGCAGCCATGACCATAGCAACGCCGAAAACGTCAGCATTGCTCCGACCCCCGACCGGAGTCGCCGTCTCGCTCAACCGCCCAATTCAACAGCATAATATGGTAGTCCCACCTCCGACGCGACCGATGCCCGGCGACGCGTATTGGACAGAATGGACCTCTGCCGAATACCGTGCCGGCGCGTGACGGTTATTTTTTCCCTTCCCACTTGTTCCCTTATTCCCGGTGACGAATACCGTACCGGCGCGTGATGATATTTTTTTTCCTTTCCACTTGTTTCCTTATTCCCGATTATTCCCGGCGACGTAATCCAATCGGACACACTCTTCGGCACATGGAGCACACACACTCGCGACGGAATATTATTTCTTCCCGGATCCAGAAGAAACACTTCACTCACAAGAGGCTGCTCAGGGATTGGATTATTACACTCTCCTCACGGGGTTGGCACGAACAAATTTGGCGATTTTTGCCGCGCGGGAGAATGGGACGCGAGAGAAACTCCGCCGGGGGAGGGAGCGGGCGAGCGCACGCGGCGAGTCACGCGGTTTTGCTAAAACGCGCCCCCGTCCGTGGGGGCGGGGACTCAAATCGTGTGGGCCGGCGGGCGGGCGCGGAACCGGCCGGGGGAAGGGAGGGGGCGAGGCCCGGGATGAGGCGACCGGCGCCGAGAAGAGACGCCCGAACCGGAAGGTCCTCGGCGGAGAGAGCGGCGGTGGAAACTTCCCGGTACAAACCCCACCACCGCCGGAGCCGAACGCTCCGGGAGATCGACTCCGGGAGGCTGCGGAGGGGACACTCATGCTTCGATCGCAGGATGCGTGGTGGAGCCACCGCAGTCGACGATTTAAAATCGGGCGGAATGGAAGGGAGAGAGAGAGAAAGAGTGTGGGAGTTGGACAAGGATAAGGCGGGGAGTAGGTGGAATAAGGAGGGGTGGGCTGGGTGGAGGGAGGGACGGAAGAGGGGAGACGTTCTTGGAGGAGTTGGTTAGGGGAAGGAGGGAAGGAGAAGGAGGGATTGAGTAAGAGATAAGGCGGGATCTTGTAAAAGGACGAGGCTGGGGATCTGGGGGTGGGGAAGGCGAAGAGGTAAGAGGTATTCGTGGCCGTGCTTCCGTCACCACGTACCTCCCTCCTGTGAGAAGGGGAGGGAAAAAATAACCTTTTATCTCCTCAAGTGACCCCACGACCCACGCGCACACACATATGGGAGGGAACGGGAAGATCTGGGAGAGGGGGAGTAAAAACAATAGAGTGCTGACAGCGAAAATATTCCCGTCCGCTCACACCACGGAGGGGTATCGTGGAAGGAAGGGGGGAGGGGAACCGGGGTTGGGGCGATGGGGGAAGCGAGTGGAGGGGCGGGCTCGGAAGCCCCACGTCCCTATATGACCACAGTGAGCTATCGGGGGCGGTGCACACGGCAATGAAAGGCTCAGGGGCGAGGGGAGAACGAATGTTTTCCAGGAAGAGGAGAGAGACACTTTATTCCCCGTAGGAAAGGCACAAGAATATTTTCTCTGGCGCGCTTATCGGGGGTGAGAGGTTCTCGGAGATGCCGGCGGGGCACTAAACGGTAGAGGGTGGACGCCTATGGGTAAGGAGAGGGACGTGCCGCGTCGCGCCGACCCCGCTTCTTCTCCAGTCCGCGGGCGGGAGGGGAATCCTTTGATTAATCGGCGGAGTGTGCGGAGGTCGGTGGAATTTCGTCGTGGGACGACCCTCGACGCATCCACGGGGGGAGGAAGGCGTTCGTTCGCCGTGGGGGGTGAGGGGCAGCGACTTTCCACACGCTTCCTCTTCCCCGGAGAAGCACTAAGCGGGTGGGAGGGTGATTCCCGAGCACACGCTCGGCCGCTCTTTCGCCCTTCCCGGCCGCGGAAGCAACGGCAGCGCGTCCTCCACTCGCCCCTCGCCGCGGCGCCTGCAGCCCACCATTCCCTCGAAAGGACTGGCGCACCCCAAGGACTGACTGGCTGTGAGTCGCCGACACGCCCGCCTCCACACCCGCCCCCCGCCTTCACCCTCGCTTTTCCCCTCTCCCGCTCCGTCCTCCTTGCCCCCAACCCCGTTGTTTTCCCGCCGTCTACACTTCCACCGGCACTCCTCCTTTCATCCCCGCCCTCCGCCACAGCCCGTTCCGATCTCATCCCACCCCTCCCGACACTCTTTTCCCACAATATTCCCAACCCCCACTCCGTGCCCGGCTTCTTTCTCGAACGTTCACAAACCTCTCTTCAAGCGCGCCCCCGCCGCGGCGGCCGCCGTTTCCATCCGCAGGCCTTTTTCTTTTCGGATCTCCCTCCCCCCTCCTCATTCCTTTCCCCTCCCTGACCGTCTTTCCCTCTCCTCATCCCTCCGCCGCCCACCCCCTGACATCCACACGCCCCATTCAAGCCCACTTGAGAAATTCCGCTCCGAATTATCGAATCATGGTTTTTTTCAAATGCCAAACTGCAATGGTGTTTAATGAAATATTACGCATTGCAGATAAGATGTTCCCTTCGATTTCTACTATTTCCGGCTATTGAGCGATCAGATAGTGATAAAAATGCCGCCTATCAAGGATCTGGTTTCCCGATTAAGGAAATGAAGTAGATATAGAAAATATATTTTCCGTTGAATTTGATTAAGATCATTCAACCAATACTTTCATTCAATAGACAAATAATTCAAATAGAAGTAAATACTCTCGGAGTGATCCAATAACTTTGCCTGTGTGCCTATCCATTTGTGTTTAATTCGATCAATTATCTGGAGAGTACGATGAATTCACTATTTTTTTTAATTTTTTAAGGAAATAGCTATCTAAAAAGTAAAATATGGTTTATCCTTCATAGTCAATAAGTTCACTTAATGGATGAAATGTATAGAAATGAGTGTAAAGCTATCATTACTACAAGGGTCCATATAGTAATCACATAATAATACTCATGTATGAATGTGACACTATTTCCAGGAAAGGTATACTGTCCTAGAGGAGTGGCTTTAAAAAGTCTGGGAGGTTTCAATTCTTTAAACAAATCAAAGTTGCTATTTTATATTCCACGATGCTAAGCATTCGATGTGTGACTGCAATAGGCTACTATTATTCACTGTCGTATATACACACACACACACACACACACATCTATATATATATATATATATATTAATATATATATATATATATATATATATATATATATATATCATTATCATCGCCTCTTGGATAGAATAAACTCGTTAGACTAACATATTCCGAATTCTGGTTCTACAAAACGCATTGGAAATACGACGCCAAAGCCAGTTTCGCGGCAGAGCCAATGTGGCAGACCTCTGTCCGGCACATACCCCACCCACCAATAAACCGAATTCCCTTATAAACTTCACGGCCCCTTCGTAGCACCCGAATTCTATATCTCATCGCCTTCGTTTTCTCCTAAACTTTTCCCTCAGTCCTTCCCGAGCACTTTGTTTACTTCCGTAGGACCCCAGACGTGGGCATTTCCTTTCCCTCCTACCTCACCCTTCACTCCCCCCCTACCGTTCCTTTTAACTCCAGTCCACTCTCCAGCCTCTCCTCCCTTCTTACCTCCTTCTCTCCTCCTCACCGCCAGCCCCTCACTCTCTCCCTCCAAACTCAATGCCTCCTCGCACTAAAAATCTCGCTTTATTTCTGGCTCCACTTCAATCCTTTCCCCGCCAATACAACCACACCCCATTCCTCTCTGTCACGAAACTCCCCCCAGTCACCACCTCCTTCTCAAACGTAGTCACGCGGTCGCCCCGATGACCGACTCGCCAGAACTACCATCGCCCCCCCATTTCCTCCTCCCCCATGCCATCTCCTGCCCCACACCCAGCATCCTCTTCAAGTCCGCGGCTCTTGTCCGCTCCTCTCCCCTCGCCCACACCCGCCCTCTTCCCCAGCACACCCCTGTCACTGAATTCGAAAGAGAGGTACGAGTAGGTGACCCAGAGTGGACCACATCCACTAAGCACAGCTGCCACTTCAACACGGCGGCGTGAATCGCGCGAGAGCTCAGTCGGCGGAGTCGCGATCGAAGGGGAGGACATTGGTCGTCTCCCCCCTTGGGACACACGCACACACACACCAAAGAGGGTTGTCAGGAGCGAGTTGGAGTGACAAAGAAATCAAAAATTTCCCATACAAGAACTTGGCAACGTCTCCGATAAAGATAAACATCACGTTCAATAAACTGACGGTGGATCCATGTGTCACAAAGTTAGTGGAAAGAAGGCCAGGGAAACTTGGTTGAAAAAATCCGAGAGGGGAGAGAAACGGGGATCAAAGGGGTACCCTGGATATGCATTCGATCCGACGTTGACCCCCACGAACGACCACGCTCACTTCTATGGAAAACTGACAGCTATGTTCCTTTGACCCTGCTTCGTAGTCAACGTCAAGGTGCCCATTCGTTTGAGTTGTTAAAATTTGCATTTAAAATTTTTGATGGAGACCGTGGGCGGGCTACCGTGAATTTTATGCCCTTCGCCATTGCATCGTTTTTGCTTGATGGCTGCAGTACGTCTAGTTAGGTAGCATGCGTCGACGGACTGAAATACTACATCCCCACTTTTTGCGTTGAGTTGCTCTTTAGATGTGACGATGGACGAAGAAGCTAGTGCGGTGGATGCAACTTGTCCTTTCTCCGGTGAAAGGTGAGCGATTCGGGATTAATTCGCTCCAGCGGCAAAGCAAATTACTACGAGGCTGGGAAGTCCGAATAGGAATCCCCGCACCACTGCAGCAGTGTGCGTGCACCATGGTTTGTAAAAGCTAACTCGCAATTTCCTCTTACCTCAGAAACAGACAATGATGAAGGAGAGAGAGTATGTGTGTGTGTGACGATGAATTCGAGAGAGGAAAGGAATGAGGGAAAGGGGGAAAAGAGAAAGAGAGCAGAGGAGTGGAACGGGATTGGGAAAGAGGGAGGGCAATTTGCGCTCCGCCCGTACACACACAAAGGCACGGCCACCAGCACCGCCAAATTTCCCGTCATTGCTCCCGAATACTCCCTGACGAAAATAAAACCTCTCAAATCCACGCATCTATTTTCTTCCCACCTTTTACGTCCGCGTCTCCCGTATCCATCTTTTTAATCCGACATCAACGACATTTCCTCGTTATTCCGCCTCGTTTCCCCTTCCTTCTCGAGTCAAAGCATGGCCGCAGGAAAGAAAAGAGGTTCGCAGCGAAGGCACGGAAGGGCGAAGAGATTGGGAGGGGTGGTTGTGGAGCCCTAATCAGCGACGGCCACGAGGGGGGGGGGGGAGGAGGCGGGGACAGGGAGACGCGATTCCCGGGAATTGAGGGCGGACGGCCACAAAATGCCTCGCGTGGTCTACGGAATGGACGCATTGGTGGATGGATGAAAGATTGGATGAGCCGCCAGTCGGACAAAAGAATTGAGCTACAAGGGAGGGCAGAGTTGGTCGTGCCCTACGTTGTAGTGGAGAGGTAGTTAAGGTTGAAGAGCGGTGAAGGGAAGGGCGAGGAGGGGGAGGGGTAAGGTTGCTCATGCGATGAGGAGAGAATGTAGGGATTGGGCCGGGATATCGGTCTTGTGATTGGTTGCGCGGCAGCGGAAAAGGTTTCATCTCATCTCTTTTCCTATTCCATAAGTCCTCATCTTCTCTCAATATTTAGGTTCCCTTCTCCAAATCCTTAACGCCTAATAACACCACTGCGATAGGGAGTGGGTTGAGCGAATCCGCTGAGCAAAATTGTCACGCTAATACGAATGAAGGGCTTAAATTTTCGTCTTGGATTCTGTCGAATATAGGATCTGTGAGTATATCTGAGAAAGATAATTTTAATTTCCCATCAAAAAAAATCCTCCGAGAGCTTAAGCAAATGGGTATGGGCTAGAATAATCATTATTTTCGTGCGTAGTTACCATTAAATTTGGTAAAGTAGACGAATATTTATTTCATAAATAAAAGCGAGGTACACCAGGGAGCGGATGAGAATTCTTTGGGTTCAAAGTCGAATTTCTCTGTCCCCATCTCTCCATCTTTATTGCTTTCAAGGGTATATGATTCTCACAGAGAAAACACATTACGCCGTTTACTCCACGACAACATTCTCCAGCAGAGATTCCGCGTCCAAGCCTGGTTTTACGAGCCCACCTCTATCACTCTGATTCCTTGGCGAAGAGAATAGCCCGTCTTGTGACATACCGCCTATGCATCCACCCTATTTCCAAGAGCAGCATCAATCGTTTGCGATCCCAATGCCCTTCCACCCTCACATTGGCTCCTCGTTCACTGCTTTCTACGGTGGAGCCATTCTCTTCTGCGCCGCCCCCAACCGCGCCCCGCCTAATCCGACTTCTCTCACGTTTAGGTGTGAAGCATCGTCGTCGACGCTAGACGGAAACAATGAGGTATCACTATTCCGTGGCACTGCTGAGAGTAAAGGAAAATGAGCTCTTCCTTGTCGACCAATCAGCTCCTTAGCTGATGCAGTGCCTCAACTTTCTTTTCAAAAGTTCTACGATGAGACGTGTTGATCGAGAGAAAGGCAATTAATGTCTCTTTGTGTGCCTCTGCCTTGTAACTCTGAAGATTCCCATCATCATGAGAAGGATAGGCATATTCACTTACGTACTGGATATAACTTCAGTTAAAACTTTCCCCGACATCTAGGAGGTATGAATCAGCAGTAATATTGAATAGTAAACGCATTAGAGTGGCATAGTTTAGATGCCTAATGATTTTCCCCAAAGGCATTTTACTCCAGGTCAACTAACTGTAATTTGACTTTCTCTTCAGTCCTCATCTTTCTTTAATTGTTTCATTCGGTTTCATAGATCCGTTAGCCGGAAAATGTCCAAGTAAAAGATTCATAATGCAAGTTTTTTCATCCAATTTAAATATTTGAGTGTGACGGCGGAGTTAGTTTTGAAGCATTAATTTAACATTCACCGGAAAGGATGAACTCAAAAAAAGATAAAAAAGTGTCATTTAAATTGATTTCAAATATTCTGGCTCACCTTTTTGGAAATATATTAAGATAATAAAAGCTATTGCATTTTAACACAGAATATTTCCATTATCTAACCGCAGTTCCAGCGTATGAACTTCATCGTAAAGATTTACCATAATCTTGATAGTTATATTGATATGTCAAAATAATGATGTCCATAGGTTAAATCCACGATCGGTGACGGTGGATATCGAAATTCTAAAGAAAGGCACTATAGTTTTCATAGAAATCACTTAACATATTTTATGGTTCTTATTTGGTAGGACATTAAACTATTAAAAAGGTTCATAGTAAATGCTATCATTTTAATCAAGATATGATTCAGAATAGCATACTACTGACAGTAGGAATTTACAACTATCACACAACAGTAAAAGAGAAGTATAAAATAATCGTATATTTAAGGACTGGGCATAAAAATGACCGGAAAAGATGTGATGAAAATATTTCCAATTATACTGTACTGCAATCGCATCAATACATTGGCAATTACTTTTCGGTAAAGTATGTTTTGTCTTCATTTCCTTAGTAGGGAGCGTTATCAGGAATCATTTTATCTCGGAAAAAGAACAATGTGTGTGTATATGTATATATATATATATATATATATATATATATATATATATATATATATATATATATATATATATATATATATAACGGATTTCTGAACATTTCCGGAGGGGAAAATCATTATTATTACCTAAGCGAGAGCATCCGTATTTCTTCAGAACGGATTGCATTCACCCTGCTGAGATCCATTGGGTCGCTGAAATTATGTGGGATTCCCGCTCGGAACTGTGCATCAAAGAAAAGGGACTCCATCCAACGACAAACGACTCCGAGGGCTTATGTGTACTTTTTTTTATTTGGGTGTGCGCGTCTCTGTTAAGTCTCCCATTCGTCGGTCACCCGGAATTCTCCCTCGCGCCCAACCCAACCCTCCCCCCCCCCGAAACGACAGTTATCTCCCCATCCATAACCCGACGCCCCCATTCTCGTGTTTGCCGCCCCCTCTTGGGGCAACCCCCAGCGCCCCTTCCCTCGTTCGGTCAATCCGTTCCCCGCCCATCCACTCGCCCACGCGCACACCTCCCCCACACCCGCACTCCCCGTGACCCCCTCCCTTCTCCTCTTCCGCCGACTCCACCAAAACGGCTCGCCATTGAATCCACCAAGACGTCGCCATTGTCCCAACACACACCCACACGACCCATTACTCTTCTTTCGATTCGCCGGCCCGTCCCCGCCATTCTCTCTCCACACCCCGCTTCCCCCCGTCAACCCACCCCCTCCCGCCTTTCCTCCTGCCGCCCAAACCTCGCCTTGCCCACTCCCCAGAACGAAACGCGTTCTCTTCTTGCTCTCCCTTCCTCCCTTCTCTCGAGAGTTAGCGCAAGCGATTTGTCCGTCATTTTGAAATGTGGGTCTCCTTCCCTCCTGACATATTAATTCCTGATGGAGTCGTCGTTCCCTCTCTTTGCACCCCAATCCCGACTCCTCCGCCCCCCCCCCCCAATGGGATCATCCTCTTTTGTTGCCGGTCCTGTAGATCGAACGTTATTATACGATGGGCGAAGTTGGGAGTTCGAGGAGCGGCGGGGGGGATGAGGTGGAGGGGGAAGATTTGAGTAGAAGGAGTTAAATTATTAATGGCTGATTCCCATGAGTACATGATCAGCGCCGTTCTGATGCCGCCTGGTGAAATTAGAGGAACGGCCTTATTGGTTCGCCGGAATAAAAGAGGAATAGGGAATTGGGACATTGGAATTGGGGTATATGTGCCTTTAAAATTAATTGTGGGATTAATCGAGTGGGCCTGATGGTGGTCGTCGGTGGATCGGGAGCTATTTTCGAGGAGAGACAAAAACAACGCTGGGGTGAGTGAGGGCGCGTAGGCGGAATGTGCCGATTAACAAATTCTAAACTCGGCCCTTGCGAGAGCTCTACAAAACGTACGGTGGACACAAAACACGTTACGTCTACGGCCGCCGATGAATTTAGGATTGATCAATTTCACTAATTACCGAAGTTATTTTTCAACGCCACACAAAGGGCCCGCTACACCTCTTTTAATTACGGTTGTAGAAAATAACTTTGCCGCTAACCATCGAGCTGATCGCGCGGATATCGGGGAAGGTGATGCAATCACTTAGGACCTCTATCTGGGAGCTAATAAAAATAAGCTTTTTTATTTAGAATACAGTATAACGCTAATTCAAAGGTGTGGTGCCTCGTTCTGCTAGAATAAGTTTGGCTCACAGTGTGGTGCTTTTCGATTACAAATCCGCATATTTATCTCGAATCGCGTGAAATGGGAAAATTCGATTTCAAACTCAATGGGATGAATGGAATCGTTAGTAATCGCCTCATTTCTATCCGTTATGCGTCCTGGAATTTATCGATCATTGCTTCAGCTAATACAATTCAAATCGATGGCCTCTTTCTTTGGAGGGAATTCGATTTATCATATTCACCCCTCGAGGCGAAATTTCATTCGGCTTTATATATACGTTCCCTTGCAACTGACGGATGAAAAGCCCTTTGAGACATGCCACGATTGATATTTTTATAATTGGTTCCAACGCATCAATTTTCACCACCTGCCATTAACTTTTACCAGTCATTAATCACATGGATATAGATTCAAAAGAGTAAAATATTTAAACGAAAATGAAACAACCTTATTAATGATGCTGTAAGAAACAGCTCACAAAATTGTGGTCCTGTAGTGAATTAATTCGTGTAGACAATCAATCGAAGAAACAGCGATGCGTTATCCTCTGAAGTTGCCTTTCTAATGCTCTGTCAGTACACCTACCTTTATCTTTTTGAATTCCTTAACGGAAGGCCTTATCTAGTGATCACAAGTCACCAGCCATGATCTTCACGTCTCAAATATTTTTTTGGTATATCATAAGGTATTTCACTAGATGCTGAAAAAAGTTTAATTATATTTTTTGAAAAATGAGGAAGTCGGCATTCTCGATTTATCTTAGACAAGTTAGGAAAGTGACGTTATGAGGGTGGATGTGACGCTACAAGAGCTGTCGGCGGCGGGCCTGATGGGCGCCTAAAGTCAAATTGAAAAGGGTTACCACTCGTATATTAGTTACTAATGAGAAGCATATTCCTGCTCTACTAATTATCAATTTGTGTATCCAACCGAATCACTGATGAACGCGCTCTTGAGATTGATTATAGAATGAATGTATATGTAGTTGTAATTTATTTCCTGACCTTCTTGGAGAGTGAGGGAAGTGCTGTCACTCCTGACAATTGCTTCTTACACATGATAAAATATACAGCCATATTATGTACCATTCAACAAATATGCCTAATTACGCCATATTGATATAAAAAGAGAAATCAAAGTTGGATTCGCAAGAAATTAAAAATCAGGAATTCCAGATGGCTTTAAGATGATGTGATGATTTCCATAATCCTGTATACGTTACACTTTCAGGCTTCACTCTGTGGAATTGTTTGATGTCCATATTAAATGAGTTTGGAATTTTCCACGGAATATTTCAAAGTACAACGTGTTTTAATGACTGGCGGCATCATCAGGTACAAGTAACTTGTACCTGATGATGCCGTAAGTCGGCGAAACGCGTTGTACTGTGAAATAAATTCTGTGGAAAATTACAAACTCATTTAATATGAAGTCCATAATCCTATTTCGGAGTCAGAGAAAATTCGATGACCAATATCATATCAAAGCCGCATGATTGCTCTTGGGGGAAACCAGGGGAGCAATGAAATGAAAAGCCATTTGTGTATTCGCTGGGCGATGTCAACAAAATCTCAGCAGCACGTTTCCCCATTCGTTCTTCCCAGGCCCCAGGCATGACGCTTACCATCTGCTCTTATGAACCAATGAACCCCTACCCCACCCCCACTTCCATGCTTCACGCCATCACCCCAATGCACCCCAAACTGCTTGGCATTTTTCCACTTCTCTTCACCCGCCGCCCTGGCGCCTACCTCCTCCCTCTCCACCCTCCCTTTCCACCCTACCCTCCGCTCGCGTCGCTCAACTATGAGATTTCCTAGACCGCAATTTTCTCACCCCCACCCGCCTCTCCCTCCGACCATGTCACCAGACTTCCCTGGATTGCTCACATCCCACGTGCCTACGCCCTGTTCTCTCCCTAGGCCTCGCATCAGACCACCAGTTGGGTCCACTTACAAGTGAGATTCTTCAGCCGTTACGTGCGCGCTTTAACATTACGGCTCGCATCCCGATAGCATGAATAAACTGAACCGTTGTCGAAAGTTATTTCAAAATTTTCGTGCTTATTAAAATAAGTCAATCATAATTAAATGAAAGCTTATTTGATACAACTTCGATGAAGTCATCACAATATGTGTTGACACAAATATAATGCCTTGAAAAACATGGATTGAAGCAATGACGTGATACATTGAAAAAAACGGAAAAATACGAACTTGCTAACGGCCAAATAATAGCAGTTTTTGACTAGAAAAATTTTGCTCTTGTGGTTAATAGTAATACTAGTTCTTCACCACATCACATCTGAAACTACTAAATATGCTGAATAAATATAACAAGTTTAATAATAGCATCAATTCTGAATTACTCATTACTTAAGCTCTCTGAATTACTCATAAAACTTCCTCTTGCAGAAGCAATGCCCGGGAAAAGTAATTCGCGTCAGACAAAATAAATACATACATTTTTACCTTAACAAGAATTTTTATGATTTCAGCCATATGCCATATCTTCATGCTTGTTAAATGGCAAATAAACATTCAGTTTCATTTAAGCAATCGATGAAACATTATCTTCTAAACGGATTCTCTCAACTATTTCATAAATTTTTATTTAATACGAGGTAAGTCGTCAAGTTCAAGTAAACATCATTTACTTTTTCACGTGCAACCCTGTAGGTAAAAAATATACGTTACAAGAAAGGTAAAATGTCACATACCATTGGTATTCGGTTTTTTAGAGTTTCGCGAAAACTTGCATAGAAAAATATTCGAAAATAATTTTATATATTCTATCTGAAACCATATATTTTCTATTTTCTTTCAACTATCTCTTTGAAGAAGGACACCACTTCAAGTTAAAGAAATTATTATTATTATTAGGTAATCTACCGGTTAAGGTAGGTTTTTGGATGGTACAACTACCAAATAAATATTTTATAACTCCTAACAAAACACAAATTCCCGCATCCTACTTTACATCAGGTCCCTCTTCATCTCTGAGTACTTCCTTCCTCCCTTCATCCCGTCCAACATCCCTATCCTGTTCCTGCCCTTTCCTCGTTTGCCTAACATTCTCCCCTCTATTACAGGGGAATGTATGCCAAAAGGAATGTATGCCAAATATTCAATGGAATATACGTAAACGCTTACGATAGTAAGAAGTTAGGGGAATATTAAAACTTACCCAAAGGAAAATTTGGCAACATTTTTAATCTGGTCTCATTAAAAATTTGCAGTTTTAAATAAAAATAATCGAACCGGAAAGTCATCGAATATTTATGGATACATTCGAATTCTAAAAAAATGTCTTCCATATAAATAAAATTTTTCACTTAAATTACTTTTCACAGATAAATTATTCATATCCGTATCCACATAGAAAATACACATGTTGATGTACGCCTCAGGTTTACTTTTTAAGGAAGAGCGATCGCGCAGGGGCAGAGGCAAGGACAGCGTTAGATTAATTCTCCCTATAATAATAAATCCTTATAAAGCTAAATAAATATCAGTGGAATGAAGGAAGAGGAATAACCACGGGACTCGGAAGCGATAGGGAAGGGGACTTGATAATGCGAGGCAATGGTAATGGCAGGTGGGCTAGAAGACAATATGGGGGCGGAAAGCATGATTAGCTGAAGAGGCAAACAATGCTAAGGTCCTAGGTCCTATCTGAGTTAATAAGAAGAACATAGAAAGACCCTAATAACCTAGAACGCATTCGCAAAATTTTAAAAGGATCTAATTAATAGTCTTTGTCACTCAAGTGAGTTTATAAAAATGTAAAAAACAAATTAATGCACATATTTATTTGCTCCCATCTATCAATCTGTGTTACCATATCTGTCATAATGATAATAATTTGAACCCAATTATTCCTTAAGCGTACTTCTGGATTTGCAGTCTATAAGCTGGAGAAAATAAATTTTATTTTATCATTTCCCTCTTCCACACATCGGTTGGTTGAGATTGGATTTTTTCTCATTCTTTCCGACCGCTGATATTTCGGGTTCCAGTTGGACGGATCGGAAGAACTCATTCAACGCCCACCCCGAAACCATGTGGACTGGAGAGATTTCATCTCCGAGGAAGAGAGCATAAGTGCACCCATGGACGGACATCAACAAGGTGCAAGAAAGAAATAGGCGTAGATTGAAGACTTTGAGGAAATGGAGAAGGATGGAAAAGGCAAAGTAGATGGATAGGAAACCAATCGAAAAAAATACTACGGATGGTGGGGAGAAGAGATGATTGTTGGGAGAAATCCAAAGAAGGCAGGAAACATGGCTGCAGTGTATTTTGATTGGCGACGGAGTGCTAAATATGTCCCCAAAGGGGAGGATTTCAAGCGAACGAGATGGGCGTAGGAAAAGAATCAGGATATCGGACGGAATGAAGGAAGATAGAATGTTTATTGAATTGAAGGATTGTTTATTGTAGTATGGGGTGTTAGATGTTTTCTTATTAGGGGACGCTAGAAAATTTAGTAATTTGCAGTCTGTGTCCATCCAAAAACCTACCATAAAGCAGTAGATTCTAGCAGATAAATAGATCATAAGTGTTTGGACGCCTTTAAATAGAGGTCTCGGAACACGTTCCATTACGAAGATGCTATTTATCAAATGAAAACATTTTTTAGTTTACGGATATTTTTAATAAAATCACTGAGTTCCGATATAATGATTTTTAAAGGAAGCAGAATCCAAAAACGTCTTACTGATTTCAGATTCACTTTCTGTATTAAATTCTGTATTTCGTTCTATGGAAAAAATAACATAAACACGCAGCAATTTGCACAATTTATATTTATCAGAGAAATTTTAAATTATTCAATTATGTAATTTTTAACTTTATCTGGGAAATTTTTATCATTATTATTATTAAGTAGTGTCGTTTCTTTACACACTGGTTTACTGAGGTCGTTTTCATTTCACAATGTTTTTAAAGTTCACAGAGGTCTCTTTGCTCTAGCCATGATTGGAACAAGCACGCTGGCACACCCATTAAATGCTTCACGTTGCATTGCACTCCCCTATTTACGTCATAGTTTCGCGAAATTTTTATTTTCTCTATCTCCGTCGCCTTGCCCCCTCAACTTCCCACCTCCTTCGGACTTCAGCACTTCTGAGCGACCTACGAGTATTGAGTGCCCAGCACCTATCAAACGTAGCGTAACTCGATTACAAATCAAAGGAGATAAATTCGCAAAGTCGTTTTACCATGATCACGTAAATCATAAGTAATGACTCTTCCTTAGCTATAAAATGTACATCGAATCACCCTCCTGCACACGGAATCCCCTTTCTAATATTTTCCGCCAACCCCATGATGAAGTTGAAAAGGCACCTAGGTTCAAGGGTTTCAAATACTAGGAACGCTGTTCTCAGAACATTTGTCGAAACAAAGTTTTAATGCTCGGTTTCATTCTTTTGTTGCCAAAAATGACAAGATTAAAGCAGAATTCTGATCTGCGATTAAAAACATTACGAAGCAAAAACAACATTCGCAACATGGGATGAACATTACTAGTGGCCATAAAACGGAAGTAAATGGTGACAGTGCCATAGATTTCGGTCAATTATCACGGTCTGATAAGTTGACATATGCGCGATCCACGTTAACATATCTGATAGTCTAATATTGTAGGCCACATATCTAAACTTAATGATACATGTACTCAACAACGATTCACTAAATCAAATATTCATGTAATACAAAAAGGGACATGCTTTTGAGAAATACTAAAGCAAGAGGAAACCAACCTGACATAAGAAATTCAAAATCACACGGCTTTAAATGCATTTCAGCGAAAATTCAAGCACCTATTCCATCTCCAACACATCGGAAAAAAATTTCCGCAACATGAAGACTGATTTCATTCTCAGCTTCGACATTAAATACCCTATTAAATTTCCAAAATCGTAGATATCTCAACATAAACCTCATTATTTGGAGAACCATAACATCGTGACCACAAAACTCCAGAAAAACCGGATTTAAAGCATGGTAAAAGTATTTTAATAACTTTTAGTAGGAATTTCCATTTCCCCTTGCATCATTTCACAACATCCTACCTACTTTCCTTCGCCACCTATTCTGCCCGCTGGGAAGGGAAGGAGAAGAGCAATCGAAGACCGTGGAAGTGACGTCGCACGCGAGGACGGGGGTGGGGGTCAGAGTGGGAGGAGGAAAGAGGGAGGGACGGGAGGTGGGAATGTGCTAGTGGGTGGTGAAAATGGGATGAGGCGCCGGCCGGGAAAAGAAACGCTCGCTGACCGGGGAAGGCATGCGGGATTCCGTGTGTGCGTGCGACGAAGGAGCTGCTACGGTGGCATGTTGCGGAAAAACTCGACTGCGTGGGTATTCGGAGTGGAAAATTGCACGTGAGGAGGGAGGAGTGGGTAGGAGGAAGGGAATCAGCGGCACCCGGGGGGATCGGGGGGAGGGACGGTGGCAACGGGAGAGCAGGATATACTCCGTCGAGGGCAATTGCGGGGCGGGGTCAGGGCGAAAGTCGAGCAAGGGGTATCGGGGACGACTTTTATTTCTCCTTAAGACTGAAGGAGAGAGAGAATGCGGGGAGCATGAACTTCAGCGGGAAGATTCTTCTGGGGTGGGCTACGGGGAACGTCTAACGAATAGCGGTCAATTCCTTCGACTCAAATCTTAACTTCTTTTTAAATCTTTTATCTAATTTATTCAAATTATATTATTTTACCGCGCATTGTTTGCAATTGCACGTAAATATCAAAAAATATATATGATAATATTTTAGTACCAGTGAGGCCTTTGCATATATATGAAAACTTACAAAGTCTCTTAGGATTCAGAGTAATTGAAGGTTCATCGGTCATGAAAGAGGCACTGAATATCAATTATTGGTCTCCACAGCAATTTCTATGCAAACACCTTCAATAAAATTATAAAAAAACTTGCCATAAATAACATGAAGAAATGAAAGAAATAATAGTAATTGTCGGGATAAAATATTCGCTTGAGGGAATTTGTTATTCAGGAATCCAACCTTAGTTATTCGTTTACCAGCACCTCACTTTCCCTACGTACTTTCCCGTGCATTATTAATGGATCAATGAGAAATTCACGTAGGAATTACTTACTGCAAAATTTCAACATATATATTTACATAAAATATAGAACCAACAGCCTCCATGATAGACAAAATGGTGAGTCTGGAGTTACCTCTCCGAGTATAGATGAGCACAGAGCACAACGATACAGCATTTCTTTGCTTCTCCTAACAAAACAAAACCTGATATTCGACAAATTAATACCTTCCTACTCAATTACAACATTTCTTCCCACCCTTGTTTTCATCCAATATACCTATCCTATTTCTACCCTTTTTCAATTGCCTAATATCACACTGACTTCAGCACCAAGTCCCCCAATCAAAACGCCCTGCATCCAATTTCCTACTTACTTTGGATTTTTTCAAACAATGCCCTCTCTTCTCCCACCGTGTATTGCACGTTCTCGTTCGTTTTGCTCTCTATCCACTTCACCTTTTCACTTCACCTTCATCCTTCCCTAAACCCACACTTCAAAAGCCTCCAATCTACGCCTATCGCCTTGCTTCATCCAGAATGATCCCATCGTCAAAACCACGCCCCCTATCATAGCATTAGCGAGCCTTTTGTCAACATCATTGCTTAACGCAATTC
Organism: Hetaerina americana; assembly: GCF_022747635.1. Taxonomy (NCBI): domain Eukaryota; kingdom Metazoa; phylum Arthropoda; class Insecta; order Odonata; family Calopterygidae; genus Hetaerina; species Hetaerina americana. The sequence continues at coordinate 10,011,100 of NW_027286874.1, read as the reverse complement.
TTCTTTTTATGCCCCATCTACTTTGACAATTTTTTTGCTGCCAATAATAAAGCTGACATTAATAAATAGTTTTCAATGGGGTACAGATGCCAGATAAAATTGTTTTCAAAATTAGTCTCTCGTCAAGCACTACAGAACATACCATTTCTCTTAAAGTATCATTATCTAGCGCCCAAAGTACGAGTGGATGAGCGTACTGCATTCGTAATTTAGAGACTAAAATATCATCTCGTCTCAAAAGAAGGAGACGTTTGAAACAGTGAAACCGGTGACGGCCGAACGATGTAATGGATTGAAAAGTAGCGTTAGGTTGCGCAGGTATGTCGATGAAAAATGAGGACGTAATCTAAGGAGAGCGACTTCTCGTGTCTTCCCACTGAAGTACGTTAACTTAATGACCTGCCGTTGCTTTTATCTTATCTTGGGTTGGGATGGGTTAAGGACGTGACTAATGTTTTCCGTAGGAAGGGTATATAAAGACATAAAAAAGAAGAGAGACATAATTTCGTTGGGAATCCATTAGAAATTTTAATGACGGATGGGTTATTTAATATAACGAAAGGGAAAAGATATTACCGAATCCACAAGATAATGACACGGTAGGGAATATGACATAAATTAATTCATTAAATCTGTACAATGGAAGAAATCTGACGTCAAAGATACCAATTTACCTGTTAATACTCATTTAAATAGGTTTCATTGGTTCATGATCCTCTTCCGTAACAATGCAGACGAAAGACCAGAGAAGAGACAGGTAGTATATTATGTACCAAGAAAGGGTTGCCAACATACCAGTCACGATAAATTAGAGCAGAATCAGGTGATATAACATATAGGAAGATTCACTCAGTTTACAATACATTGCCATTTAATTTATTAATGTAACAATTTTGTAATGGACAGGTTAACGATTAAGTAACCCCAGTGTACCGTTGTATGATTGGGTTGATTGTCCATCGCACATTTATCTCGCGGAAATTTGAGAAATATAATCGTAAAAGACATGAATAGATAACTAAAGGACCAAGAACATCGCTAGATAAAAAACTGGGTGTACATAAAAGTGGATTTTCGAGTAATTCAATATATTTTCAAGCAATAAAAGATAAAATTAAGACCAGTATTGTGGAAATATTCACATGTATATTTGAAAATCTTAGAATATCTATTGAAATATCTTAGAAAATCTTTGAAATACTTAGAATAAAGAATACACCATTAGAGATTAAATTTAATTTTAAACCTGCGTCCACTATCCAGCATGAATATTTTTTATAAAATCGTTTAAACGAACTTGCAATGTTTCAACCTTTATGAGTAGACATAGTAATAAAAAATAGTTATAAAAACCAAGAAGGTTAATTAAATAAAAACAATTACTACTTGCAATTACAGAATTAAACATAATATAGTCAAAGAAGGGAGCACACATTATTTATCTAACGGTATTTCCACGGAAACTCCCTGATTTATTCTCAATAATGAAACTTTATTAGAATTATGCTGGTCCAGCTCAACTGTTGCTAGACACATTTGTTTGCCAAAATCGGAAATCTGAAGTGATGGAACGAGAAATTTTTAAGGTCTTGCATGAAAGATATAAAGATATAACGCGTTTATCGTCAAATCGTCTAAAGGAATGCTACTCGAGCAAACTGGGAAGAGTTCTTCCTAGGCCGATGCCGACCGGCCAAGGAGAAAGTCAGCTGTCTTGTAATTACATTTGTGTATAGAGTTCATCAGCATAAAGGCTGTCCTCACAAATCTCATCCAGAGAAAGAGAACGGAGGAACAGAGAACGAAGACAAAAAAGTGCGGGATTAAATTAATGGTATTTTCAGCTAATGAATCCGTTGGAGTTCACTTAGACCTCAACGATTTTACTCCAGTGAAACAAAAATCTGTACACCTAAAATCCCAAGTAGTACCCCAGTAGTTCTCAACAGGAGAAACCAATGGGGTAGGAGTTGAGGAAAAGAGGAAAAAACATGGGAACAAGTATAAATCGAGCACGGAAAGGCACAAAACAATTAATTGGAAGAAACAGAGACTACAATAAACTGTTCTTCAATGTCGGATACTTTATATCCTACATGCCGTCTTCCAACCCTACCCTTTTCTTGCCCATAACGCACTTGCCTAACATTCTCCTGTCTATCCACGTCCTTAGCATACCATTGCCAACCAAAATACTAAGCATTCTGCATATACCTTTCCTGCCTTCTTTGGACCTCTCCCAATAATTACCTCTCCTTCCCCACCATATCTAGTACTTCTTCGTTGGTTTCCCATACCATCTGCTTTATGTTTTACATCATCCTCCACGCCCACATTTCAAATTCCTCCAATATACGTTTATCATTTTGCTTAATTGATCATTATTCCGCGCCGTACAAAACCAAGCTCGATATCAAAGTTTGCACTGAATGGTGGTAGGAGGGTATCTCAAATAAAGCATCACGCACTGATCAATTCTCGAAAAATAATAAGTCTAAGAGTAACGAGGCAAAGAGTAACGAGAATTGACGAATATATTATGAAGAAGGAAGCGAAACATGGGAAGTGATATAACTTTTAAAATCCTTAAATAATTTGTAGAGGAAAGCTAATAGTATAAAAAGAAATTGTATCGAGTCCTACGAACGGTGGATATGCGCAAATTGGGAGCACCTTCCATTGATTTGAACATGACGAGGGGAATGAGGAAGGAGGAATGATGGCATCAAAGTTTGACCTTAGCTCTTGGCACGAAAACTACCTCGTGAGGTAGGCAGGTGCCCGCATGATAAGGCGACTGGAGCACACGAACAGCGTCGCGAGGTCGGACCGTTTAAAGATCGGCGTCGCGGTAGGCCGACTCCACGCACGCGATCACGACGACAGCGCGGCCAGGAGACGACGAGGCAGGCGCGCGGGCGAGCCGCCTCCCTGTTTCTTCTGCCTCACAAGGAAGTGCCGCCTTCTTAAAGAAAACTCGATACGAACATTTTGCCGCGGCATCTGGTACGATTTCTTTCAAGATTGAGAACATTTGCGGTTGCACCATCCTGATAAAAAAAATACTAATCCATAGTCCTTGCATGCTAAGCAAGAGAGAAATATGATAATTGAAGCACATATCAGCACCGCAACTCCCAAGTGCGAGGTAGCAGCCACGGGGAAATATGTTCGTGTTTAGCATGAGTGGAGAGTGACCCTAATCCAGCAAAGATTACTAAGGTTTACGTGAGTGGGGAGAGATATTTTTGCCGACGGTTTTACACGATCCTAAAAAAATAACATAATGAGCCAATTTATTTCAAAAACTTTTTTAGAGCAATAAAACGTTTTCCCAAAAAAATATCTCCATTAATTTATGCGACACACGCACGATGCATGCGAACCAAAAAAAAACACTTTTTGCTCTCCAATACTTCAAGTTCCTGGCCCTTTTGTAACTTAATCATAAGCCAACACTAACTAACATTAACATGAAGAGTAGCAGGGCACATGTTTCAGGGCCGAGTCAGGTTCTCAGATAGTCATTTCTTCAGTTTAGCTAGGCACTTGAAAGCTAATCCTGAAAGATACGAGAATACGAGCACCCTAGATTTATACTGGAATAAATTTGTGGCGTGACAGTTGCTGCTTAGGGAGAGTTGTTTTCAAGAAGCTTTAGTATAAAGTGCACATTAAAGATTTCCCTGTTCAAAATATCCATTGGATACATGGAAGGAAGAAATACAAACCTCTTCTTGAGAACTCTTGTGATTGCTTCGAGCAGGAGGACGTAGGGGAAGGGTACATATACAGGACTATAAAACGCTCAAACTTAGGGTTTACAGGTAAGTTCGGGTTCCAATATTTCCTTGGTAATCAGGATGAAATCTTGTTAAGCCATTAAGGTGGTTCTTCATTGAGAGTAGCTAGGGCTACTAGAACTAAACCGATTGGGTTTATATTTTCTGCGTAAAGTATTTCCCCCTTTGAATTCAATATTTACACATATTAAGTGTTTGAAAACGTTAGCGAAAATATTGACGGTTGATTACAGAGGAATGGAGCCAAGTTTCCGAGAAAAAAGAAAGCCATTTTTATTTCATTAATTACTCCTTAAAATGCTCTAAAACAAGAAGGAACTGACGATTCACTGTAGTTTCATCCATGCCAATGACGATTGCAAAGTAAAAACTACGCGTATGTTAGTACACTTGTATCTATTGATCGCAATTTTGAGTAAAATTCAGCCGAGAGGTAATTTAAAAGTGGAGCAAGAGCTACAGGAGTTTCTAAAGCATTCAAATTTTCATTGGTGAGCCACGAATCACCAATAATCCTGATTTACGTTGTCGACATTTAACGATATCTTTTGAATTAATGCCTGAGGTATCAGCCTACCAATTTTATTTAACAAATACAATGACAGCGCAAACCAATTATACGGACGAAAATATCTACGTCGATAAGCCACAGATTTTTTCCTCTATCAAGCTCCCTTATAAATTACGTTTTTAATAGACTCCACTCATTAAGAAGGTGAGAGCCAAATGGCGAAACCGAGTTCCGTTCTTGAGTGTTATTTTTACGACCCCTTATCAGAGGACAACTTAAAGAGCCTGTTCGGTCAGGAAAATGGATGGCACCGAAACTCAATCAAGGGAAACACGAAATTCTTTATCTCGCCGTCAAGTCTCGCCTCTTTAAATCCCATCTTTATTCCCTCCATGCCCGTCTCCAAAATGTGACCGCCCGAATGATCAAATGCCTCCCTCATTCCCCCAGTTCCATCACTCCACATCTACACGCTCCATAACATCCAGCCCGGTACCGGCAAAAATAAATACCCACTACTTCCCCGGCCTCGCGGGGACGGAGTGAGGACGAATTCCCTCCTGGATCTGCCTTCCCTCTTTCACCCCGAGCGCTGATACCTCTCTTCATGCCACTCCAGACCGCCTCCCGCATCCTTCCGCGCCTCAATCCGCCCACCGGGGGATATCGCACTCCCCCGCAACAGCCCAACCCCCCGTCGACAAATCTTTTCCCGTACACCCCGCCACCGCAGACACAACCGCTCATCTCCCTCCCACCGACGCAAGTCGCTCCCAAGCGCTCACGCAAAATTCTTACTCAATCCGTTCATGCCCTCTCCCCTCTGCTCCACATGCCCTAACCTTCTCCCTGCGCCTCCTCCATTATCTATTCTCTCTCTCTTTTCCCCCCAGCCACCCGCTCACGAGAAACTCACACATCCTCCACCCATAACCGCTTCCGAACACTCCTTCCCCTGTGGAGCCCTCTAGCTCTATTCCTGGAACTCCTTCCTCATTGAAGGAGTTCCATCCTTTCTTTGCCTGACCCTCCACAATGTTGTACCCGGCTTTCATCGAATGCGCCGCCGCCTCTCCTCTAACATCCTTCGAAGCTATCCACGCCCGCCGCCGTATATCCCTGATTTTCTGACGACCTTCATGCGGGAAATATACGATAGATGAAATTATATAAATATATGTTTCGTCATACGAGAAGAATTTCTCTTTTCTTTTCTTACTGTGTTGAGTGGGTTAGCTAGCTCCGAAATTTACATCGATCCAGGAAGTATGCAATAAATGTTTGTCATAATTGTATTTAGACCATGGATTTGAGTAGTTATACAATTCACTTGCCAAAGAATTATCACACATTTTTGTCATTACGATTACCACAAAATTATTTTACGTAGTTTTTTAAAAATCCTTTCCTGCACCACATTTTACATTTGAATATGCATGTGATAGGCAAAGAAAGAGGCTTGCAACAGGAGGAGGGAATTGAGGACAAAGACGTTGAGTTAAGATGTTAAGAAGGGGCTCGTGAAAACGTTGACATGGAGCGTAGTTATGTACGGCGGAGAAACATGGTCATTGAAGCAGGATGATAGGCGTAGATTGAAGGCTTTAGAAATGTGGGTGTGGAGATAAAGAATGGAGAAGGTGAAATGGACAGAAAGGAAAACAAAAGATGAAGTACTGGGTATAGTGGGCGAAGAGAGGGGTTTGTAGGGAGAAATCATATGGAGGCAGGAAAAATGGATGAAGGACGTATATATCGGAAGTGGAATGTTGAAAACTATAATAGAGGGGGAAATTTTAGGCCAACGAGGATTGGGAAGGAATACCTGTAGAATAGGGATGTTGGGCGGTATGAAGGGAGGAAGGAAGTGGACGGAGATGAAGAAGGGCTTTTTGTAGGGTAAGATGTTGGGTTACGTTTTGTGGGATTCATAGGTGTGTGCATCTAAAAGCCTATATTAACCGGCAGATTATCCAATAAAAAAATACGTCTAATATAAAAATGATTTCGGGAGAGGTTGCAAATTTTTGAGACAGTTCAAATACGCATCATGTACAGAGAAATGTCTCAATTCATGGGTTTTCTTGATAGAACATGATATTCAGTAAAACGTGGGGCGTATAGATTAGTTTAAATGGAAAGGATTATTTGAAAGTAGGAATTGATAATTATTACACAAAATGTGATCTGAATTTTTCAGTAGAAATTGTACAATATATTTTCAGCCTTTATATTTGATTTGAAACTCACTCCGAAACGCGGTTGCGAAATTCAAAACGAAGAAGAAATGCCATTAAATATTGCAAATATCCTTTAAGACCTTCACTCCTTTATTTAATAGAATCACCAACGCTTGGATATTAATCAATTAAAACATAAAGAACACAATTACTCAGCAGGGCACGCTACAAATTGCAGAATGAACGCGTATTCAATTTTTCCTCCATTACGAGTATGCAATTAATTATTACCGTTTTCCTTATTCACTACTTCAAGACGCCCTCAAGTCAACAAAGTCTTTCTATATTCCTCTGGATGTATTTTTAATGGAACTGATAAGTAAACGAATTCATTCAAAGGTGTTTATTTATCCAAGTAGTTGTACACAGTAACAGTAACAAGTATAACAATAACAGTTTTATAATGTAACAGTACAACTGAAAAGGAAGCCCCGTTATAGGCAACAAGCCTCCGTTAACTTAACTGGACAAAGTAAATGAATAGTTGAATTTCATACATGTATATTAGAGTAGGTTGCTGGATTGTGTTTTGTTAGGAGATACAAACTATTTATTTGGTAGTTGTGCCCATCCAAAACCTATCTTAACCGGTAGATTACTTATATATATTTGTATATTAAACCCCCATCTGCCTCCCATGGTTACCTCTTTCCAGAAGACCCTGCCACCTAACCGTTTCCTCTTCCGCCTGCCCCATCTCCTCCCTCTCTACTGCGATTGCATACCCTAAAGGATGTTTGCCTGCGCTTGCTGGTTGCTCAGCCCGGGGGAGTGCGAGGTGGTCTGCTTTCTCTTTCTCCCTTCCAATCTCACTCCTTTATTTAGGGGAGAGCTATATTTTGATCTATTGTGTGGAACGCAACAAATGGAATCCGTAATTTGGAAAAACACACGACGGAAAGGATTGAGCTGAAAGCTGAAACCGAAAACAGTAAGCGGGTCTTTTGTTCACCCTGGCATAATGGAATCCCAGGAAGACGTAAATGGATCCCCGTCATGTTTATGGCTTGAAATATGAAACTATGCCCAGGTTTATATTTTCTCGCTTAAATCAGACGCACGGATTGAATTCACAAGAACAATAGCTTCCAATGTTAACTATCACGACGATGTTACTATAAGATAATACAAGGAAACATACTTTCGAATTTAATTACGCGAAAAACATAACATCGATAATTTTAGTATTGATTAAAAATAATAAATAGGGAGTGTTTTCAAAATAGCATTTGTTCATCAGCTATAATGCTCTAACAAAATGTGCTGTGGTCACATTTTTATCAAAACTAGATGTTCTTGTATTATGAACTTTAGTCATTGAACACGCGCATTTTTTAACAAAGAAACAGTTTTTGACAATCCCATATTAGGGGAAAAGGCTATTTTATGCAGTTTAGAATCAATATTAGAAAAATTTATCTATTCTTTAAACTAAATCCAAAGAATAATAAAACACTATAAACACTAAAGATTGATCATTTGGTTGTAAGAGAGGCGATGGGCAAAAGAGCAGACGCGAGTTTTTCAAGTAAAACACAAAATATGAGTATACATTTAACATCCCCTTTTCTAAAGAGGGTTAAAAATTGTAAAGTGCATTAAAAAACCTATAAGCCTTAACCATGCCTTAAAGTGCATTAACAAACAAGAGTGAAACACTTCTTTATTATCTCTTATACCGAGAGGTACAAAAAATGAAGCTGTGCGTGAACTAGAACTTAGCCCTTCAAACGAGCACCTAAAACAAATTTAATGTCTCTAAAAAAGCAAAATAAGATTAACTCTTTAATTTCACTCAATATCACTATTTTGTACCAGCAGGTAAATATTTTTTTGGATTTTGAGATTATATTATTTTCACTCAGTAATCCGACTATTCAGTCAGAATATTAAAATACCCTAAAATTGTAAAAAACACAACTTAAGTGAGAAATGTGTTTGAGGAAAGGTTCGCTAAGTTTTAGTATTTTAAAATAATGATACATAAACGAATATAAAGAATTCATTTTAAATTTTAATGGCGCTAAAAGTTATCCTAAAAGTATTACTCTATGAACAATCAGTGCAGCTTCGTTACGATGATAATTATTCAGGACCACCATCTTTTCCCCGCAATGATTAACCCCATTATTGCTCATTAATTATCAATTTTATGTTCGTGCAAATAATCAATAATCGATTTCCTTTCACACAAGCAAAGTATTTCATGACCCACTACATCTGCCTGGGATTATATATAAATCCCTAACAAATTTCCATCGATGACTGACAAAATGCATATCGAGTCATCTTCATCTTTCCTGCAATGCATATATGGTCATACTTATGCTATTATACACAACATAAACGGAAAAATATCAAAATTCGATCAACATTTTTCCGTGATACGAGTGTTACAGTAGCAGCTACTACACTTACCATTCCCGGAAAACTGATAATAAACGGAAGCATTTGGTTCGACGAGCATCTTGGATATATACTCACCTGGAATGAGGAAAGAAACACTAATAAAATACTGGTAAAAACAACATTACTTACCCAAATAATATAACCATAAACGATTCCGCTATCAACCGGAAGGTAGGTAGAATAGGCAGGAGAGATCGTTCATCCCATGCTTAGCCCAACGGGGTTGTCAAAATCACAAATCAAAGTGGGGGAGCGAGTACCTTTCCCTGCGCCATCTATGGTTTCCCAGGAAGTTTTATTCCACGAAAAATCAAACAGCATGAGTGAAGCTGAGGGTGGTCAGAGGTTTGCTTGGAAATCGAACCCTTGGCAACCGGTCAGTAGTCCCATGGACTGCCACGTCCCACATTTAATACATAAATGATCAATATTCCGCCATGTAAAACTGAGTGGGAAATATATCGGGAAATACAACACAGGGTTAAATGTTTTTAATGAATTTGTTCACTAATTAAATATAATTTTCACCCTTAAGTTGACTGCTTCACTTGATGTTTTTTCTACCTCTGCAAGTTGGATTTTACAATGCATAAGAAAGTCCAAGAGGCAATTAAAATTACATAAGTATAGTTCTGAATAACATATTGTTGTTGCTACACTCGAATTATGGCAAATTAAATACCCGAATACGCCAACTCCAAACTTTGTATTTCCACATAAGTATTTAATACAAGGACCTAGACTACAACGCGTAGCGTTATCAACAGGGATATATTTACAAGTATGGAAATACGGAAAGCATTACTTTAAGTCATGAATCGCTTCCACAAAGTAACGCTGGAAGCTACTCGTACATAGCGTAAAACATCTACGTTACAACGATATTATACCCTTTTCAGTTTTTTCCTTGCACCTTAATACTAGGGGTAGTGGAGCGTATCTTCAACACTTGGACGTGGGCGATGAGACTGCTAAATACAATGAATTTCATACCCATGAGTAAGCTCGAGTGGAGAAGGAATTATTGCGTAGTTTTGAATCACTCAGAAAGAGTTAAGAATTTCCTTCGTGTTTTACCATAATAGCGCGTAACTACAGCCTGACCTTAAGCTTAATGCCCTATACCTGACCAGCAGCTTAATGCCCTAGATACACCTCCAAATCACTAGGATACAAGATCCCAAGCACTTCGTACGCAAGACAATGTGCACTTAATATGGATTGGGAATCTTATACAAAAATAATTTACGCGCAGCCACCCTCACCTGTCGCGTGCGCATGGATTCGCATGAGCCATACTCAACGTTGCCGGCGCCGCCGTCGATACCCCTTGTCTCGCTCTTTTTGCTTGCATAACCAGCTAAAGAACAACAAAACGTTAAAAAAATGAATAGGATTCCTCGCTTAAGCCCAAAGGGAACGAAATGCAATCAAAATGCAAATCAGGAGAATTCGTCTTTCACTTCCCCTCTATTTAAGAGGATGGTCAAGTTAATCTGATCTAGCAATAACAAAGCATAACTGCAATTAATATTGAATAATTCAAGAAGTGAAGACTAAGAATACGAATAAACTGTATTATAGAAACCGTAATGCACTACGAACGATGAGTAATCATCTGCATGAACACCTAGTCGGCCTACGTATTATATTCCCTGCAAATAAATTCAATTTATTTCTTTTATTTTCTCCTCGGTAAACGGTACATGCTGTCACGAACATGCTAATAAATCTCAAACATTTCTTTACAAGTTTTCTTATCGTACGAAGAATCAAATGTTGAAAGAATTTATAAATCATTTCTCAATTTCCTGATGCAAATGTTACTTGTCGAGTAAATCCTCGCCCACCTCCGGTACTTAAATCAAGCGGCTCACAACTCGCCCTCAAGCCTTAACTCTGCTGATCGGGTCGTTCGGCTCACATTTTCTTCTTCATGGCGCACAAAACAATCTAAGAATTGAAGATTTGAGGAGACAATATGGAGGATTTATGTCATTGCCTACACAATGGATACATGCCATGAAAGAAATAAGGGAGGTGCATACATGAGTGAGTTTATGTATATATATATATATATATATATATATATATATATATATATATATATATATATATATATATATCCATGATTGTGAATGTATGTGTATATACATATATACATTGTATGTATTTGTATATACACTATATATATATATATATATATATATATATATATATATATATATAACCATATACACAGTAATCAACCCGAAGGTCGGTTTAGTAGGTGATGGTAGAGATCACCCAGCACTAAGCCCTATACGGCGTGTGAAAATTCACAATTCAGGGTAGGGCGGCCAGTTTGGGTGCCGGTTATGTTTATGTTATGTAACTGTGCCGGTTATGGTTTCCCAGGAAGACCTGGTACCCGAAAAATCACTTTAGCTTGGGTGGTGCTGCAGGTGCTCCAGGCATCGAACCCGGGACCCTCCGGTCAGCAGTCCAACGCTCTACCCACTGGACTACCGCGACCCACATATATATGTATATATATATATATATATATATATATATATATATATATATATATAAATATATATACATATATATGTGCGTTATAGTAAAAATTTCAAAATTATTACTTTAAATATCTTTTCCTATCACAATATTTACTGCGGATGGGATACATACGGAGTAATTTTAGTCAACTAACCATATCTACGGGTATTGACAATTCTTGTTCTCACTTAATAAAATCATTTTAGTTTATGCTTCTAAGGTATACCGATATGTAGTGAATCGTCAATTTCTAAGATGCATGCCATATATGATATGTCTTAAGCTCATCATGCGCTAAAATATGTTCCCTTATTCATTCTTGGTATGTTACAATATCTTCATCCCAAAAAAATATCTCCCATGATGATACATTGAATGTTTAGAAGTGCCACTTCCTTTTACGAACTTTTCTGTTGAGATGAAAATCAGCTTAAAACATGAAGTGATTAATACGTATCTTACAATAATAAAGTAATTCACTGGTGCATGAAATAAGTTAACTTTGTACCGAAAATTCTTAAATATTTTTTATAATGATAGGAATATGGATAACTGATTTACGAATCTCATAAGAAGCCTCTGATAAGATTTATGGCTATTATTATCATTTAATCAAATCAACAAGATTCCTGATTTAATTTCATACACACATTTAAAAGTTTCGGTACTATTAAGGGAAAACAGAAGGAATGGTAAATAAAATGAAAATGTTTCCTAAGAAATGTTTTCATCAGTTGAATCTTTGATTTTCCTCTAATATTATTGCGCTGTATGTTTTAATAAATCAGGACCTAAAAACACGCGAACAAGAAAACAGAAGGCCTAATTGATTATATCTATTCCCAATCCATCAAAAGGAATATTTCCTCCTCAAACAAGTTTAAATTTCCCTCGATCCCTCAGATACAGTCATCATAGTTAGGTGTTCCTTTCCACATCGCGGATTTTTTTCATCTCGCACTTCTTGCTCATTATTTACCTTCGTGGCCCTAAATTAGAGAATAAAACATTACCTTTTTGCAGTACATTCTTTTGTCTACGTCTAAGCACAACCCCGCAAGTTACCGCAAGGACATGTGGCAGGGGCTGTTAGGACACCAGCCATATATGCAGAAATATTAGTTCTTACATGCATTTGAATATATTAAATACCACACTTGAAGACATACATTCCTACATGCACAATCATACAATTATCGGTTAGTTAGATTAAATATTGAAACTTTAGCCTATAAACTAATATATTCTGGCACTTTGGTCCGATTTTGTTCCTAGTTCATATCGATCGGTTGGTTGAGCAGTCAAGCTGCCTCAAAAACTCCTCCCTGTGGCCTCGCCCACCAACATATCGTACCGTACGCGCGTATACGGTGAGTGCTCAGAGCGGCTGGTTTTCCCGGCCGACGTCGTGCCTCACCGCGCCTCCCGATCCGCCCTTTGCATAAGTTGCACTCCGACGATTGGGATTCATTTTCATTGGAAAACGTTTGCAAGAGCATTATGCGTCTGCATATGGACATGCTCTGAATGCTTTTAAAGTTTTAAATTCCGAGTTTATCTCAGCTATGGTACTCTTTCTTGGGTCTAGGCGAATTTCTTCCCCGGAGATTGCATCAAAACATTTAAAAATAAAAATGAAGTAAGAGTTAAATTAAAAAACGAAATCTTATAGGGCAGATTATAATTAAGTGCTTTTCACTGGAGGAATCGCTTGGAGGTATTATGATCCTTCATCTTTCGCAGGAAATATGACATCGTCAATCTTTCGGCTCTACACTTGATCTCACTAATCTTATTTTGAAGATTTTTCCCACCGCAATAAGTTGGGACTATTAAGAAATTTTTCATATCATCAATAAATGACCTGCTTCCGATTTAAGCAAGAAATTTAATTTGTAAACACTGTTAACCAGACAACATAAACATTGAAAAAATTTGAATGCATTAGGTTGCATTCTAAATATGTTACTCAAAGAGTGAAATTTAATCTCCAGCGCCTTATTCTTTATTCCAGGATAATAATTTTAATAATGGTTTTTATTTTCATTTTTACCTGAATGCTCTAGTCAAAGGAACTTTGGTAAAGCAAATGATAAATTAATATTCATGAAATGAATGAATGTTTTGGCAATATGTTACTACAGAGGTTAATAATCTACATCTGATTTGACCAATCTGTCTCTGGTAAAAAACACGCCGGAGGGAAAACTTAAAATAAGAGGGCCGCAGTTAAGAGTTAAAAAAATTTCTGAATTAGCTTCTTCCAACTCAACCACTAATTTCATCCAACTAACTGCCATAAGGCAGTTAGCCATCCGGCTAACTGCCTTTGCTAATAAAACGAGTTCTAAAACGTCTCCATAGAAGTAACAGTGAGAGTGAGAATGCCACTTCACTGCCAGCAGCGCTTTTCCTCTATTGGATTACCCTCGGGCGACAGTTCACTTTCCCTTATCTTCCACATTCTCCCGAAAAATGACTCTATTAGTCCCAGGCGGAGATGAAACAATACAGGAGGCCGCGGGGAGCAGAAAAAACAATAGAGTGGGAGCAAACCATAGTTTGTGAGCCAGCGATGGGCATTCGAAAGGAGCATAGGACAGAGAGAAGATGATAATGACAAAGAAAGAGGGACATTTAAGAAATATGAAGAAAGAGGGACATTTTTGAAATATGGGGAAAGAGCGACTATGGGTAGTTCTAAAAATCGAGAGACACAGGTGGCATGAAATAGGGAAGAAGGACTGTGGGATGAGAGGAAACGACGGATGGACACTTAAGAAATGGCCAAACCCTTTCCACACCGGAGCATGGGGTTCATTTTTTAGGAACAGGTTCTCGTGGCCGCAGGAAGTAATTTGAAGTTTTTTTCTGTTTCCAATCCTTTTTCCATTTGCTTCTAAAACTAAAACTATATGTCATATCTGTTGCCCTAAACTGAATTCCAACGATTTTTAAGAATTTCTCGTACCTGAAGGGTATCTGAAGATGTCACGTAAGTGATGAAATCGGTAGTACCATAATAATAAAAATGTTTGGTGAATTTCACAAAGTTTGTCTTATTCCTCAAGATAAATGTTCACAAGGTTGAGTCCGATATCATTGAAATATTTCTCGCTAGTTATATTCCGTCGTTTGTTTGAAACTGGCACAATCCAAGCGGCCGATAGTCTGCTAGTGGAAGTTCCCACCTGAAACCTCAATGACTGTGAGACCATCCTCCTTTTCCATCCAAGATCTGAATCCTCGAGTCTGGACAGCACGAGTGGTGTCCAGACTCGAGGATTCAGATCTTGAGTAGTCCGATGACGCAAACACTTACGCCCCTGACACACACTCGTGCGGCAGCTCACAGGAGATAATTTAGTTTAATTTAATTGTAGATGGATTATATTGTTTTAGGCTGAAATTTGGGAAAATTCACCTCAAATGAATGAAATATACTTTGAAGTTTACACACAGTTGTGTGTTAGGCGCAATTAGATTTCACCGACAACTTTACAGATAAAATTCTTAAAAACGTATTGTGAAAGGTCGCGTAAACATCACAATGAGCACTTCAATCATTTAAGCATAGAAGAGTTACAGAAGTACTCAGAAAATACATAGGTAATGTGTTTACCCTCCGAAAAGACCGCAATATTCCACATTTTATTTTGTCAATTCAGGGCCGTCTACGTGAGAACTGAAAGTCTATGAGACCTAAAAGGGCAAGAAAATGTGTTTTCATTATTTCGGTCCCGGCGGGGGAGTAATCTGTTCGTCGCGGGATTGTTGGCACCAGGGGAATTGCGACGGAAGTCCGAGGAGGATTTCCCTGGAGACGTAGTAAAGGTTGGTGATGTTTGGAGGGTAGTGAAAGGTTTTAGAAGCCGAAAAGAGGAATAGGAAGAAGGGAGCGAGAGTGAGAGACCATTGCTTCCAATTCGATTGATGCAGTGGCAAACAAGCCACGTAATTATTCTCAATGTACCGACGAAAGTAATAAAATCCCTCCGCTGACCATTTTTGACACACACAAAGTAATAACGAATCTCACCTGATGAGATACGCCCATTCCTCATCTTCATTTACATAGAGAACAGAAAATTACTTATTTTATATCAATCAGATACCTAAATTTTTTAGCTTGAGCCAAACGTTTTCTTTTGAGCCAAACGTTTTCTTTTGAGCCAAACGTTTTCTTTTGAGCTAAATATTTTGGTTCAGTTGAGCATCAACGGTTAAGCTGACAAATTTTAATTGTGAAATCACCTCTCATGTAGGATTTTTAATTTCTATTTCATCAATTATATCTAATTCCGTAGGTCTTGCATTAATCACCTCCATTAGGCACCTCCAATTAACAGAGGTGCAAAGATATCCCATTTTCATCCTCATAATATAAAAGGATAATGTAAAAATTGACTTGATATACCTGAATAATTGGAATTAAAATCAATAAGAGACTTATCTTTGTACAAGGATACGATATGAAAGTTAAGTCTTTTATTATGTGTGCCTTTAACAGAGTTAAGACTGATAGCGTTGAGTTGATGGAATTGGCATTGAAAAAATCAAACCAAAATTGAGCATTTCTACTAAGTGGTAGGATCAGTCAATCTCACTAAGAGTGACTATTCATCCTAGAGACGAATAAATGGCCTCCGCCCCATGTTTTGAAGCTCCATAAAATTCGGGTTCATTGTTTTTTTTTTTCAAAATACTAACACAAATGCTGTTTTCGTTCATCCCTCTTGGAACGACAATGACCGCTGCATTAGCATGTATTTTTTATTAGTATGACGTGCTATGCATCATAGAGTATCCTAAAGTTATGGCTGCATTTCATGTTTGGTTTATTTCAACAAATGGTAGTTGTATTCATGAGTTGACAATGCGTGTCTGTTTGGTAATAAGAGGTTTCAAGATTCAATTCATTTGAGTAGAATGGATATAGCAGCGAAATATTGAAAATTTCATCATCATTGAAAATCAAAACACCCCATCACAAAACGATTACTATGGAGAAATTATTAAAGTAAATGTTCACTCGCCAAAGTTAAGGAAAAAGGTCAAAATATTGACATTTTAGCGGATTCAGTAAAGAAAGACGAAGCAATCTAGCTTGTTTAAAATGACTAGGTGTGTAATGAAAACATTTGCATGGAAACCGAAGGGAAGAATACCTTAGGCTATGAAAATTTGAAGACAGAATTCAAAATTTAACAACAATCGGTTTTGCAATATAATCATTTTTTTCAAAATGAACCTATTTCCAATTAATAGTTTCCACGCTCACTCCAACATGCAAAACTTCGCGATGAGCAAACCACTGCACTGGCGCTAAAACGCTAAGGCAATTACACCACACCAACGCGCATATATTTAATTTCAAAAGCGCAAACCTTTATAAATAAATTGACCTTGATAGCTTTGAGACCAAGCCACAGCGGCACCACTGTGCGGGGCCGCTCGGCATAATTTAAACGTGGCGCCGTCGGCCGGCGCCAGAGACGGTTGGCGGTCCCCAGAGGGTGTCGCGCCTTCGCCGCTTGGAATTGAAACGGCGCTGCTCTGCCGGGAGGACTTTTCGGAGGCCTTGCAGAGGAAGGGGGAGGTGCGGCAGGGTTGGTGGGAGGGCGATAGCGGGGAGGGCGTGTGCGCCGCCCACTCTTCTATTTTTCACCCTGCCGCTCCTCCGCTTACGTCATCGGCGGAGAGAGGAGCGTCCAAATCCCCAATGGGCGCCCAGGACTAATCTTCGGAGCAAGTGGAGGCTGGCGGGGCGAGGGCAGGGTGGGGAGGGGGTGCAGGCTTCTCTGGGGCTCGAAAAGGGGAGGTTTCGAGGGCAAGTGTGAGGTAGAGAAAGGATGAGAGGGGTAGAAGTGGAGCGGCAGGTTTTCTTAGGCAAGGAAAAATTTTTGAAGGAAGATGAAGAGATAGGGAGGGAGGTAGGTATTGGAGCACACGGCCACGGAATCCTTTATTATTAAGGTTTTAGGGTACAGGCATGGCACGATCCTCTTTTCCCAGAGCACGATTTTTCTTCATCATTCTTCCTTTATTTTCATCATTTTTCCTGGCTCTCGATATCAAACACGTCAAGAAATGATATCGCCTCGGCAGAAAGGCTTCTCGTCGTCATTTCAACCTGGTTAAAAAAAGCGCACTCGAACCTTCTCCGGAAAACAATCTTCCATAAAATTTAATTCGAATATCTTTATTCTCCTCCATTACCCAATAATAACCAGGTTGCTTTATACGAAAATTCTGTTAAAGTATACGATCTAATTAGAAGCTGGTATGAAAAAAAACAATTCATTTAGTTTTATTTGAGAAATTGGGATTCAACATGAAGTCTCCATCATATGATTTACCGGAAATTTTATGACGCGTGTCTTGCTATGGTTATGCCTTTTACCAAACAACTAATTCTAAGTAAGGCTATATCGGTAGATTATGGAATTGGTTTTAATATACCATTTACAGTAAATTATAGCGTAGAATACGTTTGCGAATGCTTCCGTGGAATGCCTTGGATGAATATAATTTAGTTGCAAATGTACACGGATTTCTATCTGCGCATTATGCTTGCAAAAATCTCTCAACTCCAGTCGGGCGAAGAAGCCGACTGAAACGCTTTGTATTTGTAAACATGACTGGTTAACAAATATACGTGAGCTGTCCAGAAAGTAACTAAAGTTTCGGCCTAGCGTGGAGCGTACCCATCTTGGTGTCTAAACGTCCCTGCACTCCCTACACATCCTGCTGTGGTAGGGTGCAGTCTGTGGTTCTTCTACTTTGCTGATTGTGGACTGCTAAAATGTGTGCTGCAATAGATGTCCCTACGAGTTGTGAAGTGCAATCTGCAGGTAAAAAGCCGCAAGCCAATTGAAAATCATAGGTAACTTTGTGAAGTGTACGGAGACGGAATAATGAGTGAAGGCGGAGTGAGGCAGTGGTGCATGAAGTTTAAAAATGGCCCCACCAATATTTCCGAGGACCGCAGTGGTCGGCCTAGCCTTGTGACAGATGAACTGACGGTGAAAAATGACAAAAAATACGTGAAAATTGGCGATTAACAATTACGGTTACCTCGCTAGACGTGGCTTGCATCACAGCGCTTTGACAGGGACACAGAATTGCACGCGGGTGTAAACAAGGGGTTAATAATGTAAGGCGGCAGATTTCTTCAGATACGGAATTGCAAAGCTTGTGTATCGTTAAAATTAATGCCTCAACTTGAATGGCGACTATGTAGAAAAACTGTTTAAGAATGTGCCCTTCAAATGCATACAATAAAACTTTGTCTTGTCGCTAGGTTCACAGTTTATTTCAAAACGAACATTTTTTTCTGGACTGCTTTCGTATATTGAGCAATGATATTACTTATTATAAACTGTCATTTTTACCTGAAGATAAAACTTCGGCTGTATCCAATCGTTTACCATTAAATACGGTTTACAATTTCACCGGCTGATTGGTCGTCGAATTTTATCTAATGTTAAAAAAACGTATTCTGAAACTAAAATAAAATGTGAAATATAACACATTCCCCTCTTTTATGACCTATTATCTGAAATTGAACGTCATGAAGTACACGCCCACAGAAAACCTCTTACAAAACGAATTGCTGTCGACAGCTTACTTAGAAAGAGCAAACAAGTGTTCCAATCCCCGCAAGCTTCGATCTGTTTTCGCTCCAGAACGAAATTAGCATTTCTAGACTGCACAGTATTAGAAGACTTTCGAACAAAGTGGGTCGAGAAGAGCGGAGAGATTCTAATAAATACTTTCTAGGGCTTCGCTCCACATATGGAGAGAATTTCAGCCGTAGTAACATTTCCATCTACATAGGTCGTCAGTATTTGTCCTAAAACATTTCTTTCTCCGAACCCATGCTCCAAGATGCTACCCTGGAAGGAAGGACCGCTTAAGATATCCGCTGAATAGTAATTAACTGGTAAGGTGCAAATAAGGCTGAGGGGTTGACTATGAGACTATCAAAGAAACGGTTCACGACTAGTATTTGTAAAAAATGCCAAAATTAAAATTAAAACAAGTCAGAGCCTATCCATTGAATACTACCTGTATATATAGTCGCATATGTTTGACATTTCCTTGTCCTCACCTCTCATATCGTCCTGTATCACACATTTACGACGTTCCCTCCTTCAGTAGGCACTACTTCAAATCTCCATATTTATAAATGCAACAAACATCTCCTCACTTCACTTTTGTACATTTAGAGCATCGCAAATATCCTCTATCTACTGCAGATATCGTATCTACCTCTCCAGTCACTAGCTGAGGCATGGAAGTAGGATAATTTATGGTGTTCTTTGCAGTTAACTCTGCGAAAATCAGGCAAAATCAAATATAATAAGTCTGGAATTTCCTAGAGACGAATTGTCTCTTACTTTCAAGTGGAATACATAAATTGAGTGGATCGGATATGGAGAAATCGCGTGGGCACGAATATGATGGAGTACCTGACACGCGAGGGTTATTCAAAGCAGTGCAGGAAATAACCCAAAAGAATTATGAACCGCAGTCATCAATGCGGAGGTTGGTTTGGTTTGGTGAAGATGCGGCTCACTTCAACATAAGGAATCCAAATCTCTTTACCGATGCCACCTCATGTTTTATAAACAATTGTGTCTCCCGATTGTCCAAAGGTGTTATCCCGGGAATGAACCCGGAGCCTCCTGTTTAGTAGGGCAACCCTTTAGCACCTGGCGTAATCGCCTACGAAATATTTAACATCCAAAAGAGTGAATACAAAATAATGTAAAAACTAAAATGAAAAAAACGCATAAACTATTCATTTTTTACCGATACTAATCAATAAAAATTACTTTAGGGTATGCAACCGCTTCATTAGACCGGTCTTCAACAGGGCGAACATCTACGTAATTAAGTCAATGATGAAAATCTATTAGAAATAGACCTGTCTCTAATACAATACATTTATCATACGTTCTTATAACAATAATGCTTGATTCAGCAGAAGTATTTACCAGGAAATATGACTAAAATGATATCTCATCTTCTCATTTTCAGGAACAATATTTATGATTATCCCTCACGCCATTTAAGGGGAGTTGTGCTTTGCTCGTCGTTCACACCAATGTACGTAAAAAACCTACTACTTTTCACGCAGGCTTTGATTATAATGAAACCAAACATCTACCCAAATGAAGAGAATTTTTATGAATTCAAATGTTTGTGAATCATGAGGTACGAAAAGAGTCATACTTCATGTATTTTCTGCAAATACAGTTCTGATAATCAATTGTCTCATGAAAATCACATTCTCAACTTAAACTGATGGCCTCTAAGATGAAAACAAAATACAGAGAACACGCATAATGAACAACATGAAAACTTAATTATTGGAGTCACGAGGAAAGGGAATGACAAATGAGGCAATAATGAACGTCAAAAGCAATGTGAAATAATGGATACACTCGAAAGAATAATTTGCTATAAAAACTTGAGAATAAATCGTCAAGGGCGATACAACACACGCATGGGAATATATTATAAACAGTTACGTAATTTTTGCATTATTGCAATACCTTTCACTTGTATTTCGGTGATGAAAGCCTTTTAGATATCAATAATTCGTGAATAAAAGCAAACTACAAAACTCACTAGAAAAATTAAATTCAGATACATGCGGCAATAAATAAGCTTAACTCTAGTAAAATATACTGCCAGGAGAGAGATTTTGAATTTGCATTTAGCTAATGACCTTAAAAACCGGTTCCTAAAAAATAATTACTAATAATTAAAGAACCGCAACGAAGCCAGTTATAAATAAATAATACCAATGCCATCCTTGTAGACGCATAGAAACGGTCAGATGAATAACAAGCACCTGGGCGAGGAGCCAGGCCCTATGGCCTGGGCGGGCTGTCACAAATCCCGAGGGCCGGAGATAAATTCCGAGCTGTCAAGAAATGAACCGGGAATAAATAAATCCCGTCCCTCATCAGCATTATTATAGCATTAATTGGCGTGGAGACAAGATGGCGAAAAAATGATAAAACGAGCCGAACGAGTTCTCATAATGAGAATGGCAGCGGCGACTTCATTCCTCAGAGAAGCACGATGCGGGCCTCCCGAGACTCGATTGTGCTTGTGTTTTTACGCTTTGCAGGGGAGTGGGGAAGTGGCAGGGGCTGGGGGAAGCGAGGGGGATGGCCGGGGAGGAAGGGTGGGGGCGCGTGATGAGAGAGTGAGGGAGAAGAATGCAAGTACTCGGGTTAAGCACGTAACGTATATCGAGATGATCGTAAAAGAAATAAGGAGCGGGTGGGAAGAGAAGCGGAGCGAGAAGAGGGACTCCGCCCTTTCAGACAACAGATCCTTGAATGCGATTGGAAAGTGGGAGGATGAGAGGAGAGAGAGAGGGAGAAAGGAATAGGTATGTCGGCATATCACGTTCAAAGGGAGATTGCTTCGGATGAATGAGACCTGGTGAGAGGGAATAAAAGACGGGCACGGGGCGGGCGTCGCGCGGGAGACGCGACGCAAGTGCGCTAAGAAGTAAACATGTGAAGGCGACGGAGGACGTTTGTTGGAGGGAGTCACGGGAAGGGAGGGAGGGAGGAAAGAGGAGACGGGAATATTGAAGCGCATTAATGAAACCGGAGTGTTAATGCGGCAAAGGAGAAGAGAGAGACATAACTATTCGGCAGACATGTCGTAGAGTTCTCGGGAAAGGCGTGATCACCCGAATGTGATGCCATGAGGCAACACAGAACATCAGCAATTCACGAGCAGCTTTCTAGCCGACCTATGGATTAGAATTGAACCTAAGGATTAGGTAATTCAATTTGTTATGATTTCTCAATTAGTAACGAGGGAATAAAAATATATGCTCGTTTATTTTATCAGGAGGACAAATTCGTGGTATTCATCGGCTAAAATATAACTTATAATTATATCATTAATAATGAATTCAGCAATAGGAAGACTACCGCTTAAGGTAGGTTTTAAAATATAATATGACTGGGAGACGAACATTAAAAAGAAATAATTCATGGAAAAATAATCTGCGGAAAATATTCCTGATGATATTTTACCTTGATTTCTTCGAAACGATATAGTTCCGACTGTATGCATTGCAATGTAAATGAACAAGTACGAAATATGACGGTTGTAATTATTTTGAGACGCGATTTTATTTTCTCACACTAAGAGCACTGATTACAATACATGGAACAACCTTCACAAACTCGTATTAATGACGCAATCATGATACCAACATGATAATAACGCATTACTACTGTAAACTATTCAATTAATTCACAAATTGATAATAATAATAATACATTATTTTCCTATTGGAAAGCAACTGGATGAAGTTTGGAGGAAAGACAGGTGCTTGCCAGGAAGTTCTAGAATGCAGAAAGCTAACACTTGTCAGCAAGAACAACACCTGCGTTTGAATTTAGGTTCCTCCTTTAAACCGTAATGTAAGACCCTGTAATTAAATAACCATTTATCTACGCATAACAATTGATATTATATTATAAGAATGGCCTTGCATACCATATTTCATATGATATATGAACAATATTTTAAATTAATCACACGGTTAAACTAGGGATAGCATAGGCTTAAGTGACGATTAATGTTAAATTCAGTTAATTTGTTTTGACCAATAAGGACATCTGGTATCATGCGTATATTGACGGATACCGGAAACAAACCAGATAAAAACCTTACCTCTTTGCAGTTTAGGTAACGGCGAATAGAAGCAAAGTTAGTAAAATGTTAGAAAAAAGAGCTTTCACGAAATAGAAAATGAAAGGAGGATGAGTGATGGAAAAATATCGAGATCTAGTTTGAGCGACAAAAAGTTACGGAAGAACGGTAAGATGGCGTCCGATGAGGATAAGAAGCGGTGTGGCTTTAAGGTGATACCCTCTGGAAAGATGAAGCATGGAGAGGAATGAGGAAGAAAGGGTTTTCCAAAAAAAACAAGAGAAAAGGCGCAGGATGTGGCGAGCAAACAATGGAACTTGGAAGGTGATTTCAAGACTTCCCTGGCGAAAGATGTGAGTTGGATACATGAGAGATACACAAAGATTGTGTATCGAGGATCAGTATGGAAAGGGGCCCCGGAGAAGGATGGGTTTTGGGTGAGGATTGGCCAACATGAGATCAAATAAGAGGAGAAAATAGAAGAGCAGTGTTGAGTAAACGTTTGGATAAGGACGTGCGGCAAAAATCACACGCCAGAGTGCGCCACGGCACCGTCCCATCTTCTACATTTCACGAGAGACGAAGGGACAGGGACAGGAACTTCAATTTTTTGGTGGGATATGAAATTAATTTAACAGATAATAGTCATTGCATATATTTAATTGCATCCTTTAAATAAGACAGGCTGGGAATATTTTTCATTAAAATTAAATCAAATGCCTGGATATAAGGGAGTAAAACTCTTTTCTTTTATTGCACTTCAACTTTTTTAACACAGTGGTTCGGGAAAGAAATTAATATCTTGGCTTTATGCTGTTTTAAATACGAGATGCTCAATCAGGTTCCATGCCTTAAATGACTTAACAATCAAGTGGACCATTGATGGGGTGTTTTCTCCTCCGTTAAAATTCTGGCAGGCACATGGTAAATCTTTTAGATTATAGAACACCACGGTACTTAGTAGTACTCAGTAGGAAAGAAGCCAAAGGGTATCGTTATATTTACATATATATATATTTATTTATTTATATTTAAAATTTACACAGATAAAAGTAAAGATATTTAATACGAAGGGCATATCGTAATGATGGACGTCAGAATGCATTTGGTTAAGAGAGACAAAGGAATTTTCTCTGTACCGTTTGGTACCTTGTGTCCATCCAAAACCTTCCTTATCCGATGGATTACTGATAAAAATAATAATAATGATAATAATAATGATAATAATAATGATAATAATAATGATAGTAATAATGATAATAATAATGATAGTAATAATGATAATAATAATAATAATGATAATAATAATGATAATAATAGTGATAATAATAATGATAATAATAATGATAATAATAATGATAATAATAATGATAATAATAGTGATAATAATAATGATATTAATAATGATAATAATAATGATAATAATAATGATAATAATGATGATAATAATGATGATAATAATAGTGATAATAATAATGATAATAATAATGATAATAATAATCATAATAATAATCATAATAATAATAATAATGATAATAATAATGATAATAGTAATGATAATAATAATAATGGTCATGACGTATTTTATGCCATTTCTGCTGGTGACTGTAAAAGGAAGGTTAATGTAAACCAGTTTTAACAATGTTCTTCATAAGATTTACATAACCTTTGGGGGCCTATCCCATGCTTACCTCGTAATTTACTTGTAGGCTATTTCAAGTCACGAAAATGAGCATGCTTGCGTCAAAGGTCACCACTGGATTAAGAATAATGGCATAAATACGGTGCATGCGATGTTTGCTAAGAAACAATAATGAGAGAGTGATTTTTTCTCAAGTCTAGAATTTTCAGTTTTATTACAGAGCATTTGAGAAAGAAATTCATTTCTAGAATCTGGGAGCATGCGGAAATTGTGTGGAAAAAATTCAAACAATTTTTTAATTACGAGCGATCAAATATTAATACAAAATACGGCTTATAAGATATATAATCCAATGGTTTGGGAATTTCATTATGAGCGTGGAATTTTCGAGATACTTGGGAATAATTTAATACGAGTATGTTTCATCTAAAAAGACAGAATCAAAAATAAAATATCAGGAAAAATCCAATCATGTTGATATACATTCTAGAAAATAACCATTCCGGAAATAAACATTATGTAAACTTTGAAATTACCATCGCTTCCATGGAATACAGAAAATGGTAAACCATTAACTAAAATGGCTCAAAATGCAAGAGATTTTTTTAAGCAACTTCACTCCAAAAATGCTTAGAATGATATAAAAACAATTCGGCACTCAACGTCCATACAGAAATCTATCTTCAACGCAATATTTATTCAAATTTATCCCAAATGGCAAATAAACGTAGAATACTTGGATTTTCAATTCTTTAAAATTAAAATTGTAAAAATAGGAGGATTTGATATTTTCTTATCAAGCAATCTCAAAAAGGATTTTACAGATCATTTAAGGCTTACACGATTCAAAAATAATTGCAAACACATATAGGATATACATTAATTCATTTATATATAAAGGAATGTGAGAATGGGAGATGTTTCACTTTGGTGAAATTGCAGAGAGACTCATTAACCAGCAAATTCCTGGTGTAAACCGACTGGGTTAAGTATATGAATCTTATTGATTCTCGCATTCCCTGGACGTCACAGAAGTAGGTACCTGGTGGTACGATTAAGATTTTGAAAGTAATTCATTCACGCATAAAGCCATAAGGTATTCTATAGACATTACGTCAAAAAAAAGAAATAATCGTATTTTCATGCCACACAACATTCTCCGTTGTCTGCGAGATGAAGGAAGAATGGCTTCTTGTCGTGCAACATGTGTCGAAACCCGTATTCTGGCTGTAAGTAACTTAAAGGTATTATACGTGTAGTGTGGTCAATCGATCCGGTAAATCGTATGAAGAAGCGCATATGCTTGTTCTCAATACCGGATTTAGCAATAAAACCATTTTTCACATCACTATTCACGCAATTATCATTCGAGTCCTTATTTCCTTTCAAATCATTTTCTGAGAAAGGTGGGGCATTCGATTCATTCCGATACCAATTCACTAATGAACTCACGCATGAATTATTACTGAGGGAACAACAAAATCAATAATCTAAATAAAACTTGGTGTGCCGAAAAGTGCATGGCCGCGAATTTTACGTGCACCCTACAGTGAGACAGATGACCACAAATTGGAAATCCCGTAAGGGATAGCTGAATATGAAATCGAGGGCTCTGCCAACGGACTGAACAGGACGGTCACAAAATAAAATCTAACTCGTGAAAATAGCAACGAAACCACCTCGCATAATGATCGGACTCTCAAATTCCCAGAGCGCCACGTAAATCGTTTTACTGTGGTATCCCTCCTCCCCCGGGGGCTTGCCGGGGGGAGCGGGAGGGGGGTGGATAGGGAGAGATGATGGGGTGGGGTGGGTACCGAAGGCCGAAAAGATATCGCATCGCTGCACTCGACGGCCTGATGTCGCTGACGTCACCTGGGGGGGTGGGGGTGGCCGAGGCTCCTCCCTCCGGCGCGCTCAATCGCCACGAGTTTCGCAGAACGTCCGCTGGGTACGCCACCGCCTGATTCCCAGGATTCTCTCCATAGTATGCATGTGATATGCGCCTCAGCTCACACCACCCTCTCTACCAGCCACCTCTATCTCCCCGCAACACCGCCCACACATTGAAACTGGTTCGCGACTCTGAATGCGCCTGGCGGCCGATGCGAAGGCAGGTAGTGGATTAGGGCGATAGTGAATTCAGATTAAATCAACCCAAATGACGGGAACAGCGATGCGTGCTTGCACCATTTAATTACCTCGTACTAAAATAATTGGAAGGGATACCAACTACGCCCTCAAGTTCATATGATACGCTAAAGATTTTGGCTGAAGATATTCAATTAAAACTCATCCCTTTACCCTCATCCCAAACATAGAACGCATAATGTTAAAAGGGTCTTGAAAGAGCTAACTCACTAGCAATACTCCCAACAAAATTCAACGTGATGTTACCTTTCCCTGATATTTTAAGCATGGAGATGTAAATTTCCGGTAATGAGTGTAGCGCCGAGCATCACCAAATCAGCCATTTTTATCATGCCAACTGCCCCGTAGGTAATCAAGCGACGACCTTTGAACGAACTATTTAAAAGAATAAAAAGAAACTTGCTGAAATTAAGTTATGACATCAATATTTTATCTTCGCATAATTTCAAGAGAACACACGGAGAAAAATCGATCTTTTTTGAAGATATAACATCGACTTTTTTTAGCTGGATTCCGAGCTCATATTATGTACAACGTTCAGAGGAATTAAAGTTGGTCGAGTATATATTTGAATCTTCGAAGCACAAATTACCTCGGTAGTCGGTCGACGACCTAACAACACCCGGAGCCTCCAAGGGTAGGAATTAGACACAGTACACGCAATCGAGACCATAATAGCCAGGAAAAGTCGAATTTTAACGGCAGGCGTGCATGAAAATTCGTTTTCCATATAATGGTCGGTTTAAATTGCAGTGAATATTCTTATTGGTACATATATCCGTTTTTGTATGCTTTAACGTACTTCAAGACATCTAAACCTAACCAAGAAGTTTATGCTGGCCTCCTTACTTAATTACACACTCTTAAAATGTATTTTCTTGGACTAGAGAAAAACACCAACTATGCAGATGGTACAATTGTAATGTCTCGTAATGAACGCGGAAACCAGGAAGCAAATACTAAAATGAATGTAGTAAGACGAATAAAAATGATCTGAAAATTTTCTATGCTAAACACAGAAAATTTAGTGAATCTGTTAAGCAGTCAAACAGAAGATTCCACAAAATACTCCGGATAGTGTGTTAAGAATGAAAATTCAATGGAAACATTGAATTTATAAGTCGGAGTAAAGTTAAACACTGCAAAGCTGTTAGGTATCATTTCAGGTGCATGTGTATGTAAGATGTAGTTTGAGTGTTTGCATGTGTGTGGGGTGTAAGTGTTCATGTATGAATGTATGCCATGTTTTTTTTTGTGGATGCATGATTTTGTGGTTTTTGCATGCGGTTTTTTTTCTTTTCTAAATTACGGGTGGTGTCCTAACACCCCCCGCCACATGCCCTTGCGGCGGCTTGTGGGGTATTAAGTAGATGTAGATGTAGATGAAGAATGAAAGTGTATCCAGAAACAACTATAAGGACGAAAGGTTTACATGATGTCTATCTTGTGATTGAAAGAACTGGTGATTATGCCCTACCACTTTCACGAGCTTCGCCTGGGAATATTTACATTTGGGAAAAATTGAAATTCCAGGAAAACCACAGGGGAGGCAATAACAAATAAATGTTCAGTAACTGATAGAGTTACAAGAGAGTGGAAGTAAAGTGCAGAGGAATTATGACAAAAGCTTGATCAATATCAAAAGAAAAGAAATAAAATGAAAGGATGCAAACCGATTGACTTCCTAGAGCAGAGTGAGATGATCTAAGATACAAGAGCTTATTAGAAAGAGAAACGCATTAGTAACGATGAAATTGCTATCATGCTGTCGGCCGGATTATAACAATAGTTTAATAGCAATAGTTTTTCAGTTTTTTTTAATAAAATGGAATGGATAATGTTGTGTATGGCATCGCTACGAAAACATTATTCTGCACCCTATTGGGCACTGATTGTTAAGCACTTTCCTTGGCTACCCCATCCGGCATTGATTCTACATTATCCACTTGCAAATGTTATGGAAGGGTGGTCGATGACATTCTGACGTAAGTCGACGCAGATCGAAATGCTAGTTGTTATTCAAACTTAATCCTCTGGAAAGTCTAATATCGGGTTGTACAAGCATCGCAAATATTAAGAGGTCTTCTTCCACCGTATAAGTAACATACACATTTGAATAAGTCATGAGGGCAAGAAATTTTGAAGCCCAATAAAATGGGATCTACCGCCGAATTATAAGAACTAATGGGTTACCTGTGTGCATGTGTGATGAAGAGGTCGGAAAATCGTGTATACCGGAAGCAAAGGTGACTGCCGCCAATTGCGGAGGACAAACGCCGGAAATCCAAATTTCCTCAGCAGTAACGAAGGTTTTATATGTTACAGAGGATAAGAACTCCAAGGTTTAGCGTTATAAATTGCTTGAATTAGAAGTTTTACTGAAATGAATTGCAACGATCATTCGTAAAAATTATTACTCCCTCATTATTTTACCTTTGTCAAAGCTAAAAGACGCTAAAAAAAAGATAATGTTTATTCACTGCTATATATACCTAAATTGTGAAAGTTAAACTAAACAGTTAAGTTTTATTCATCAATAAAATGCCAAATAAAAATAGAAAAATACTGAAAATTGAAAACTGTCCATCTCGAGACTATTAAAATTTGGGAAACAATCCGTGTTAAAATTTAATAAAATAATTATTCGCTCGATTAGCTGAGATCCGTTACATTAGCAATTAGCAATGGTACGCTTTTCGTAAAATTGTCAGCAATTATAATGTAGGGAATGTTTGGGTCTAATAAAATATAAATAGAATAAAAAGAATATTTACTCAAAAAAATATTGATGCAAAATTAATGCCTATTCATTGATAACAGGAAACATTCCAAATTACCGGTTCCGACCAACGTTAAATTTTATGTGGAGTTGATGTTTTCGCTTATATTATACAATTATCGAAACCAATTAAATATAGAATTATAATCAAAATTGATGATTTAATTGAATGATATTTAGTTGTAAATAGCAAAAAAATGGATCCATTAAATTAATCAAATCGATGTTTGTTTTGTCAAAAACTGTTTTAATAGACAAATTTATCAAGATCGTATTATAACTAGAATGATAACTCACTCTGTTTTATCAACCAAAAATTTTCGTTCCTAAGATAACCAACCGCCAATTAAACTGACAATCATAAAAATGTAACAACAGATATAACAAATATTTTGTTCGATTTGTCAATTTTTTTGTTTTAAGAAATGCATAGAATTTACTTCACTTTCGTTTACAAAACGAAAATTATTCCTTCGATCATTTTGTGGTTCACTTTACTGTATCTATTATTCACCAGCACACTTAATTACAAACATATATGACGCCTTTAATTTTATTATTTGGCACTGCACCATCAAATTTAATTAAAACTTTTAACTTTTCTGGAAAATGAGGCTGAAGGTATCAAAGAAGGAACGTGATATTATTTTGCTTATAATCCTACATACATTTATTGTGTATTACCTGTAAATCAGTACCAAATGAAATTGGGGACACTATTATTTGCTTAATATGTGCAAGACAAGTTTAAGGGTAAATTACTGATAAAAAGTACAGAGCGATAAACAATGAAATTAAAAACCATATCGGATTTAAAATAATTGCACATCACTGGAAGAAAATGATACAAAATTATGATTTAAATAAATTTAATATTGGCAAACGCAGTTGTCTACATTTTATGGAATCCATAATTAATGGATAGGATATACAGGCGCCTAGTCCCGTTCCAAGGGAAAATCATTAAATTTAAACTGAGATTGGAATGAATCGAGGATTGATGCATCACATAAATGAGATAATTCAAGAATGATGAGAAATGTAGTAACCGTACATTGAATCATATTCTATAGATATTAATTGGCTTATTTCAAATTTAATCGCTTCATTCTACTTATCCATACCCTATAACGCAACTCAAATGGCTGCCAACATTCACGGTTTTGAAACCAATTTTGATGATTGGTATAAAAGGCCAATGCAAGATTAAATACAATTTATAAACAATATTGTCCGTCAATCTTAGTTCGAACACTCGAAGTAAGAATGATTTAGTTTTCTAACTAACGAATGATCCACAAAAAGAGAGAAACGGTTAGGCCTCCAAAATTACGCGACAAAGTTCTGTCATTCTTAGAGCCCATTTTATAAACCCACAGCTTCTTTTAAAGATTTTATTCTGCATTATTCACTTCCAGTTGTTCTGAAGAGGAATCAGAAAATAAACAAGTCGAGATTATGATTGTCAAAATGGTTTCAAGCAACAGTAATTATATAGACAATAAGAAGTTGTTAAGGAAAAAGAACAACTTTACGAAAATTTAAATTTCCAACATTGAAAATGACAGCAACAATCATAATGACAAAATTGAAACGTAATACGTTTTCATTGCAATAAAATAATGTCTACAAGGATAACTTCAACTGACAAGTGATTTATTGAGACGACTTCTAAAATAAGCGTACAGTGAATGGTCGATAATGCTAAAATATCCCGCTCTAAATAATTATTTATCAGCAGTGATCAATCAAACCGAATACATCTTTTCCTCTCCTTATCATCGTGTTATCTTCCCAGCTAACATCTTATTTCTTCTTACCTTCTTACTTATGCATCTCCAATTATCTTCTTGACGTATTTCATTCGTGACCTTTCTCTGAAAGTCCTCCCCTCACATTATTCCATCCATTACCGTCTTAAGAGCCTCTTATGCGTTAGTATACGTGTATGCTTTTTCTCTTCGCCTTCTAAGTGTTTCTATACATTTTTTTATGTTCTTTTCATCTCCACGATTTATATTTAACATTATGCATGCATTTTATTAATAGAAGACCGCTGTTACGTCACGTTTTTAATACCGATTTTAATATATCCCTTTTGAATAGAAATATCTTGTCCGAATATGTTTTATTAATTAATTTTGGTAATTACAAGATCCTGTTGTCGTTAGTTGTAATTCTGCCAGTAAAATTCCTTTTCTGTTTGGATTATTCTAATCATTACACGCTCATTGGTTATACTTCCTCCGAGATAATAAATATCTTTGAATATAAAATACTCTCCATTCGTTTTCGACACTACATTCATTTGCCCGCATAACTTCTTACCTTGTCCACTGACAGTTTTTATGATTTAATGCACGGTAATATTCGTATATTTTCTTTTAATTTTTTAACGGATATCAATATTCAATTAAAATAATCTGTCTTCTCCTCTAAGTCTTTCCGCCATCGGGAAAGCGTATCAAGGCGAATATTAATTCGCGTACAAGCATTTCAACGAATACGAATGAACATGAACTCTTAACTGCAAACGAGAGTGCAGGAATCAGCTACGTCGTAGTGATCATAAATAGACCGTTGCTTGCCCAGTACCTGTTGTTAAGATAACTTTGCTCTGGTGCTGTATCAATATCCGATGCAGTTTAAAACATCTGGACATGCTCTGATGAACGAACTTCTCCTAAATGTTCGAGAAAATGAACGAATGTGAACTCAAAAACTCGAGAAGGAATACTTATTCGTATTCATAAATTGAAATTAGGTGAAAACAATAAAATTCACAATTTTTTACTTAGTAAAATTATTGAGTTGGTGCAGTGAGCATTCATAATTTGATCATACATCTTATTACTGAAATACACTCTCGGTTTTATCTAGTTTAAATTCTCTAATAAAATTAAATATATGTGATATTAATTCCTAGGATGCTGTGTGTTAGATAAATATAAATTACATATATAACTATTTGATATACACTGTCTCAAACATTTAGTGCGATCAACTTTCTTCCTTCACTCCTATATGCACTAGCAAGAAATAATGAGCTCTACGGCCTCTCAGTTAAATAAGAGGGGGGAAAAAACTCCCAATGGCCGTAATAATTATTACGGCCATTGGAGTTTTTTCCCCCTTCTTATTTTCCTATACACACTCTTTTATACTTGGCTATATAACTCGTAATGAGACTCGTGATATTATTCTCAAACTTCCAACCACAAAAAGATTTAATTTTTGGAGGTTTACAGAATTTCCACGCATTAAAAAGTGCCCACATGAGAAATATCATGGAAAATATTATTCTTCTAAACCATATGGGCGATTTATAATCTTTAAAATCATCACATTCATCAGCACACTACCGGGTTACTCGGCATCAGTTACTGTTACGACTTTGCTGCATTTCATTTGAATCAGTGCCTATGAAATTGAATTTGTTTGGCAAATTTTTTTTTTGCTTTATTGAAAAAATAGGTACAAAAAAAAACGATTTTATTCCATAAGAAAATTTACTCTTTTAAAAATGACGGTGGGCCACTAAATCGTCACCTTTTTTGAAAATCCACTAATCTCCATTATTTTATAGTGTAAAAATCTTGCTGCATTGCGTATTGCAATAATTAAATGCAATATCTTTGATATAAGACTATCTTACTGAATATTCCATTTATTTCCTTCGCTCTTAGTGGGAAAAAATCGCTAATCTCCAGGACTCAAATTCATACAGGCGGACAAACGATACACCATCACTTGAAGAGTTTTACGTACACCAATATTACCCGATAAAGCATGCAGTCTGCTCCTTCTGAGATTAAACTTCATTTTAAACAATTACACATGCAGGATAACCGAAACTTCTGACAAGTCGCACCTCATTGCGGCGGCAGTACCTACCCACTTTAAATTGAAGGGAACGTTTAACTTTTTCTCATATTTATACGGAATAAATAATTGTATTATTATGAAAATTCATTCCATTTCATACAGATACGTAACGATACCTGCTCGTAGTTCGCGCCCACGGAAATTAACATTTATGAATAACAGAAAAATTCAAAAGGCCATGTTTATTAATTAGGTTATATGATTTACAATCTCCCTTCAAAAATAACGAACCATTTAATTTTACCAATAAAAGTCTTCCAGCCTCACTAAAATATTCAATATTATATTATTAAAAATACATATAGAAAATTGATGGCACTTGCTGAACACATTTTTCGTTGAATATTCCATAAGGAAATGAATACATGAATTCCCAATTCATTGCTATTTTTGCGTAACAGCTATTATGACGGCCACGTATCAGAGAAAATGTTGCAATACATTTCCGGTCATTATCTCTTCGATCAGGAGAGTCTAATTCATTTATAAGCATGTGTTTCGTGAAACTTAAAACCATCTCCATATCTTCCATATATTTTTAATTCCGATGGTGGGAGGTAGTGCTTGAGATGTCGAGGGAATTCAGGGAGGAAGGGGAACGTAAGAAATAATTAAAGCAAAAAAATATAAACGGCTTGGGGGTGCGCTTGCTTCCCGCAGATTACACGCGTCCTAAATGTACTAAGTCTGTACATATGATGAGGGAAAATTTGAAACAGTTGAAGCGATATAATATTTTAGGCTAGTGAGAAGATATTTAATTAGTTAAAGCAATAGGTTGAGTTGAATATGAGATTTTGAATTATAGGGTAGAAAAGCGCGCGGGATTTTTCTAATATTTGCTTGAAAAGTGATGGTTAGCGTTATTATTTGAGTTATAACATGAGGAGAAGTGGGAGGAGAGAGACAAGTTTTGTCAACTGAGAAGACACGGTATCCACGTGTTGGAAATTAGACCGGTAGATGTGAAAGGTACTTGACAAGGTCCTCGGGAAAATATTAATGATAAGTCCGCAACTGAGAGCAGCCTAGGGAATGGATCAACATACACTTGCATGCACGGGGGATGGCAGGTCAGGTACAAAGTAACTGGCTGAATTTCTTTGGAGTGGGCAAGTAATATAGCCACTCCATTTTTCTCCAGTGTAATCTACAATGAAAGGTAAAAACATTACTGCCAAACCAAATATTATAAATAATATATTATCCTAAAACCTTTTCATCCTCTGCCACTTCTATTATTTTGTTATCAGCGACAATATTACATCCTTTAACGGACCATTATTCTTTCTACTTTCCTTTAAACCTCACATTACGCGTTTAGCAAATTAAACTAAAGGACTATGGCGGAGCAACGGGGAAGCGACTTTAAGGAAATCTTGCGGAATATTTTCAAGGATGTAAACAAAAGATATTGTCACGAAATTCTTACATTTCCACCAATAACTTAAACGTATAATATAAAACTTCACACGGAATCGGCGCCACGTTCCCCACGCAAGCTTTCATCGACAGAAACGAGTAAATTACACAAAGAAAGATTTAATGATATTGCTGAAGGAAATCTGCGTCGTCTGAAAATACCGCGATACTAATCTGATCGTAAGTATGTACCATATCAGATTCGAGACGAATGGAATAAAAAAACAAAAACCCCTCTGCATAATGTTCACGGTGGAGGTATGAAACACAAATTATTAGTTCGTACCGTCCTGATTTTATCTCCCCTCACTCTCACATCCCATATCTGAAAGTCTTGCATGGCAAGAGGAAAAAACTTGCCGGCCTTAAAAAGAATAAACGAGAGAAATCACACACAAACCGTCGATAATTCGTTCGGTGTTTCGCGACTCAGAACGTTCGGGTAGGTGGTGGGGAGGGCAGGCCGAGGGAGCTGGGCATGGGAGTGTGGGCACTGGGGATGGAGATGTGGGGTGGGGAGGGGAGTTCGGCATCCGGGAGAGTGGGTTTGGGGGTGGGATATCTCAAAGGGCAATGTGTTTGAGGAATTGCCGCGCGGCACGAAAGGGTGGGAAGATGGTGTCGAGGATAGTATCTTCGCAGGGCAATGCACGGGGGTAGTCACCGAAGGTGGTGACCCAGTTGTGGCGGAGGAGGAAGTGGAGGAAGAATAGAGATGAGGAACGTGAATATCGAGTGAATCCAGATTCTCGAGTGGGCAGTCCAGCCATAGAAAAGCTTGACTGGGGTGAAGGAGCGTTCGCAGCTCCAAGTCACTTGATCCAAAAGCAATATAAAAATCTATCCAGCATATTATCTATTTCATGCAAGTACCTACATTCCCTCGGACTCTTCGGTTTGACTATTAAACCATCCTCAAAACTAAAAAGCATTTACAACTCAATATCTTTCACCATGACTCTGTGATACTGAAAACTTATTATTTGCACAATGAAAATCTTCTGTACTTTAAAAAAAATTCCTTCTATTTCCGGGACTAGGCATAATCAAATTTTCAAAATACAGAATTAATATCAAATGTTTTCAATCATATTTGTTTGTTGCAGCTATTCGTGACATTCTATTATCAGCTTCTATGTAAATTTCCTGCAATCATAACCATCTACTGTTTGCATTTAAATTTTCTCTCTAGTTCTCCACGTACATATTCTTACTGAAAATGACTTGGGGATCCCTAAATTTCTAATGTATGGTGAGATAGTTTATCATTCTTTATCGCTTTATAACATTCTACTTTCTCCCCTTACCCCTCTCCAAATTTCTTCATTGGTACTACACTCCACTTATTTAATCTTAACCTTTCTTTTGGAGACTGCATTCCTGTTCATTTAATATTTTCCTGCCACCTGATTTGAGTGCCCATGTCCAACTACTATGTGGACAAAGATTTTCCGCCCTTATATTTTACTGAAGGGCTCCTTAGTTCCATTTGCATTTCGCTGTTGATTGAAATTTTGTTCTGGCAGCATATATAAATCTCTTCGGTTTCCTTATTTATTGTGTATTTACTGCGCTCTACATCTCTGGTATTTACTTCCTAGGTAAACATTCTTTAACTTGTTTCAGTTTGATACCCTAATGAGGGTATAAAATTTTAAAAAATTAATATAGTTTACATTTTTCATAAGAAATTTATGAAAAACATTTTGTAAGAACCTAATGTTTGTCGACACATAATTTCCGCCCTTGATGAAAATTCAATTAAACCGAGTAAATGAGGATTTAGAAGGCATATATTTGAAACAAATCGTTATTAAGCATGCTGGCAATATTAACCGTAAATAATTGATATCCGTTTAAATAGAATTAAAGATAATACGGTTAAATGGATGGCAACGGAAGGCAATGAGATGAAATCATACATGTGAGTTAGTAAAATTTTATGTCAACACTCATTTTGAGACAGATTTTCGGTGGTGGCTACACTATTATTTCCAGCCTATAATGAGATTCCAATAAATAGTCCTTTATTCCTCCCTCCCCAATTCCTTAAGAGTTTCATGGCCTAAGAATACTCGCAAGGAATGCGAGGAAAAAATCTTTAATAAAGTCCTGGCATTTGTCAAGGCTGGATGGAACTTCAGCAAAGGTTGCAACTATTCAACACGTCAAAGACAATTTAATTCATACTGTTATAATGGAAATGTACTGTTCCACATATCCATGAAAGCTGGATTGGTCAAGTGGGTAACGAGCTCACCTGCAAAGCCAAAGGTCCCGGGATCAAATCCCACCTCGAGGGTAGAGTGTAGAGCCAAATCTAATGGCTTGGCCCTTGAGAAGCCTGAC
This sequence comes from Hetaerina americana, assembly GCF_022747635.1. NCBI lineage: Eukaryota > Metazoa > Arthropoda > Insecta > Odonata > Calopterygidae > Hetaerina > Hetaerina americana. The sequence continues at coordinate 9,973,668 of NW_027286874.1, read as the reverse complement.
GACAAGCCAAAGGCTTAACCGGATCCCAAGGAGTGCACGGATCAACAGAGTCGTCCGAAGGGCAAAAGAATTACAACACGGAAGTGTCATCCATGCGTCCTTAAACCCGAAATCAAAACCCCTTATAACGTCTCCGATAGCGGAATGGAGATACGTGAATGCAGAAATATGCAATGATAAGTCAACATGTAATATTACGAATTCATCAATATCTTATCCTGAAAAAAATCACAGAAGGAGGTGGGGAAAGATTTCTTTAGATAGGTTTATTTTATTTTTAGCAAGCAAAATATAGATATTTTTTGCGGAAGATATAATAGGCGGAATCAACCTCCCACGCTTTTTACATTTCTGTTTTGAGGCACAGTGATAACTTTCCGTTTGCCAAATCTAAATTAATGAACAGATTATACTGTTCCACGTATTTATGATCATCGTATATTAATATTTGTCCCATTTTTAGACGAATAATTCATAATCATTACATGTCTACCGAAGCAATCACAAAAATCGGCATAACAGGGCGATAGGCCAAGCAAACATGAACGAATATTGTTAGAGTTATATTTGGTAATTATGACTAAATCTAGGATCTAGGATTTCTGTGGTAGCTAATGGAAATCCAATGGGCTTCCAGCACAAAGGAGTCGAGTTTCATTCCTGGTGGTGACAGAATGCTTCAGAAGTATCCCAATTCCTACTTGGACGTTATGTGAAGAGAACTCCTAATATGCCGAGTGTTGAATGGGACGGTTGTGCGACGGAAAGTATTAGGATTAGGTTTAGAGAAATTATGAACATCGAGATTTATTCTTTTTTACTCAGTAATGGAAGTTTAGGAATATTTACGTTGTCACTGCAGCAGCAGTTCCTAATGTGGGGTATTATTACATACATTGGACACTAAAAGCGTTCACTGTTGGGCAGCCGTAAATAATAAAGTTGGCTGATAGCAATAAATTTAATTTCAAGGCAATAAATTAAACCAGACATTCTTTTTTAATTTTACACAAATTTAATCCATTAACTCCATTCAAGTACACCAATTATACGAATAGAAAGTGATCAACATTAAAACACATTTACCTGGAAGGATAATTTTATTTATTTATTTATTCAGTATTAGTCCGAAAACAGCACATTTTGGCCTTTACATCGAACTATTAACAACGATAACAATGGTCACATTTACAAACACCCAAGCCCTAGATGGAGGGAAACTCACCCAGGCGGGAATCGAACCCGCGACCCTTGGAATGGCAGACAAGGACGTTACCCCGCCGCCACCGGGGTCAGCAATAAATAATTGGCGACACCCAAATCAAGCAAAACGGAGTGAGAGCGCCCATTTTCTCCGGTTCTTCCATTTGGAATCTAAATGGCTCTGTGATTGGAGCGTTATACTGATTCAATTCAATAATATACGCATTACGTAGGAGGAGATATTCCCCATTGTGAATATATCCTCTGTCCAAAATTCTCTGTTCCGACATAATAGGACGAAAGTGCTATTTTATTCGAATGTAAGCAAAAAAAAGGATAGGTTACAATCAGCCCGAAAGGCTCGGGAGACGTCTCCTTTTGATTTTCACAAAAATATCACTTCTGTTTCCCTTTCTAAATGCGCATTTTTATCTAGATACTCGACACGAGAGTGCGCATTATCCACTTCCAGCGCCTATCAACTTTGTGAAAGACATTAAAAAAAACTCCGGCCTTATAAGAAGCTACGCTCAGGCCCTGGACTCTCGGGAGGCCAAGAGACCTTTTTCCGAGTAAGTTATGCCTCTTCAGGAACCGGAGAGAGAGGGAAGGAGTTTGTTTTGGACGAGTAGTGGTGGGAAAGGGGCGGGAGTGGGAAGGGTTGGGCAGCGTGGGAGGGAGGAATGTGGGAGGGAGGACAAGAGGTACACGCGGGGCACCCAAGGGCAATCCGAGTCGAGTGTGCGTGAGGCACCGTCAGTCAAGTTGGCACGAAGCATGGAGGGGGCGGAGGAGAGAGGGGGAGGGGCAGGAGAGGGGCGGAGATGGACTCTGGAGCGAGTGGGACGGAAGGAAAGCGAATCCTGGGTTGAAGGGGAAACGTATAAGAGAGGAAGGAGGGAGGGAATGGTGGACAGGGTCCGGGAAGTGGGTGGGTGGGTGGGTGAGGGGGGGAGAGCGGGAGGAGATGGCCGGAGGAGGAGTGGAAGAGAGAAAGACCTAGAGGAGGCTTGGGAATTACCGAGGGGATGAAGGAAATGGAAATTGGACGAATTATAATAAAAGCTGAGATCATACAAGCGATGTCATGAATTACAGGAGGTGCAAGGGTGAAGAAGGGGTGAAGAGGACTGGATTTTTCCCCCTCCGAGATTGTGAGCCAAACGAACTCGGCAGCGCGAGCCAGTGGGCGATTCAACAGCTTAACGTGGGAGAAATTCCTTTTCGGAGTAAAAGAAGAAATTCCACTGTGAAATGATTTTTTCCTTCCTAATTCAATGTGGGCTCTATATCACAGTTCAATGAGGAGTACGATGTCGTCACACGATTGGGAAGACCTCGATTCATTAAATTAATTGGATCCGCGAGGTATGTAAATGTACTTTCCAGGATTTCGCGCTGTTCGATTCGATTTTCCATACTTTCAATTTAACTCGAAATGCCGAATTGTTATTTCAAATGGAGCTAATTGAACAGCATACTTGCAAAAGTTAATTAGCAATCCTTCCCAATATCCCAATGCTAATACTTATTCAGCAGATTTATTATATATGTATTGGGACGTTTTTGGAGTCTAATTTTGATTTTTCGCCAACAGGAAACATATTTGTTTACATCTTAAGAATGAAACAGAATTGATGATAATATCATTTTATTCTAAAGAAAAAATCAATTTTCTTATTTTAAGGAATCACTATGGCATTAAAAGATTCATTTATTTGTTAATAGATCTAGACTTTGTATATTGACATTATTTGTTGTAATATATAACGTAGTAGGTTAACATTTATAAGCATAGAAAAACATTGAATACTGCATGGGTTGTCCATTCAAATTTAAAATACTTCAACTACATTCCTTATCAATACAAAATTGTGCATGTAGATTGAAAAAAGAGCAAAAATTTGGATTTGGGGATATTAATTAAGAACATTCCACATTACGCATACCAATTAATGTAAACAGGAAGAAATATTTTTCACCTTATGAAACGAGACATTTCCAAATGAGATCGAAGTTTGATATAAATGTCTACCACCTAACCTCAGAAGTAAGGGAGGCTCAGAAATACCGAGAGACGTCTTCGCTTAATTAATATACTTTAATATACAATATTTCATTTGAACTGTAATATTGTTGTATTCAACTGCGAATTGGTTGAGAAGGCGTGGATATGCATCACAAACTTTCCTTAGTTTTATTTGTGTGCAATAAATTAGGTTGTCGTGAACTTAAAAGAAATAAAAGCCCGTGCAAATGTTTGTCAAGGGACTCATAATACCACCATCGTTTAGCAACAAACATTCAACAGCCAATTCAACTCGACATTGACAGCGAAGCCGAAAGTCTGGCGACTCGAGCCAAAGGCAATATCGTTAGTCACTTCTTCCCGTGCGGGAGTTTAAAGAGCCTCACTGAATGAATCTCGGAGTAATTTTACGATATTATCCGACAACAATCATGGATTTGACGGCGGCAAACTTGTGGTTTGATTCGTTGGTTAGCAGTCTTCCTGCAGCTCAGAGGAAGATTTAAAGAGCACCTAACAGCTATGAATAGAGAATCAAGAAAGAATGTGGTGTGTAAGCAAAGGACACGAAGACGGAGATGGCAAAGTAATTGCACCAATCTGGACAAAAGGATTAGTCGGATACAATGACCGTAACATAAGAGCGTGATCTCCACTCGACCCCACACCATTCCTGACGAGAAGAAAGAAATAGAAGGAAAATACATGAGGGTGTGTGCAAGTAGATGAAGAGTTGAAATCAAGGCGTATATCCAGCGAAACGAGGTTGGGTATGATAAATTCAATGAGGTGTGATAAAGGATGCTCAATTATTACCCCAGAATGCCATACATTTTCTGTGGTTCAAAGAAAAATTGACAGAACACGAGAAAAATTAGGCGATACGACGACAGTAAGTTTTGAGTGCGAAATTACAATTAGAAACAAATTAAAGATTAATGCATTGTAAATGTGAGCAAGGGATATGGAGGCACGAAACAAGTAAAAGTGAAGCGACGACTAGCATGGTAGCGTAGTTGTAAAATATGCGGGAAGATCAACTCCAAATTAGATATTGTGAAACTTATTTTTGTTCTATCAAATGTGGTCTTACAACTTTAAGACACCAATTAGAGATCGTAGTGCACGTATAATATATTTAGAATCCGGCCGGAAAAAGGTTCATTTGTTGGAATTAGGTTTCATGAGGGGCAGGTCGGATTGTTGAAAATCGTTATAATAAAACCTGTAAGTTACCTAAAAACATAGTTTGAGAAGAATTGCAGAAATAAATATCAAACCTTGATTGCATTAAAAAACATACATTGGGCTTAAGGGTTAGCCCCGTGCGTATAATCAAACACTCATATTGCTAATCTTAATTTTTTTCGCAAACAAGATTCTTTTTAAATCTATTGGTCTAAAAAATAAGATTTCTTGACTATAGAGTCTCATTTCCTGGAAAGAAAGTTTCAAGTTTGCCACTTTCCTGTTTCGGTCTTCGGTAGGAAGTAAACGTATGATATATCATTAAGAGAAATACAATCAGAACTGCTAACGAGCTATTGCAGAACAGGAAGTGAATGGCAAGCACAAAAAGATAGGTATCTCGTATAGGGTACCTAAAGAGTGAGAGAGAGAGGAAAAAAACTCGGATTCAAAGGCAAACAACCAATTACGGGAATTTCAAAGCTCGTGGAGTAAATAATGGCCAGGCTTCCATTTAATTTCTCTTATCGTGTCTGTTATATATAAGAAAAGGTTGAACGCCATAAATAATAATAACAAAATTTTACAGAAGATTTCAAAATAAGTTAACTAAAATCTTAGTGCCCATTTCTAAAATCTCCTACAGTTGAGGTCATGGGCGCCGTGTACTACGTACAGGGAAGTTTAATTCACTGCGACCCAATGCATAATTGAATCTGCAAACGCGTTTATTCTTTGAGTGTCTCATCCATCGACGTTTTCTGTTCGGGTCAGTTACAATGCCCAAAAAGGACATTAAAATTGAAAATAGAGAAGAAAAGTGCAGGTTGGAAAACAAAGAATAATACGAGAGATTTGTGATGGAGTAAACGTTACAGGCGATGATTAAAATTTGGAAAATTTATTTTTGGCTAACTTTGACTGGTGAGTACAGCATGCGGAAAAGCGGTGAAACTTAAACATGGAAGAATAGAATTAAAAAAGTTTTATGACCAGTTCAAATATTTTGCAAATTTGAATTCAGCACAAAAAAATGTTTTTGCGGATAAATTCTCAAAGCATCAGTAATACATTAAAATTCAATGGTCAATGGGATCAAATTCGAAGTTAACATAGCCCCACAAGCACTTCATGAAGGCAAACACGACAACGAAGCGACAGCCACCACTCGATTCCCACCGAAATAGAAGACGATGAGTAGGGTGGAATGAAACGGACTGGGTACAAAAGGGAGGAAGAGAGAGAGAAAAATACACGCTGAGGATGACAGATTCACAAGAAACTATACATCAGGTCAGGACTCCACGTCTCTCCTTACATTAGCCGCATAAAGGAAATGTGGGTGGAGGTGGGGCAAGTGGGAGTGAGACGTGAAGGGTAGAAAGGTAGAGAGGGAGGGAAAGGGCGGGCGGAGGTGTTGCGGAGAGCGGAGGGGGTTGGGGGGGGAGAGGAAGGGGCGGTCGTGGCGTGACGGAAGAGGGAGCGGCGAGGTGGGGCGAGGTGAGGCGAGGTGTCAGCCGCCGGTTTACGTGGGCAGCTGAGTGGTGGGACGAGAGTGTGGGGAGGCAGAGGTCGTGAGGGCACCGAGGAAGGGTCCGGTGTATGTGGTTTATATGTACACGTCAATGTGGCCGCGCTATGTGGAAAATGGGTTGCTGGAAATGAGTACGCACAGCACGCGACCCAGTGCGCGCCTCCCTTATCCGCCCGCCGCCACCGCCTCTTACCCTCCCGGCATTCAACCACCCGCGTGTCGGCACGGCAGCCATTAAAAAGCTTTGCCCATTCTTTTCCTTCACTCGTACAAAAACTAGCCAAGCACGGTCAATTACCACGCTTTTTACTGCGTAAATATAATTTATTTTTCCTCTCGTACACTTTTTTCGATTGGGAGGGGGGAAAACAAAGGCAAACCGTTAAGACTGGAATCCAAATTAGAGCATTTATTTTCCATCAATTAAGCAAGCGGAGAAATGATTATTTTATTGCATGAAAATTTTCAGAAGTAAGCCCATTTAAAAGAGTCCTGGAACCAACAAATGGCAGATATTCGTCTAGGATACGAGTCTGTAAGAGTTGGCCACAAAAGTCATGCCATTTTATTCTACTTTCTTGAGATAAATGTACCACATTGAGGAACATTAGAAGTTCCCTAAATGGCGAATTCAGGCAAAGCGTTTTCAGACAAATAAAATTAAAAATAATGAAAATCAACAAAATTTTAGGGAAATAGATTTATTCAAAATAGGGAAAAGAAGTCAGCATCCATAATAACTTTTCAAAGATTAAAACAGGGCCACAACATTTGCTTCAGATCTATGATTTTCACCGGCAACTTTCACGGAAGGAGGCGGCACTCAAAACTGTGAACGGAAAGTGAATGCATTAATTAATTAAGAACTGCGGTCTCACATCGCTAAAATCGAAAGCCCTTAGCGTGGCCACCATTTCCTCTTCATCGTTTCGGTTATTTCGGGGGTAATGAAGACTTGCAAATACAGAGTTCGCACAACTGTTTTGTTTGAGTTTCAGGGCAAAGTAACTGCTTCCATTAAGGGGTCGAAATGGGTAAGTGTAAAAACGCATGTGCTACCAATTGGAGAACCAAGTCCCAGCTCATTAATTTGTTAATGAATCTCTTCTAAAAAATGATTAGGTTTTGTTGGTTGTCACTCAATAAAAGATACAATGTTCCGACATTGATGACGTGTTTACCTGGCACTTGCTAAAAATATATCGCTCTCAACTTGTCCTTGGGTGGTATATTTAAATCCAATTGAATAATCAACTAATGCGGCCATTTACAAATTACGAGAGAAACCTGAAACCTATTGTCATTTTCATGGTTCTTCCTCCATAATATTTCTCTATTTTATCATTAAAATTTTAAACTGAGTAAGATTTTCTGGAAATAAATGTTTCGAAAAGTAACCATACTAAAATGATTAAATGGAAGGTTTAATCGGGAACGGTTTATGTAGATTCACAAGGAGTTCAACAAATTAAAAAAATGCTATATTAACATTATATTAATACAAGGAATAACTTTTCCCACACCGGGAAAATACAGATAAAGTAATTGCTTAAGTTTTCAAACAAAACAATCAATGCGAATGTGTGTTTCGAGTGGAACCTCATGTCAAGTGTAAGGGAAATACTTTTGGATTCTAGTTAAGGGGCACTAGCAGTTCAGTACATAAATTTTTCTGTCACACGTATCGATAGAAAAGGCCTCCGTTTAAAATAAAATTAGATTTCACATTTCGTGGCATTTGACTCGAGAAGCATTCCAACCGCTGAAAAATCTTGTGCCTTCCAGACGAATCCGTTGAGCGAAATCCTCTCGGGTCTACCACCAGATTAGTGGTGGAGACATTAACCCGGTGGGAGACCCGAGAGGATTCCACAATACCAGTCGCTGTACATATATGAGAGCAATGTAACCACAGCAGGTGCCATCTCCCATTGAACTCCGCGTTCTCAAATTTCTGTGATAGTCACCAGAAAGTAAATAACGAGTAAGTGTATTCGTACAGCGCTTTTAGCTCGATTGGTAACGAGTTAAATAGTTTATTACTGCCGAATTTCCTGCGAATATAAGGCTAAAGGTCATGAGCGAAAAGTTTCGAAATAGAATTCTAAAGCGACTTATATGTAACTTTTATACCCATCCGATAAAAAAATGCACATTATTGCCTACGTTCACATCACGTGGTCTATGGATATAGGAACATATCAGTGTTTGTGGAATATGCCACAGCAATGGAAGTTTTACTGGATACTCGTAATAGAACGTTCATCATTACAGAGAACTACTCTACGTAAGATACTGTATCAGGCGTTAATCGGTGTAAATCTTTCATAATGGCGTAAATGAAGAAAGACTAACATGGCAGATTCCATTAGACTTTTTATTTTTCATTACCATGGCTAACGATCACCTGATTATGCTTTCTTGTGACGAAATCATGGTCGCGAAAATTAAATATTCGACTGGAATCTGGCAAGTTAGTCTTCGTTCATTTACGCCCACTTCTTTACAGTTAACTTGTACTTTATACTTTTATGCTTATATACTAGCAGCAACTAAAACCAAAATAAAATGAATAATTAACTTAAGCACGACAAATATTTCTGCAAAGTTTTTGACGAATGGCGTTTTATCAAATCATCTGGCGATTCAAACAATTTATCTTACTGCATTATGGTAAATTTCCTCAAGGCTACCAAGAATTCCTAGGCAATAAAGCGCGTGCTATATTTTTCTTTCTCTACCTCTCCTTTTTGCGAGCAAAATAAATTTCATATCCATCAAAGTTCCAAAATTTACTTCCTGGTGTCAACGATGACAGGAAAATATATGCTTGCTAATATATAACTCAATCCCTCTGCCGAAAGCTACACGTGCAAAGACCCCCAAGGGCGGTGTAGATATAACCACTATTAGGAAGTCCTGGGCAGAACAATAAAGAAAAAATACTGGCATCAGATGAGTTGGTGAACTTCAAAACTGTGTGCGCACGGGCATGTGTGTGTGTGCGACTGGAATAGATTGACGACAGGGGAGCCGGAAGAAGGCATCCGGAGAGTGGAGGAGTGTGTTGGGGAAGAGATGGGCGAGATGAAATCAGAGGAGATTGGTGGAGGCAAAGGGGAAGGAATAGATATTCAAAAGAGAAGAGGAGGAAAGTAAGGAAGGGGAAACGGGCGAGGGTGAGAGAGACGGAGAGAGCGGAGGAGTTGCGACGAGCTCCGAGTCTGGAAGACCCCTATAATGGGCCTGGGAAGGGCAGGTGAACATTTTGGAGAAAAGGACAAGTGGAGCGGTCAGGACGAAGATTTGGACGCACGGGCATTGGGTTGAGTGAAGGTCGTGGGAGAAATAATGCAAAGAACGGCTGTGATTATGAGTTTAATGGGGTCCTCTTTGGAGGGGGTGTTTTATTTTTTCCCTTCTCAGGAAGACAGTCGAAGCGGAAGGAGCGTACGGTGGGTCCTTCGGGGCTCGGAAACGGAACGATGCAGGTGGAGGCAATGCATTCTCTTCACTCGCGGGTGAAAACGCGTCCCCGAGGGGTTACGGGAATCGGAAATTCGAAATATGAAATATTTGTACCACTGGCAATGCTATTTCGAAACCGCAATACCTCCCCTTTTCATGAGCATTAAGATATGAATGCGAGGATATGAGTGCGGAAAATACTGCATTTTTATACGGAGAGGTATGATGATTACTGACTAATGCGTTGGTACCAACAGCATAATGAAGCACAAAGGTCAATATTTCACAATATCCGTTGATAAATACGTAAATTAAACATTAATACTCTGTTGAAGAATCATGCCCTATGGAGAAACTATGTACACAGGGAAAGACTGTGGTACAAGATAGAAGTTGGGTAGATGATATTTATCACGCAATGATGAAATAGGTTTTCCCAGTATACATCTATGATTTACACTAATAGATGGATAACGGAAATACTTGTATATAGACTATAGACACATCATTTAGACTTACTCACAGAAATCCTTCAGATCTTCCAATTTCATAGCTACGAAAAAATCTGTTGATCACAGTGTCAAGTAAAACAAAATATAGCACAACAGAAAATGATACCCAATTGCGCTTTTAATGGAATCACTCAGCTTACGATTTGCCATGTTAATTAATCTTGAATAAGGGGCTATTGAAATATCCATGAGAAAAATATACATTTAGGATTACATGATGCTAGAAAAATGCAAGCTAAAACAGGTCACAAGAGAAGGTGTATAAAGTGGAATTATTAACACTACATTGGAGTAATATTCATTGAAAAAGTAAGGTCTGAATAACCTTCGTGGAATTATGATCGATGAAGGGGAGTAATGCGCCGGAATACGCACGACCAGGCAGGGAAGAGCGGACAAAGAAAGGAACGGTGCAACTCAAAGAAGGGAAACATAACGACGAGGCGAAAACAAATCACGCGTGGAGGAGAGATTGCTGAACAGATATGAGCAGGGCGTAACTCTTAAAAAAAACGAGTTTCACGGGAAATATGAGAAAGTCTTCCAAGGCGAGGCGCCTGTGAGAAGCCAATGGTTCCCCCAAGGTACCTATCGTTCTAAAGTAAGTATTTCAAGGGCATAAAAATATTTAAATTAAGAAATACTGCTTACGCTGCGAATTTGTTTTTTTTTTCATCTGCTGCCTAAAAGATTATTTTTATTATTTTAGGTCCATATCAATTAAAAAATCCATAAAAATAAAAGTAAATGTCCTTAAAAAGCTTATTCGTCAAGTCGAGAAATTCTAATTCGCTATTTTAGAATTATTCAATTTAACTTACTAGCGAAAAATCTAGCATCAGATTTGTAGCTTTGGGCGAATCTACTGGGGAAAGCAATTCTAATTCTAAGGGCTTTTAAGATCACAACTAAATACTAAAAGTAGCGTCTTCCCTATTACGCGAATGAAGCCTGTAATAACATAGCCCCTATATATACGTGGAATTTTACAATAAAACGTCTATAACTAATTAAATTCTACTACAAACGTAAACGAAATGTAACGTTTTCCTTTCGAATCGTTGTTGAGCTGCAAAATCTTTGCCATAGGTTCAGAAACCTTGAATAAATATGCCATTAAAAATAATAAGGTACCCATGTATTTATAGGTTACCTCTTCACAATTCATAAAAAAAACTAGCTAGTGAGTGTAAAGAAAGCCTTGTAAATGTAATCTCTAAATCATTATTGTTGAAAAGATAAAACAGGAACAGAATGGGTCCAAAGAAGGAATCTAGGAAGAACGTTTTTTGTTCCACTTGTTCACCATACGAGTTCATCCCTGTAATTTTAGGACTAAATGGAGAACATATATTATTAGGTTAAATTCCGAAATCTCGCTGAATCCTAGAATTGATTGGAAAATGATAAAACTAAAGGGTTTTAGTGACGTTTCAAAAAGCAACACAACATATAATAAGAAATTAATACAATGTAATGCAGATGTATGATCGTTCAGATAATGATTGATGACTGAAAAAATATGTGTGTGTATATATATATATATATATATATATATATATATATATATATATAATATATATATATAATATATATATATATATTATATATATATGTGTATATATATAATTATATATATATATATATACACATACATACATAAACATATGTGTGTGTGTGTGTTCGCTTGCGCGTGTGTGTGATAATCCCTCCATCATGACATCCAATAATGTACTATTTCATACCTCGGATTTTCCAATACTCAGATAAACATATCTTAAGAATAAATCCACTTTGTAAAGGTAGTCATGACAAATTCTGAGTTTGCTGTTTTAAAATTCAAGGAAAGTAATAAGGATGCAGAGACACAAAATTTACACTTTTAGTTTCACGGAAAAAGCAACTGGAATCATGGCCACTGGATTCGTAAGGTCATACATACTCTATCACTGGGCGTATTGCAATCAATATTCACAGATCAATCCTACTAAGGTTAAAGCATGTTTCAGAAAAATTATCACTATTTGTGGCCTATCCGTAGGATTGAAATTACAGTGCTAAACCAACGACGAAGCATGTTAACAGTCTACTTTTCAATGAGAGATGAAGTAACGATTTAAGGTTCTGGATGATTACTGTCCTTGTTACGCTTACAAGATAAGCTGTTTTAAGTAATTAATTAAAATTACACAGTAAATTGACACATCGGAAAATTAATTATTTTGAATCGTGTCGTAGGTTTACTACAAGCGAGTTTAACGATTTCTAAATTGTTCACACAAAACATTTCAATGAAATAAACTGATTGAGCAATTACACTCATCAATTTTCTACTCTGTAGTTTGTGTGATATAAGAAGTGGTATAATACGTTAACAGTGTTTCTGTTAGAATTTGGGAGTTAATTAATATAGCTTTGGAGAACGGGTCATCCATGTAGGACTCGAAGATATGCATTTATTCATTTAAATTCGTTTGAACCACTGCGAAAAAGACGCATAAGCTGCCGGAGTAACGAATGAGATTAGATTTCTGACAATGGGTTAGGATGGGCTATACATAGAAACCTTGATTAGAGTTTCTCAAGAGGAAGGAGAACCGAAATCGAAGCTGAATTTGGAGTGGCCTCTGCAAGAAATCAAATTCTGAACTGCGAGTTCCGGGCGATCACGTGAGAGCGGTTGAGTGGAGAGTGTGACCTCACGGGGTTCTATCATTGGAGAGGGCGAGCGACCAAGCCAATTAGACGGGAGTAATGGCGCTTTCGAAAAGGATTCCCAGAGGACGGAAGTGCTAGGATGGAGGGCAAGGGGTAAAGGAAGAGGGCAAAGGGCAATCGGAACGGCTTGGAGGGTTGGGAGAGCTGACTACCGCAGTAGCAGTAACTACGGACGGATACCGTTCATCGTGAATGTACCTCAAACTTCGTGGATGGATGAAAAAAACAAATGAGGAAAAAATATCGTCGTTATCGTGCAAGGTACGAATATCAATTATTGAATTGGATTCTCCCGAAGAAAAACGATACATTAAGAGAGAAAATAAATTTATGGCTTCCGGGAATACTCTGAACTAATAACTAGTTTCGAATAATTAATACCATATTTTTTAAGTGACACGAAGGGGTAAAAGCGGCTGAGGAGATGGGTCCGATGGGTAGGGATGGTGTACGGAAAGCATGCAAAAACATTCCTGTAGCTGCCTTTGCGCTGGAAAGGTGCCCACGTGGGTTAAAACACTCGCGCATTCAAAGTAAACCCGAAATCCTTCCCACGACAATGATCTACCAATCTATTCACAATATGTAAAAAAAATAATATAAAAAATCTCAAATATCATTCCATTCGGATTTATTCTACACAGATACCCTTATTAGCTCCAATCACGCGCGTGAAATCAAGCTTGCATGGGAAAGAACTCCAACAACAGTGACTCATAAACATTACCGAATACAGAAATAAAAAAATTACAAACACTCTATCAATTGGGTTTGTCATTCAGTGATTTGCGTGGCTACTAAACACACTCACGCTCTGGGTGCGTGGAGAGTAACCACGTATTAAGGCCCTTTCAATCGTACAAAACACAATATGCACAGAGATGTAGAGAATGCAGGACACAGGAAGTTCTCCAAAAAGGCGAAAGGAGTGCTTGGAAGCCAATGTTTTCATCAGCAAGGCCGGCCTTTATGAATAATGAGTAAAAATAAGCATTTGACGTGAAAATTAACTAGACTTCTGAATTAATGAAAACAATTTTAAAGAAATAATAAACAAAATCAAATAAGTAAATTATGTTCCGGTAATTTGTTTTTCGTAGTATTAATTTGCTAAATTTAAATGAGGACACATTATTGAAGATGAATCCAGGCTGGTGAATGTGACATTGAGATTAGTCGGTGAATTCCAAAAGAGAAAGTTTTTATCCTCTTCGTCACACATTATAATAAAGTCATATAATATGATCTATTACTCTGTTTTTGTCGACGGATAAAACGACGCTTAATAAAAGTAGGAAACGTGCATAAATGACCATTGAAATGAAATCTTAGCAATTTTTCCATCTCTTGGTTGAATTGAATATTTACACTCACCCAGTAAATGACCATTGAAATAAAATCTTAGCAATTTTTCCATCTCTTGGTTGAATTGAATATTTACACTCACCCAGTAAAGGAGTACATACTCTTGTCTTGATACACACACCACTAAATAATGCATTTTTTAATATCGTAAGAAAACCTCATGAACATGAGAGGAATATTTTCTTTAAAAAGGGCTGACAAAATATTTTCCACTGAAGGATTCAGTGAATAAAATTCTGATGCAATTACACGGAAACCCGTCGTAAAATTGGCGATATGAGAATCGTATATATTCATAAGAGACTTCGAAGAATGCTTCATAGAAAATGAAAAAATGTCTACCAACAAAGTGAGGATTCAGTTCTGAGCAATGGAGTTCACGCCAAAATTTGGAGCGCGAATATTTATGCGGTCACGAAGGTCCGCGCCTGGGATAAATGAATCTAGATTTAGACGCGATAGTCGTAGATCTGAATCAATCCCAACAATAGGGGGACCACAAGTCTCCGCCACCGGGAAAGACGGACGGCAGGACTGACTTCTCGAAAGTTGAGGAAGGGTTGGGTATTTATCAGCGCGCGGAGCCTTGGGTCAGGTGTGTGGTTCAGTAGCGGGGAACAGTTCCTTGGAATTGGGTCACTTTTTGGACTAGCGTGAATACACCGAATGCAGTCGATACAGCCACTTCCCATCCTCCTGACCGCCTCACTTTCGAGCCGTCCAACACGCAGGGCTTTCGCCCACCTCTGTTTAACTTCTACCTCGATCCCTGCCCTCGCAAAATCTCAAAACTTCTTCTTTGCCATTTTAACCGATAAAAACGGGTGTACATACATACATGCGGACACATATTAGCACTTAGCCATGACAGTGAGACGCCAGCTGTTTCTTGCAAAGAGCGTGCAAATGATCTTTTCTACAGCGTGTGTTATCTTTCTCTACAGATCCTCTATTAGTATTGGAATGTTAGGCTTTGGTGATTCGTTGAAATAAATGACTGTACGGGTTTTCTCATCATTGTTCTAATCATAAGAACGTTTTTAGAATTTATGCATAAAAATTATATCAACACACTTAATGTGACTCCATTCAGGTAAATGTAATTGTGTTCTCTTGATTGACAAAATATTAATAAAAGAGGAGGTAGTTGATAATGACTGATGAATGAATGATAATTGGTATTGAAAGCTCGGTTAATATTAGGGCAAAGAGAAAAGCAAAATTTAACACAGCCCTCAATTTGCTGGCCATTCAGTGCTTTCAAACATTAATATCCTTAAGGAAAGCATTTCTATCACTCCGAATTTTCTCTTCCTGCTGAAATAAAGACACTATCAGTGTACATCTCTTATTTTAGCAGAAAATTAAGCTTAATGGGAAGAACTTAATGGCCTCTTACAAACTCATTTAGCTCTCAAAGTTGAGTGAACACGCCTCTCGAGAGAACTATCGCAGAATGACTTCATTCTGTTCCCAACATCATTATTTCTTATTTCAGTTCACATCATACGCCTTTTCGCGTGGAAAAGTTGAATCTCTCTGGAATTTCTATTTCTTTCTTGCATTTGAAAATCGATAGCAATTTTCGCTCCGAGTCTCAGATATCAGTAATTTTCTCTTAAGACCATTGAAGTCATTCTTAGTCTCCTAAAAATTGGAGTAAACGGTTTGAATGTTGAAATTGGAAATAGTGATCATTTCATTGAATACTGACACTGGGTATCTCCATGAATTCAATGGTCTCAGGTTTAACTGGGTGAAAATTCAAGATAACTGCATATATAAACTTTGTATACTTTCACAATTAACATACATGTGTCGATTCTACAAGTTTCAACACAGGTACCTGATGATGCCACCGATATGTTGACATTAGTTGGTTTGAAAAATGCACACCGTAATGAAAATTTACATAATTATTAAGTGATCTCAGCACCTTCCAATAAAATGTAGTGCGAACGGGTAATGACATATCTGTAATCTTATAAGTTTAAGAACGAATGATATCCTGCGGTACCTTAATACCCGAGGATTTAAAGTAAAAATAAGGCACGAAGTATAGCGAAATAGTTTCACACTCCTTTGCAATAAACCAAAAATAGTGAGTGTGAATGGATATTTACAGATCCATAAACTCCGAAATCGCAAAATAATTACTTGAAAAATATTCTCCTCTGATTTGATTGTTCATTTCAATTCATTAAAAATTATACATATACATAAATGAGTATTGCATTAATGTTTGATTTACCCATTTGTTCATACGGGAAAATGTGTAAAAGGGCGAAAGAAGAGTAGTGGAAGATGAAGTGGGTGCTTTTCGGGAGTTAACAAATGAAGAATGAAATTAATACCTTGTACAAGAAGGTGAAAGTACTGTTCATCTACGTTAACTTAACTATATAATACCCCGCAATCCGCCGCGGGGGCGTGTAGCGTGGGATGTTCGATCACCATCCGAAGTTTAGGAACTCTTAGGAAGTAAGATGAGAGAATACGTGAATTTTATCAAATAAAAGCAGAAATATTATTAAGTCAAACAGGAATGATTCAGTAGAGACGGAAAGAATGCATAACATTGCTAAGCATCAGGGTTAATAGGCCCGGAAGTGTAGATACAGAAGGAGAACTAGATGTAGATTACGATAGTCTAGGTTAAGGCATACTTCACTAGAAATTTGTTACGGGATTGAAATCAATTAGATCATACGGATGGATAAAATCCCCGCAGAACTATTGAAGGGTCTGGAAAAACGTGGGAAGAAGAATTTAGTGCACTAATTTGTAGCTTATGAGGGAGGAAGTTGGCCGGAAGATTCGTCGGATCAGTGCTCTATCCCATCCCAAAAAAGGGAACGGCAGCGAAATTTGAGGACTGCAGAAAAATAAGTTTCGTTTAAAAGCAGTTAAGGTGATACTTAGGATCACTAATAAGAGGATGGCGAGGAGGAAAATGATAACTTAGGAAATGTTGAAGTTCATGTTCTTTAAATTGAATTTCATTAAAATACATTTTTTTCTCCATTAAAGGATGTATTAGTTTGCTTCGTAGAATTTGAAGAGGCTTTCCATTGAGTGAATTGGGTACAATTAATGAATGCATTACATAAAATAAGAAGATAATGAAGAGAAAACTTATCTACAATACACATCACAGACTGCTTAGGTGCAAGTGGCGGATGGAGATTCGGGATGGACAGGGTTGAAAACAGGCGTAAGGCGGGAGGGTCAATTATCACCTGTACTTTTCAACGTATGTGCAGAGGAAATGGTTAAAGAGGAATGGGTACAACTGCAAATAGGAGCAAAGCCTATGGACGTTTAATAAGATTAGTCAGTGTGGAAAGATACATTTTATATTAAAAAAGGAGTTCATAAACTAGAGCAGGTAGAACAGTTTACCTATCTCGGGCGTGTTTCGGATGAAAATGGTCAAAGTAGTAGGGACATGAGGAGAAGAATTGTGCTAGGCAAAGACACGTTCACAAGGAGCAGGGAATTGATGACAGGGATCTTGAGTTAGTATGCTAAGAAACGGTTCGTCAAAGCTTTGATACAGAAAAGGGTTTTGTACGGCGCGGAAACATGGTCATCGAAGTCAATAGGAGCAGAGTGGAGGGTTTTGAAATACAGGTAAAGAGAAGGATGAAAAAGGTGAAATGGCCGGGAAGGTTTCACAAACAAGGACTAGCTAGACATTGTAGAGGAGGAGAGGAGATAGGATTACCGGGAAAAATCCAAAGGTGGATGCAGAGCATTTAGGTTGGCAATGGAATTTTACTGTACAGTCTGTGTTCACCCAAAACCTATCTTAAACGGTAGTATAATGGTAATATTATAAGAATAGAAACTATTACTACTATTTTCTGTTAGTTTTCTATATTCACCTCCTCTAATTAAAATTTGAAATATACACCAAACGCTAAATAGAATTTCCTACCCTTTGAATGAAGCCTGCGTACAGCCACAAGAAAGCGTATTCACTAGACGTGCACGGCTGCTGGAATGATTGAATCTACGACATCTCATACAATCGGGGTGTGCTACTAGCGGACGTGGATCAATGATGGAAAGGATGTTCACTGGGTATTTGGGAGCACATAGCTATGTGGAGGCAGATGTGCCGGGTGGAAATGGAGACGGGATCCTCGCATTTGTGTACCCACGCACTGATAATGATGTGTCCTTAATTGCGCCAATATCTACAATTGAGTAAACTTTTATCGTGTTAAACTGGCTGACATCATCATTATACATTATCTCTTCTAGCTGAATTTTGACGTTAAATGCTGGAAGTGAATGAATCCTTCTGCTTTATTATAACCCAATGCATAATATTTCTCTTTGCTAATCCTCTCTAAATTCTACGATAAGAATTGTGCTAAGAGGAATTCATAAACATTAAGAACTGATTTCATGGAAAATTTATCATTTTCATCGCCAATTTTTCCATCCAATTTTTTTAATTTCTCATTCATTGACATTCACATAATAACAGATTTGATATAAATTTGTTTTGCTTGGTGAAGACACGACTGGGATGAGCCTAATGCTCGTAGAAAGCTGGAAGGAAACAGTATAGGCTAAAATAATTGTAAGGTGAGTAAAAGCCGAGGGCTTTCCCGGCACCTTGGCACCTCAATAAGTATCGAGTTTCAAGATGGGAAAGAGCTCAGTGTTAAAGCATCGAGGGAGTAAAAACCAAGCCGAGGGTCCCCAACCACGATGATGTACTCATAGATTGAGTGAGTTCCTATTGCCACATTTGGTGAAGAGCTTGTAAAAAGAGAAGCTTATGGAGCGTGCTCACAAAATGAAGAGGTCAATTAATTGGACAAATCCCGAGGCACGATAGCTTATTAAAAAGACCATTACTAAAATAAATATGGAGAGGTAGGCCAAGGATGAACTATGAGAAGTAAGGAGAAATGTCGACGCAAGGAGCTCCACAGAAATGGAGAGAATGACAGGAGATAGCATAGTTTGAAGAACACCTACAAACCATTCCTCGAATCGGTGAATTGTGATGATCATTGATAAAATATTTAAAAGCTTATCTACTATGAAATAATCCTATAATCCGCTCGCCCATAACTCTGCCATTGACGTTAAATTTAGCATTTTTACCTCTTCCAATACTCGTCCAACAATATTTGGAGCCGACCGAGTTAAGCAGGTCTTTCACGTAATCCTTTAATGTTTGTCATAAGTATCAACTTGTAAATTACACGAGAATTGATAATTGATCATTTGCACCCACTGATTGGGATCTTGAATGGTAAGAACCACGCCTCTCGATGAAAAGGGGTCCATAAGTACAAAATATACACATATTGTTTTTACTCAAAAAATAATAATTAAAAATGCGTAAAGTATATACCAGCGTTTGTAGTTTGAATTATATAGAAATTCACAGTAATATCGACGAGTGCTGCAAGTTATTAGGATAAAACCGTCACTGTTATATACGAAACTCAAGATCTCCTCTAGGAGCTTTAATCCACCATCTGACTGCGTTAGTTTGGCATCCACTTCGACGAGAAGTGGCAAAGGGGAATTCCCTGGTTCGGAAAGAATTTCACCACCGTGCTTGTTCCCGGCATTCAAAGCATGGCGCAAGGGAAATGTAGTGCTCGTCAGAACGAGAGGGCGAAAACTCGTATTAATACCCGCTTCCAGTGATCTTAACTGTGAGATAGCTGTGAGATGGGGAAGCAGGGTACTGGAAATAGGGGAAGGAAAAATCGACCACCAGTAGTAGTAAGAGTGGTGGAATGGGTCGGGATGAGGCGGAGAGAGAAGGAGAGAGAGGGAGAGAGAAAGGGATTGGAGAGAATGCACAACCCCCGCCCTCGGCTCTCTCCATCCGTCGTTCACCCCCTTCTTTCCCCGCCCCACTCCACCCCCCACCACCCACGTCAATCCCCCAACACCCTCCCCGCACTCCACGGCATCCTCCGCCCACCCATTCTCTCCGCTCTATCTCCCTTAACTCCTCCCCCCTTCCCCGAACCCCCCGAAGTCCTCGCACCCACCCACCTGGGGCACGGAGCTGTGGGATCGATGTGGAGCCCGATATTAATCGTGAGAGGGTAGGTGCCTCCTCTTTCCCTCCACCATCACACCCACCCTCTCTCCCCTATCGCTTCTCTCCCTCTCTCCAGTCCTCCACCCTGAACTCCGCGCCTTCCTCGTGTTTTCCGCCACCACTCGCATTACCTTCCTTACTCCCCAACCTTTTCACATCCCTGTGCACGCACCCTGTCGCCCGATTCCCACCCTGTCCTCTTCCCATCTCCATCCATCTCTGATTTTATTTTTCCTTACCACCCAACCAACTAGCCGTCTCCCATTATTGCATTCGAGAAAAAATAAGAGGGAGATGAAAAATATAAAGCCTATCTGCCTTCACGGTTTCAGAAATCCCAGGGTGTCGGAGAAAGTGAAATCTATGGGAAACTGAAAGCGGGAGAATAAAATGGAGATGGGGCGTGAGAGTGAAGTTACGATGATTGAATTCAATAGTCGAAGAAATAAATATCTCTCCACTTTACACGCATGGGGGGATATTGTTACCTATCTTCCTAGCGGGGATATTTCAAGTAACGTCTAGCAATTAAGGAGGAAGATGGGTCATTAGCTTCCACCGTTCTTTCCAATTGTTCTGGCATCAAACGGAAAAACACGAAACACCGTCATCACTTACTCTATCTCGCACCACTAATCTTTCTATTTCTACCAATTTTTCCAACGATACTTCAGCATCGATTTCCTACTCTCCCTCAGCTAATCCTACGAAGGGTTCTCCTCTCTCCTTCTCTTCGCTATTCTCAAGGGTTCTTCTCTCTCTCCCTTTTCATTCCATGCGTTCTTTCTCCACTGCTTCGTTTTGTAACGAGAGAGGATGTGGATACCTTCATCCTGCTATTAATCCCTCTGTCCACGTACTCTATTTTTCCTAAAAACTTTTCACGTCCGAAACAGCTAATGCATTCCGCCCGTCAACCCTTCCTTCGTTTTCCTTCCATCAGGTGTCACAATACCTTTGGTCACCAGAGTGTTTTTCCTGCGTTTTTTATCCTCGGCAGCCATTAAGAGTTTTATAAGTTTCTGTTCAACAAATTAATTATTGAAAACAATGCCAAAACGTGAAAAACTTAGTTAATGTTAACAATGCTAACAAAAGGTATTTTTCAGAACTTCAAATTTTACTTGATTCTATTCACTATTACGAGTACTTCTTTCATTTAAGTTTAATTTGATTTTAATGATCGGACACCAGAGAAAAATTATAAATTTATTGTTTTAATTTGCACCATTTTTGTATATTTCCACTTTAATATGTCTATTTCTTAAATAATATTAACATATTATTGAAAGTAATACGAACCCGAAGTAACTGGTTATATAGGCTACATTCCTTCAAAACATTTCTGAAGTGGTCATTTCCTTTCCCACACATTTTGCTTACTTCGTCTTTCGTTTACCCTTTGGTTCCCTTATAGTTCCGGTGGAGTTCAATCCGTCTTTCTCTCTGAAACCATTTCAGCACTTTATGTTACGTACTTAGTTTGAGAGAATTTTCATGAAAAGAAACGGTGCCCTGTTACCAATTTTTCCTTCGGAAAAATTGACTAAGAGATAATGAATTTCATGGGATTAAATGTGCATCATTTTTCATTATATTTGTCATCAGACATTTACCGAGTTCAAGGTACAGTTTCACAATCAAGGAGAAACATGACGCCCAATTCAGTAGGTTGTTCCTGGGGGAAAATGATCCCAGGGCAATAAAGTCTGCCTCAGTTTCTCTATCTCTTGATCTCTCGCTCCCTCTTCCTGCCCCCTCACCCCTTCCCTCCTCTCAACTCTCCACTCTCTTCTCCCTCCGTCGTCCGCTCGCCTCCTCAGCCTTCGATCCCTCAGAGAACGGTCGTTCCACTCACTCCTGCCCCTCTTCGCCCCCAGCTCGTCCCACACACACCCACTCCACCTCCATACCGCCTCGGCTTCCTACCTTTTTCCCGATTCGGTGGCTCCGGCCGATTGAATTAGCGCAGTCATTATGGGTCGGGATTTTCGTCCTGGAAAACCAACCCCTCAAACACCGTACCTACAACCCCCATCCCCGGATCCCATTCCCCTTATCGTGCCCGCCAAACATCTCCTTCCTCCTCTTGTGTAATTCTTCCCTTTCTACTATTCTCCTCCTCTTCCTACCTGGTATCTTCCACATCTCTCTTTCTCTCCTTTCCTCGTTGGCTCTTCTATCCCACTATCCACCTGCTCGCTTCCTCCACCAGGTTTTATCGGCGCTCAAACCTCACGCTCACCTATTAACCAATTACAATATCTTTCCTTCTTCCCACAGGCATTACTTTCTTTATCCTACCATTCCCTTTGTCCCCTTGTTTTACTGTGCAAAAATAAATTAACGTTCCTTTAGGGCGTAGTCAAATTAAGACCTTCATTTATGCCTGTCGTACATCTCCGAATTATATACCTGCTATATATAATGTGGCTTCCAACTTGAATTTTACTCCTGGTTTGTGGATAGAAATAATTTGTTCTAAGGGAATGAAAAATGTTCTTTCTAGTCTTCTATTTGTTATGAGCCACCATGATCAAAGCAGGGCGAATTAGCGACAGTCAAAGAAAATGAGGGCGAAATAAGGACTTTTAACCGCAGTCCACCCCGCGTCGAACATCTTTGAGGAAAATAACGTTGTATGATTAACAATGAAGTGAAAGTAATGCTAAATGCTAATGAGAGTAATTGACACGTAAATACAGATCACCGAAAAAAAGAAGCAATACTACATTTTTCCCTTAAAAAGGATTACTTTTCCATGTATTTCAAAACCGTCACCTTAATTTGTAAAATACACTACCACTTCGGACTTCTATTTTAATCTCCCGTAAGTTGCTGCTATTTGCTATTAGAGTTGATTCTCCCTTTATAACCTTTCTCATCTCATTCTACTCTGGACGTTTTCATTTCGTTTGCATGGAACACCTTTATATCAACATCCATCAACTTCTATCAACATCTTTTCATTTTAACGTCAAGTCTCAAATAAATCTGCATTCGCAATACTCACCTCACCTCCCAATCGTAGGTAGCACTTCCAATACACTTCTGTTTTGACTCTTCAACAATTCTCCTCGGCTCATTAATTTTTCTTCCCTACCTTACCGCTATTCCATGCTTCAAACATATTTCAAATCTGCCCCTTCTCTTCCAAATATTCCACCAACAACCTTCGCCCTGACCTCCCTCCCCTCTACCAGATCCCTCCACATCTCTATTCATGGCCGTGCGTCCATGTCTACCGCCTCTGCCCTCCTCCGATCCACCGTTCTTTACCCTCCCCGCATTTTTTAGCCTTCCACTTTAACCCCATTCTCTCCTCCCACGCCTTTCCCTGCGGTCGACCCCTCGACGCAAATCACACACACACGCCACATTCTCCTCCTCCACTCCTCAGCCAGTACCTTCCCTCCACACAACCATGGGACTACCCGTTAATAGCCCACGATCGCGCGCCTTGCTCAACTACCCTCTGAAGCCACTTAACGCACGCCGCACAAGAATACCTTTCGCACACCCCTTGTCCGCCTATACTATATTCAACCCTCGGGAATCATTACGAGCTAGGCGATGATCGATGGTCGGATTATTCGAATTTCGATCCATGACTTCTTCGCCAAACGTCAGACGCCTATATCACTGATTCAATCGTGGTTCGATGAAATCAAACGCGATTACGTTCATGTGACAAGATGTGTCTTGACAGGAGTACTTCCTTGCCACGATTTTGGTGAATTCCATGCTCGATTGCTACGATTGACACAAAATTGTTATCCTCAACGGAATGTTTTGATAGTTGACCGGCCTTTTTGCGAAAAAATCGCGGAACAAGAGGGGAGACCCCAGAGATTGACGCCCAGATGTGGAGGAGGATGATATTGAGGAAGGAGATAGGGCCGTTCCTTTCTAGAGATATACCTAGGGAAAAAAAATAGTCTCAATAGTACGGAGAGGAAGCATTCATTAGCCTATGCGACAGTATTGTAGTCGTGGCGGCGAATGAATTTCAATAAACAAATGAAATCTACCCTGTTTCCTCAGCTACAACAAACATATTAATATTCATGAATCAAGGAGTCAATATGTTGGGGATACTTGGGTATATGTATGTAACTGTCTCATTGTTATAACGCTATTCAAAGTCCGATGTAAAGGCCGAAGTGATGTTTTCAAACCAATGCAAAGCAAAAATATAGAAATGCTGCTGATTGCAAAATAAGGGGTTTTTGTAGGAGCTAGTTTTCGAAGGGAAAATACAAACAATTTTCTCCCATTTTATTATAGTTTACAATATCTCACCCATAGCCTTTCGGTACATACTTTCAAAGCAAGCTAATAACTCTTAAGTAGTCTTAGCCAACTATCAACATTTAGTGGGCTAAAAGCTTGTAGCGTATCTTTCGAAGGACAGACGAAGGTTTTATTCCAGCAAAGTAGGACAATAATGGTGTGTTTTTTTGGTGGATTTCCATCGCACGAATATATCAGGCAACATGGCATAAAAAACAAAAGCCTTTGCTCAGCCTAAAGGTTCCTAATCACTAAGCTATTAAAGAGGTATATTCTAACGGAACTAATCATTAGAGAGCGTTAAATATATTATTCAAATGAACATCTATGAAACAGTGGTTAACGGATAGGAGAGAGCGGGACTCGATAGGACATATGATATACTTCTTTCAGGTGAACGCTCAAAGCTACACGAAAGTCTAAACTATTTTAACTTTTATACTCTTCTTCCCCTGAGTTAACATTGTGTTTCGACGCCAATATTATGATGATCTTGCGACTAAAAAATGCATCATGAGAATAAAATTACGCCGGGATGCACAGTAAAAAAGTAACTGAAAATTTCATGGAAATTGGCCAGGTTTAATATTAAACCACTTACTATGTTGATTGGGGTCAATATAACACATCTTTACCAGCAGTGCCACCATAAAAAAATGTGTTTACAGTTTGAATTTTCTTTCCAAAAACTTCAACCAAAAAGAAAATATCACCAATTCCATTGACATAATGACAATAGACAAAGAGAAACCCTAAGAGGCAGTAAGGTTTCAAATATAACGGTTCTCATTACCCTTTAAATAAATACTATGAACTGGGGTCCATTTACAAGTTCAAAAATAAATCTGGATGGCGGCTGAAAAGTTATTTTACAATAACTCCAAAACTTATAATTGAGTATGTTGAATTGAGGCACGCGATTAAAATTTCAACAGTAAAACCGAGAAATAAGCCAGCGAGAGACTTACTTAGAAATGAACATGATCACCAGAGTGACTACTTTAACAGGGTCATCAAAAATACCACGATTAAGGCGTCATATTAAGAGAAAATCCTCTTGGAGTGTGCGATTTGACGCACAGCAGAGATATATTTCTAACTAAACGATTTGATTTCTAGCAGAGAGTGGCATAGAAACAGGAACTTTATAAATTAATGTTCACGATGATGCACTTTTTAAGCTGCACCACACAGACAAACTGGTAGGATAAAACATAGGAAAATCCCCATCATGATAGCCATTTGCCTCTTGTGGTGGTGTTTGTTAAATCTCCAATTTAAAGTACATTCTCGGATACCATCGAGCACTGTTGGTCCAGAATACGGAAACTACAGATGAGTGCAAGGGAGGTAAATCAGAAAACATTAGCTGAATTTTTCCCAAAGTAATCCTTTCCGATCCTCACTCCATGTTTTATTTTCCACTTAAAGGAATAAGCTGCCGAATGATGATTAGATGTAAGCAGATGGTTAGGCGAGGGGCAGGGGATTCCGGATGATGGGAGGATGGGGTGCACAAGGGTGGGAAAAAGAAGGGCTAGAGAGGAGCTTGGCTTATTAAAGGATTAGGATTTTCAGCCCGTATTCTACCGAGGATTTCGTGGGGGCAGTTAGGATTGGAATGGGAGAGGAATTGCTCCCCTCCGCAGCCAGAGAGGCACGGCTATGTTGGTGGGTAACAGACGTGGTTGAAGTTGAACGAGTATTAGAAGCACGGTGGGAATCGGGTGAGGTGGGTTGAGTTTGCGGAGTTGAAGGGCCAGGGGGTGCTTCAAGGCCGCTTTAATACTGCGAAATATCTCTATGGGAACGGCCCTACCATTCAGGGAAAATAATTAATTTCCTATTCAAAATGAGAAAACCTGTGTTTTAATGCATGAAATTGTACTATTTCGTTGAACGCTTTCTCAAAGGCATCACTTTTCGGCCTGCTCTTTTTTAAACAGTAAAACCAAATGAACAAGGGTCAGGGGGATTTTTTGAGGTAACAAATGTTTGAAGACAATTTTACATTTTAACTGTGACGTGCATTCTGGTTGTATTACATTTTGCATCAACGTATTATTTATGTATTGGTTCGAAGGAACTTAAGAAATTGGAATCTTTTTTATTTTCTCCTCAATATTTTTCGGATTTGAGATTCCATATGGCAAGAGATGTGCCAAGATACGGATGAAGCTGAGCCAGCGAAGGAATAAAGAAGGATCAGGACAGGTTACATCTTGAAGATATTTTCCAAATAATCATAAACATAGTGATGCTATCCTGTCAAAAAAGGCTACACAAAAGGCAGAATTATTTTCATTTTAGTGACATCTATGGTAAACGAAATTCTAAGGGCATTATCAAACGCATATCGTGAAAAACGATCATGGGAACGAAGTTAAATTTTCTGAACATAAAAATATGCGTCGTGATATACCGCTTTCATATAAAAATTAGCTTTCCTCGTGCATGTCTTCGTCATTTAACGCAACATAATGTTCCATAGTCAATTTGGTAACGCAATATGGTTTTTTAATTTTTCCTGTCCAATTTCAAAGGAAAAAGTGTTGCGTTGTCATGCTTCTAGGGATTTTGTCACTTTCACGGGACTCAGGGGCTCTTCCCCGGTGCAAAGTTGGCACCTATGGCACGGGAGGGTCGTTTAAAAGGCTGTTTTTGGGTTTTAACGGGGAAGGGTGAGTGGGAGAGAAGGGAGTATGTGGAGGGAGACACCCCGAAGCAATCAGTGGAGGGAGAGGCGTGTGTCCGAGAGTTGGGCAGACGGGAAGGGTAGGTGCGGGGGGCAAGCGGCGGGAAGATCCCCTCGCGGGGGGAGGAGGATGGACGGGAGGGTGAGCGGGCCACCTCTAAATGGAGATAGCTTTGGGGGGAGTGGGTTGGGGCGAGAATGGGGATGTGGAGGCTTTGCTGGGCCAAATGAGAAAGAAGGAGCAAAGTAAAGAACGGGGGTGGGGTGTGGTGGGCGATCGGGGGGGCAGGGGGAGGGATAAAAACCTTTCCCTGGCTTGATGGGACCTCGAAAAGCCCTCCGCTTCGCCGCACCCCGGCGCTGATGACCATCGTCTCCTCGTGTTTTTGCAATGGGAGGCAGGGGTGGGATAGGGTAATCAATATGCCCGCCATACACACACACACACAAGCGTGCGCAAACTCTTGCAATACCTACTCCCTTTCCTTCCCCTATTTTCCCCCGCCTTATCCCCCGTAAGCCTCTACGCTCCCCAAAATTTGGTTCTCTTCCCGTCATTCGGTAATAGCTTATAACGTTTATACTGCCGAGATCTACTTTAGCCGCGGTCGGGAAACACTCTGGCGTCAGGACATCATCTTTTCAATTTAGAGCTTATTTTAACCACGACAAAAATGAATTTGGGCCAGTGAGTGGCATTCGAGTAATATACCCGAATTAGTGAGTTCTCTCCCTCGGTCATGATATTACGGTGATGAAAAATTTACCACTTTTATTAATTTAGTGACAATATTTCTGCGTGGACGTTCAAAATAAGTAACAGCTACGTACATTCATAATCGGATGAAAAAGGGACGAATTTTACGATGTTTACTATTAACTATAATGAATATCCATTTAGTC
The DNA here is from genome assembly GCF_022747635.1 of Hetaerina americana. Classification (NCBI taxonomy): domain Eukaryota; kingdom Metazoa; phylum Arthropoda; class Insecta; order Odonata; family Calopterygidae; genus Hetaerina; species Hetaerina americana. The sequence continues at coordinate 9,945,672 of NW_027286874.1, read as the reverse complement.
TGGCGTCATTCTGCACCATGCTTATAACTTTGAATGTCTAAGCCAAAAGAAAAGTTCACAAAAAATATATGTATGCAAACTATGTCGAAAGAGATATTACAGGTATCATTAGTCTTATCTAATTGATGTCTTTTGTTGTCATAATGCAAGTACCTATGATATATTCCTGTTAACCTAAGTAAAGTTTTAGGGCAATGATTTCTGAGAACATTGATGTCGACCGCTATTTCGGAGACGAGGTTGCCGAGGCAAGGGGGTTTTGTATGGATGGGAGGTTTCTGACATTTTAGAGTTTGGAGAAGAATACAAAACAAATGGGGGAGGTTAAAAAACCAAATTTCTAGGCAAGGTTGGGGAACAGAAAAGGTTTTGGGAGAAATTTAAGAAGGTAAGAAAAGTGGGTGAAGGGCATACAAAGTGAAAACGCAATGTTGAAAACTGATAGATGGTAGATTGATGGGTAAGCTAGCAGTGGGATGAATATACATAGATATTACACAGGTTGGAAGAAGTGATGAGATCCAAGAAATAAAAAAAGTCGAAATGGTTTGTAGTATGACGGGGTGTTACAGTGTTTTGTGTGCTGTTAGGTGAGGCTGAGAAATGTAGCGATAGTTAGTCGTTGTGCCCTAAAAACACACCTTGAACGGAAGATTATGTCAATAAAAATAATCGAAATTCGTATCGAATGATGGCTAATTTCATGGATAAACATTTGAAAACATGACAACGAAATCTTTAATGGATACCAAAATGCATGCAGCGTGTTAAATTTTGAAATGAATCCGTTAAAAACATGACACTCTAAGGGTTCAACTCTTTTGAAACATCACGCTCTAGCCGAGGAATTTCACTAAGAACTGACGACTTTGATTTTATAATTCGTGTTAAATTATCGCAACGCAACTAAAGCAGCACTAAGTAATTAATTAAAATTAATGTAGTAAAAAAACCAAACTTTTAACTGTTTAACGAATTATAATGTCCAAAACTGAAGAACAGATAAATCCAAGAATTGAGCCTCTAATTTTATTTCCGAATGACCATCTTCAACAATTATTGGGTTTGGCACAAGTTTTCCTTTTATACCAGAGCTCTCTATTCATCAGGTCACCTTTAGCGAGAATTTCTTCGAGGATTCCTATTCTAGTATAAACTAGAGGGTAAGAAGATATCTGAGCACTCACCATTGCTCTTTGACATGAGAGTCCTCATTTATATGGAGTTAAACCACAATACTGAAGCTAAGATCGTTAAATAATCAATACACAAAGAATTGATATCTCAAAACCTTCCAACAACTTTAAATTAACGCGTTGAAGCAACTTCTAATATTAACGATTAATATTAATTGAATTAGTACAAAGAAATTAAGTAATTTTAATTTCATTGTTGCGGGAGTCTTCATTTTTCACAAATAGAAATTAACAAAGAACTTTCCAATATCTGACGAAAGTTTTAGGTTTAAATCCTGTGTAAATTAGTTAGAATCAGCACTCTTTGCAATAATTCAGAGTATAAAATGAAGTAGTACAAACTGGTCTCCAATTCGCGCATTCCGCTTCGATGCGCAAGAATACAATTTATCAAATCATAATGATTTAAAAACAATTCATAATATAAAAATATATTTTAATTTCAAAATAAAAACTACAATCGTAAACTTACCCTTGAATCGTTTTTTCTTATGATTCTAAATGTTTCAATAGGATGAATAATTAATCCTCCCAAATGATTCAAAGGAAAAACCTAAAATAATTTTTTTAAGTGGACCTAAAATCAGGTAAATGAAGGAAAAACGATCTTCAATGTTCGATGATATTTCAATTTAACAAAAAATCATGGGATTCCAACGGCGCACTGGATTCCAGAGGTGAAAGGACGGCAATATTAATTCCCTCTCCCAACTCCAGTTTAATTAACCTGCAGGAAAAAATCTGATCTTTTGTTTGTCCAGAGAAAAATTTAATAATCCCATAAACAGACAACTTGCTTATTCTCGAGGAGGGTGGACGATCAGTGGGAAGTAAAATGTAAAAATAAAAAATTCATCCCTACTTATTATTCTGTAAGCCCATCACTAATCGATTGCACCTTCGCCGAGAAAGGTGTTTGGGAAATTGAGATGAGGCGGGAGACAAGACAGCGGAGGTGGAGGTGGGACGAAATGTAGGGTGGCCAACGAGGGTGAGAGGTTTGGGGGCAAAACAGGCATCCCTTACGAGCGCTCTAAAAATATGACGGGGACGAAACGAGAGAGAGTGCAGGAAGGAGACTACCCCACCAACATTCCTACTCTTCCATTCTTCTCACTCCTCCCCTACTCCCCCCATTCCCGTAGTTCCATGAGGAAGTCCCACGTCGCCCCCCGACCATATCTTCCCGTTTCTCCAACCCAGCCCCAGCCCATCCCTCAGGCCCATCCATTCTTGCCCACTACAACCCATAAAAAAAGGGAGAGAGAGAGGGAGCAAAATTTTTTTCTCCCCTCTTCCCTCTAGACTCCGCCCACACAACTCCCCACCACTTCACCCTCCTACTCTACTTTCTCCCCTCCTCCGCCGTAGTTGCCCCGTTCCCCTTCACTCGCTCCTCCCGTCCCCCTCCCTCCCCTCATCCACTTCTGCTCTTCCATCGAACAGCGCGCCGTCTTCTGCCTCTCTGGAAGGAATCGATGAGGCAGCATCCAACTCCCCTCCCCCACCCAACCCCACCGCCCCCTCCACCCCCCGCTTTCTCCCCCGGTGCCCCCTTCCCAACCATCGTATCCTCCCCTCCACTCCGCACCCTCTTTATTCCCGCTTTGACTCGCCATTCTTTCCTCCTCTTTCGCTATCGAAAAAGTATTCTAGGAAGTCTCTTCCCCCACACCATCTAAAATCTCCTCCTTTACCTCCCCTCCCACTCGCTTCATCCTCTCGCTCCCTCCTCCCTCTCTAATTTCTCCTACAGCCTCAGCTCTCTCCCCTGAGTCCATACCTCCCCCCTCTGTCACCATCTACATACCTCAACGTTTATCTTCCTCCCCCCACACATTCTTGTGGAATTCTTATTGTGTCCGTCTTCCGCTTTCATGTCTTTCCATGGGCGTCTTCGGGAGGTCTTGGAGGTGAAGTGTGAGGACATAGGGAAAGGGGCGTAGGAAGAGGACGCTATTTTGAAGACGACCTTCCCGGAATGCAAGGTTAGACGGTTTCATTCCTTGGGATGACAAAATATTTTCGCCATTCAGCCGATCCCGTTCTAAGTTTCCGTTGCGCATGGGAGGAGGCATCTTAAAGAGGCCTTAGGAAAATTAACTTTAGGGGAAAACTGGAGAACCTTCTCCGGCACTTTTTTTCCGCTCTTTTACACAGCTTTCACACTATTGGAAAGCTCAAATGCGAGGAATGAGGTAACTGCCGAAGAGGTAGGTTTCTTACTTACCCCCAGAATTAAGCTCTACTGCACAATGTATCCTTAGTAATGAGTACTAGGATATACAGGACATCCTTACCATATTCGCTTAGATCTTAGGGTCGCAGAAACAACGAGTTACCGGCTTATTCGAAGAACAAGTGAGTAAAAATAAGCAAAGAAGTTGGAAAAACAATGAGGCACCTACTAAACGCCCTAGATAATTGTAAAATTCACGATACGCATTTCAGTTTCAAAATGAAAGAAATAATCTATAAATTATTACACTTCTTCCATGTCGTTAGATTGTATCTGATGCCGAGTTTCATCAGTAAGCACTCGGAACTTTGGCCCCGTTTTGTGGTTTTTTTATATTGAGTAATAGGAAATAGAATTTCACGTTAATCCAGAAATAGTACTCCAAAATCCCATTGACAATGCACCTTTGTAAGGTTATATGGGAAATTTTAAAAATTCCATGTGTTGAACACAAGAAAAAAATGTAATGTTTCAATTTTTACTGCGTTCATGCACGGAATCCCTCAACATATAGTATGTTGTCGTTTGGGTATTTATTTTTTATCATCATCCATTAAGAACCAATGAAAGAGGGCCATTTATCTATACTCAAAATCCACCGTGATATCTCATGTCATTATCATAAGCAATATTTTATAGGGCCAATGACAGATTGCGTTTATTGTTGTGAACATTTTGACCAAGACACTGAAGCTGAGAGCGCCTTTGTCAAGAGAACTTCGGAGGCGTTTGGAATGAGTAGCATAACTATGCAGAGATTTTAAATGGAAGGTCAAACTATATGAGTCTCTACAAATGCAAGCCATAACATTCGCAGGAAAGACGTCCACGCAATAAGTGGGTTTCGTATGCAAATTATACAGATTAACCAGTGAAAGGACTATTTTTCGTCGTATTTCGAACGACGAAAAAAGCTCCACGAACCAGCCCCATGCGTAGGTCCCTATCCACCTCGTTCGGAGTTTATTAAAAATGCTCCTATATTCCCGTTGTACGTGAAACTTCCCATGGTCTCGACAGAGTGGAGCGAAAATTTTGCTACCGACTCCAACGGTGCGATTTGGTTCAGCTTCAATATCGCCTTAGAATAGGAGGGCGGGGGGGGAGGGGGGAGTGGGAAAACTTGAGTCACTATTTTACGGAGATTACTCGGAGCTGAGCCTGAGAGGAATCGAAATTGAAATATCAAGGGGAATGAAGGTGGGAGCGGAGAGATGAAGGAAGGGAAGAGAGGAGGGGGAGGACGGGGAAGTGCGAAGATGAGGAGAAGGTGCTGGTTTATAGAGTTTACATATGACGGTTAAAAAGTAATTCACGTGGCAAATCGCCGGCGAAAATGTTGACTACCTTTTACTATTACCATCAATTAGGAAAATTTCAATTTTTCTACTTGCAGCGGAAGATCACATCAGAGATATGGTATCATTCAATTGCTACTTAAAAGTTCGGAAACGCAGTCATACGTCGACCGCACGTCTGCATTGTACGTTACATAATATGTTAGGAGCTCTTTAAAACAAAATTCTTGATATGATGCCTGTTTAGCTCGATCACTTGTTTTTTGATTCCTGCAGTCACGCATGGGGAGCCATTAACACCATAATTACTTTTTGATGGAGTGTTAAGTTAGGTGAAGTTATAACCAGGACCTCATACCCTTTGATATTTTATTCAAATAGCTGAAACTATTCGAATGTCTTTAAAATATTATGCAGTGCAAGACATAAATGGCAAAACGAAGTTAAAATTGTAATTCAGTTCATTCGGTAAACATGTAGACTGTTGAAAAAGCCTACAAGCTATTAAAAAAATCCACGATGGGCATACATAATGGGCCTGAAATCCACCATGATTCGAAAAATGTAGCGAGTCATAATGTTTATTGGCAAATGAAGTCATCATTTGCTTGAAAAATAAATAATTTATTCCTGGGAGTAATAAATCTTTAGCTAGGAAAACGTTACAACACTATCCTGAGTATTAGTAATTCAGAGTTCACCCTAGAATGTAAGCGTATTCATAGCGTACATATATTATTAGATTCCTATGAGATAGAAATCTCTTGAAGTCTATTACTATAACTATGATGCATGCTTACATACTGGTACTATCGAGATCTATTAGCGCTTTAACATAGTTCATCAAACAGGTACAATCATATATCAGAAGATATCAGAAAAAATTGAATTATCGCCATCAGGCCTCATAAAATATTACCATGCTGTTATTTTCACATTATTAATAACTCATTTCTCCTTTTGAGTTTATCATATGCCATGAGTATATTATAGACCTTGTAGGCAAGAAACCGTTGATGTAATTATGAACAACATTTTGAATAAAATTATTTCCTTTATTGTGGCTGAAAAGGCTTTTAAAACGGGAATACTAATATTGAATAGAAGTTTCATCAACTCCCTATTAATGTGATAGGACATTGTCACTAAATTACTGAACTGCCTAATATCACAAATGATTTGGTGAAGCCTAATAATCATTTTTCAGATATTAACTCATGCTTAGATGAAGCGCTCAAACCAGCTGATGCCCACTAAACTTGTAAGTAAATTAGGTACTTACTGAAGGACAAATACTGCACATCGTTCGGGCTGATATCAATCTGCTTTGTAAATGCAGTGGTTGAACATTATAACGGTTTTATTTGCTTCGAGGATAATTATCATACTCCGTCGATGTATATCAAAATGTATGCATGAATCTCCGCATCCGGGCTAAAAATATACTTCAGTCCGCGACCTTTGACATGCGATTGTCCATCGGGCATCTCTTCGACAAAGCCGAATCTGCCTGATGGTGACAGGGATCACGTAAATGGTTTTATTTCATAATTTGACCTATACTCCATCATTGAAGGCACTTCAGCTAGTGCATGATATCACACGCTTCAATTATTTCCTTAAATCCGTATCCGATAATAATATAATTATCTACAGCCTATCGAAGCCGTGCAATTTCGCTTTGAGCGTAGTAGCTAAAAGCACATGCATTCAACGAAGTTCCCTTCTGACGGCGGCAGTGATTGGCAGGCCGGAGGGGTATGGGACTGACGGGGAGAGACGGTGATGCATCGCTATTATCCCACGTCACGCACCTCCAGTTCCACACGGAGTCCCAAAGGTCCGAAAACGCATTTTCACGGAGATTGATCGTTCCCATGTGTCCACTGTTTATGGGAAAAAATATTCCGCCGGCGAAAAGTCACGACGCAACAATTAGCCTCGCCATTCAGTCGTCTTCTTTTCTTGCGCAAGCTGCTTTTAAAGAGAATGACAGAGCCACAATGGACGACAGGTTATAGAGAGTTGGCGTGTGAGGCTGAGCCTACTAGACGAACTTATCTCGAGAGGGATCCATCATGCTGTATTTCTTTGTTCAAGGATTCAAGACAGCTGCAGCGATATTTTCGTGCCACTGGAAGGCATATTTACCACATGGTTTCCATTAATTCTTAAAAGTTAAAGAGAAGCAATAAATATGTATGGTTGTGCAAAGGCTATTAATAGCGTCATTATGAATAATATTGCACAATATTTTTTATTAAATAACTAGCATATATATCATTGAATTTATTACTGTAAATGTGTAATGACTAACATAACCTACGGCTGGCCAAAAGAGTCTCAAAACAGGGGCAGCACCCCTCATTGGCACTCCCCTATTCTACAACCCATCTATGGTACCGTTTATTTATGCGATATATGGGAAGGCCCAGAAGTACCCGGCCTGACCTAGAGATGTTGGTAGTTGTTATAAATCAAGGTGGATTTTCCTCAGGAGAAACTAATAACTAATAATACCACATCCATACATACGTGGGAATATGTACAAATCCAAGGAACCAGAGGGAGGAGACATTTATAGTGAATTAAGCGAAAAAAGTGAATTAAAAGAAGATACGAAAACCTCATTCCACATTCACATTTGGAATTAGATATTTGACCGAATTCATTACGCTCGATCCTTTTTACTAGTCCCACTTAGGGATTGCGTTCAGGGTTACTATCGATTTCTGCTTTTATTTTGCAAGATGAATTTTCCGAGTTTACAAAATCAAGCCGTGATTACATCGAAACATTAAGTTCTACTAAATTCGTACTTTCGCAATAACAGTAGGCAATTTTTCAAGCATATAACTTTTGAACAGATTATTTTTTTTGATATGATGCTTTACGAAAGACTGATTTGGGAACCAATATCGATCCCCATGTTTATAAATGAAAATGTTTCTTAAATAATCAACCGATTGCTCACAGTTCTGGAATCGTGAAAATAAGGATCTGTTTTTAAGTATATAATTAGCTGTAAGCATCTAACCCTTGGCGGCGGTTTCTTGGTGAATCGCCGATCATGTCGGCTCTATATACCCTCTGTCCATTGGTCCAATCTCAGATATATTGGGACAGACAGACAAAGGAGGCCACTGAGATTTTGCTTCAAAGCAATAACATCAATAGGGACTCAGGTTCCAACTCAGTATCGTGGAAATCTATGCATACTAAAATGTAGTCGAAAAAGAAGAAAAAAACGGAGTCATTTAGGAAACGAAATAGCGATGAACGTTCTGCGGACAAATCAAAAGGCCCTTGAACCATGGAAAAAGAGAATATATATATATACATTCAAACACGAAATCCCGCCAAACGGCGAATAAATACTCATAGATACAGAAACAGATATAAGGAAAAGGGATAGGAACACACATAAAGGACGAACACAATAGAGGTGGGGAAGGCGGATTCGAACCGGTCAAGGAAATATTTTTACTCATGTGATCCGTTCGATTCCGCCTTCCCCACCTCTATTGTGTTCGTCCTTTATGTGTGTTCCTATCCCTTTTCCTTATATCTGTTTCTGTATATATGAGTATATATATATATATATATATACATATACTATATATGTTTATATATTCATTAACATGAAAATAAATATAATACGTATAAAGGACGAACACAGGAGAGAAGGAGAGATGGGGAATGGGGGATTTGGTGTTTGAATGTATATACATATGCAAGTAACTATACATTCATACGTATGTGTATGTATATATATATATATATATATATATATATATATATATATATATATATATATATATATGTATATGTATATGTATATATATATAAACCATAAACACAGTAATCAACCCGAAGGTCGGTTTAGTAGGTGATGGTAGAGATCACCCAGTACTAAGCCCTATACGGCGTGTGAAAATTCACACATCAGGGTAGGGGGGCCAGTTCCTTTCCCTGTGCCAGTTATGGTTTCCCAGGAAGACCTGGTACCCGAAAAATCACATAGCTTTGGTGGAGCTGCAAGCGCCCCTTGCCCGGGAATTGAACCCGGGACCCTCCGGTCAGCAGTCCAACGTTCTACCCACTGGACTACAGCGACCCACACACGCACACACACACATATACATATATATATATATATATATATATATATATATATATATATATATATATATATATATATATATAGAAACCGCAGCCGATAGTTTTTTAATGGGAACAGCAGCTCTTCTTATTCTCAAGTGGAGAATTTGAATAAGTGCTTTGACGGAGGAGAGAGGGTGTATGTGTGGCGAAGCGAAATCACCCTGAAAACGGTGAGTAAGCCGTCCATTGAAACGTAAGTGGAGATGTAGGACCCAACCATGCAGAAATCCGGGGTTGATTTCACAAATAAAGCAATCATCAACTCATCAATTAAATTACTGCTAGCGAAGAGAAAATTTATGAAAACTTCGATACCTAGAAATACTCATGGCATTTGGAAAAAAGCGCCCATAAAAATGTAGTTAATAGTTGGAATTTAATTCTGAAAAGACCACATTGTCATAATAAAATTTGATTTCAGGTCATCTTTTTTAACAACTCAAAAATGATCATCAATTGGGTCTCATGCAGGACATAAAAGAGAGTTATTCGGTCGAATACGAAACGACCATGACGGAGGAAAGCGGAAATGTCAGTATCCTAAATCATTGTTTCCCTCCGACTCTTTGCCGTTGTAGACGCAAGACGATGCAAGGCAAGGAGACGAGTGAGATCGATTCTCAGCGAGAGACTGGGTGGCAAGCAGCCTATGAATAGGCGAGTGTGCGAGGGAGAAAGAGAGAAATGGGGAGAGGGGGGAAATGAAAATAAAAGGGGATAATGGGAAGATAAGAAGAGCGGGGAAGGCTAAGGGGCTCTGCTTTTATGAACGCAGAGAAGGCTCGCATGCGCAGGGGTATTAGTCAGCATTAACTCAGAATAGTATTTAGTGCATGCCGTGGAAGAAGTGTCTGAGGCAGATGAAGAGTATTCGGAGGGCGAGCAGAGATCTCAGGACTTCGGTGAAGTTAAAGAAAGAGCATATAAGTCCCACAGTGGGTAAGTGGGGCGGAGTTGAGATCATGTGTTCAGGTAAAGTGGTGTAATAGACCACCAATTCCCCAGCGAGGTTGGATGGGTACTTTCGTCGAGTGTCTCCACTCTGGCTTTTCCTATAGAGCCTTCGAAGCCGAATGATAGGTAGCTTAGTTGTGAATAACTATTTTCACCCTAAATGAAAATCTTTCAACGGACAGTAGAAGGGATAACTGAAGGGAAAAAAGCACATAGGACAAATGAAGGATGATAGTAAAGTTATCAGGGGATGAGAAAATTAACACTGAATAGAAATACAAATGATGAAGGACCCTACAAAACAATCGGGAAGTCTAGAAAACTAGGTAACTTATCAAACGTGCAAAATCCATTAGTAAGATGCGTACATAAAACACGCGGTGCCTCGATGCGGATGCTCATAATGAAAGAATTCCATCATTAAAGATTGACGTTTACCGAAAAATGAACGTCATGCACGCGTAAAACTCCCTCGGAGTAAGTTTAATCTTATCATTACTACTTGAAACGGCAAAGAAACGCCGGAAATCATTTGAAAATTATTTAACTCAATTATCATACTCTTTAACTTTAATTGCATAATTGGCATGCTTTATTTTTGAACACATTTGTGATTTAATTATTGAATAACAGACTCAATCTAAAGAATATCATAGTAAATACACAGAGTAGCGAGGGAAGAAAGTAGAACCCTGGAGAACTACGAGAACCTCACTTGAACCACTCCCAGCGTCTTCATTTCATCGATACGCTATAGCCCAAGGGAGATAGCGGCTAACAATAACACACCCCTGAACAATAAGACACCCAGAATAGCCATAATCAACAGAGCCGCCGCTATCCTTGAAAGGACGAAAGGAATGAGGTTTAAAGGAGGAGGAACAATCCGAGAAGGGTTAATGAATAAAGGTAGCATTACAATTATTTAAATGCTAACACAAGTATTTCAGAACTTGGACGACTACTAGGTATATTTTCTTAGTTTTTAAATCATTTTTCAAGCATTAGGAAATTTGAAATTTAATGACATGTAGTATTAAACTAAATATATTATTCTATGCTTTTATAAATATTTCTGTAAAAATTATCATCATTACCAATTCTTACTCTGTCAGAGATTTAATCATAACGTCTACAATGACACTGAAGATCTCACCAGTAATATGACTTTGGGAACCGGACAAAGAAGAGAAACTGAGAAAAAAGCATAATAAGGTAAAAGAGCAGGAAACCAATAATATTTTTCGCGTGGAAGAATAGAAGCTGAGCGATTTCTAAATCAACAGTGACTGATCTCAAAAAAGCATAACAATGTTTTTGTAATTCAAATATTTATAAAAGTTTTCAGTCATTATGAATCACATTTACAACATAATTTAGTACTTATCCTTCCTTTTTCCCATTATGAAATTAACAGTATCAGGAAATGTTATCTACCTTAGTTCATAGATGCATATATAATGATGACCTAGTCAATATTCTCTCCTGGCTGATTCGAAGCAATAGTTATCCATGCCGTATAATTTTCCTCGGTGGACTAAAGATCCCTACTTACATGAACAATTTTAATATAAACATATTTTTCCGACGACCTATTATCTAGGGCGACATTACATCAATTAAATAATTCAACGATCATTTTCTTCAATCAATGAATCTCATATATACCGCTTTACTCAATTACCTGATTTAATAATAAACATATATCTATTTCTCTGCCAGTCTAGTAAGGCAAATTATTTCTACGTTTATTAAAAACGTAAAAATTACGGTAGAACACGTGTTTTTTCGTAAAATAAAAACTGTGAGCATAAGTACTATTTATTATTAAAAGTTCAGCTGAATTCTTTACGCACTGAGTTCTCAATTTATTTTGCGAGCGTGCGGGGGATATTTAATGAGGTCCATCAAAAATGAAAATTTCCTTGGACAATTTTTATGAAAATAAAATAAAAATAACTACTGCTTTTTTAGCTGCCATTAAAATAACCGGTTCATTTGACGGCAAATGTGTTACGCCATCATTGAACGAAAAATTAAAAATTCTGACAAACATAATTTGTAACGTTCAATATTGAAAGTCACAGAATCCGTGAGTCAGATTTTGGGCTGTATGAACTCCTATCTTACAGTATTTTAGTACTGACCATTTATCACTCCTGTATTTGGCACACAAATATTTTCAAGCATTAATCATAGCAATAACAGAAAACTTAAAGCTCCCTTTACTTTCGCAAGTCTATCAACTTTGATTTGATAAAAACCAGAACAGGGTGACTGTCCCCATTTGCAAGAAAGAATCAAGCCGGAAATAGTAATTTATGACATAATTAAAAAATGAATTCCACACCAAGGTCATTCGGAGTTCAAAATGCAAGCGAGAATCTCTAAGTATTTTCGTAATCTAATAACGCTCCGATTTTGCAATCATTGATTATTTTGCAAACACTTTCCCTTTTACATTGCCATCCTTTATTGTTCCAAAGGAGCATTAATGACACACGACTTTGCGGGATTGCCAGACACATATTTACACGCCGTCGTAGATTCCGGAGCACTTTAAGGTGCAATAAAGCGAATGCGAATAGCAGAAGATATTGACGGAGGGGGATGGATGAAAGTGAGGGAGAATCCGTAGAGATGCGGAGGATGATAAAGAGTGAAAGAGAGTGGGAGAGAGAGCGAAAGCGAAAGGATGAAGAGAAAGAGAAACACATACGTAAAAGGGAAGAAGAGAGAGGAAGAGAGGGAGAGAGAGAGGGAGAGAGAGAGGGAGAGAGAGAGAGGGAGCAAAGGAGTGGGGCGTATTGGGTAGAGAGGGGTGTGTCGCCCTTCTCCTCGTCCGGGGACGGCGATCGATCGCCAGAGAGTGCCCGGGGGCAGTCGTGGGGCAGCGGGCGCGGAGAGCGAACCCCAGGGGGAGGCGGCGGAGGTGGAGGAGGAGCAAGTGTGTGCATGGTGTGAAGGGCGACTTGGGGTGGGTGGGGAGGATGACGGGGTTGCTGGGGAGGTTGGCCTTTAACGGGGTTAACGTGTCGAAGGCACGAGGGAAGAGGCGGCAAACATTCCAAAAAGGGCCCCCTTTCGGCTCCCCCACTCGCTGCCTCTCCTGAATGAATGAGCCGAAAGAAAGACGCGACAAGGCGGGGGTGGGTACGCGAACTCACGCACGCACATTAACGCGGTCTAGTGTGTGCACGCGTACGCACAGCCGGGCGCGAACGCACGCGCGTATTCGCGCGCAGCACACACACGAGTGCGCGAGCAGATTGCTCATTCCGGACGCTTCGGCTCTGCTACCACGCTCGCTCAAGTTTCGCCATCGCTCTCGTCCCTAGGCTTCCACACACGAGAAGATAGGGCGGGAAAATTTAGAAGGAAATTCCTCCTTTCCTGCGTCAAGCGGTTTTCGATGCACATTCATTCTCGGGTTATCTCAGGCGACGTAAACCTATCAATCAATCAATCCAATTCCTTCGGCCGACGTTTCCTATTATCTCCGGCCCACCCACGAAAAAGGTTGTTGGGGGAAGTCCGGGCCCGTGTCCCGCCGGGACCGCGGATGTTTCGTTTGACTTCCCTGGCTCACAACGGGAGGCACTCCTCGGGATATCACGGTCCTGGTCGGGAAGGTCGTCGTACTTTGAAACGGCAGTCTATTTTTACCCCTTGAGGGAGACCTCCGAAGCTTAGATGTGAGGCAAAATGCCTATGGTACATTGTGCACGAGTAGAGAAGGGAAATGCCAGGTGAAAGAGGGCAGCGCACGACTCAGCATAGCCTGTGTCTCTCCACACAGCTCTATTGTGTTAAGTCTATTCCAAATCACAGTCTCATAACGTTTTTGCCCGATTTCATAAGGCCCTTCGCCGTTTTCTGTGATAAGAAATAACCACCATGACTTACAATACCATGAAGTGCCTAGTCAAGACGTAAAATATGGTATTAAGAGTAGTACTACCAAATTAAAATTTTAATACATTATCTCTTTATTAGTGATGTTGAAAATGTTTATTGCCCCCATCGTACTACGGTGAGAGCTATCATGTTAAGAACATTGGAGAGATTTAGCGTGGAACAGATTTAGGATTTCATTTTTACCACGACCGATAAGGGATCAGAATAACCTATATCTGCCCGCGGTAGGGTCATATTCGGGTGAAAATTAGTCTGGTATTTATTCAACTCCTGCCACACATTCTAGCGGTGGCTTGCAGAGTACTAAAATATCTATCTAAAAGTGGCGATTATCATGTAGTTACGCACTAAAAGTAATGACCGAAATGTATATGGAATGTTTTTATTTATGTATTTATGCATACCATACTCCGCAAGCCACCGCAAGGGTATGTGGCAGGGGGTGCATAGATACCAGTTTAATTTTACCCGAACATGACCCTACCGCAGTCAAACAATGTTATTGTGATTCGCTATCGTTCGTGGAAAAAATGAAATCTTAAATCTATCTTATCTACATTTAATGTCTTTAATTTTATTAGCATGACCTCTCCTACCGTAGTACAATGGGGGTAATAATGCATTTCAAATATCACTGATAAAGAGACATTCTTACAATTGATGCAAGAGATTTAATCTGTAATTTAACCGTAGCTCCTCGCGGTCCATTTCAGCAATTAATACAACTTTGCAAGGATCCCATATACTTACAACAAATTTTCATGCTATATTTATAAGTCAAAGTTAAAATTTGTATTGTTCCTAATTGAATTACTACAAGTCATTTTTTTCAGATTTTCGAACAACGAATTTAATCACTATAAGATGGAAAAGGCTGTTTATGTAAATATTAAATACATGTAATAGCCTAATATTCTCATGTTGACATAAATCATATTCTGAGTCAAAAAGTGTATTAGAGAGACATATTCACCGGCCTTAAGCATTTTTAGTCATTTATCCAAGCGATGGTATTGGGTTCTCTTGGACAGAATCGCAAGTTGTGCCAACATGTAATGGAAATGTGATTAACAGAGACAATGGTAAACGAAAAAAGACAGCATCACAGACCCAAAGGTGCCACGGAAATTCGAATTGTTGGCAAGGGAAAGGGTGAAACGGAGTAATATGGTGAAAAGTGTAATTTATACATTCCGGTTGTCAAACAAGGACTCATGTGGGAACTCAAGGGCGCACTCTACGGTAGAAGCATGACACAGAGTGGTGCGCCGCAGGGCGCACGAGGTGGCGTGGGTGTTGCTGTCTGGCTGAGTGAGAAATGGAAAGGTAATGCAAATAAGTTATGACATTGTGAGTGAGAAGTCGCGACAGCATGAATTATGAGAGAATTAAAAGCGGTAAGGTGAGCCCGGACACCGTAACGTTGAGGCTATTTTCGCCGACGTTCACTGCTAGACGGAAAAAGGGGAATTCACGTATTCATTTACACACTGCATTAATTTTTTTCTAAGAAAAAAATCATTCAAAATATAATTTAATTAATAACTGACCATTTTATCAAATTATACAAATTTCTAGAATAAAATTCAAAGTTCTATTACATATGTGAGTGCATTTTATCAGTTTCGGATGAATGTTGTTCCCCTGATAGCTTTTGTTTTGCTCGCGTTCGCTTAAAGCGATTGCTTAAAAAGCTGTCATTTTATAAATGTTTCTTAGCATTGGGTAGGGAAAATGCCCGAAGAGGATTAACTTTGAAATGGATTTAGAATTGTGGATTCCATAGAAATGTTTGTTGCCAATCCGATGGAATAAATTAGTTCATTAGGTGTGGTGATGAGGGCGTTAAGCTTATCATACGACGCCCTATAACACGTGAAACCGATCCCTTAGGACCGTTATACCATTTCAAAACTAACAGATTGTATATATACATCATACGCTGAAAATGAATGTCAGTTTTGGAAATATAAGTTCAACAGCTCACCTGAATGAGGTCTGTGACAGATGGGTTTCTTTAATAAGAAAGTATCAAAGACAATCAATAGAGCATGAAATTGAACATTTTCACATCGGCCAAGTCGCTTGAGTGAATGAGTGAGAGATTTACTTCTGGGATAGAGATTAATTCGTTAAGATGATTACCATGATTTGAAATAGTAAATTAATGAAGATCATGATTTATAATGGATATAATTTTCTGGCATTAGCTCAGGATAATTAAGATCCTATCAATATGCTCGTATAAAGAGTAGGTATGTGCAACAGGAGGAGTCTTGCCAATAATTGCCTGGTCATATATATAGTATTAAGAAAAACATTGACGGCCAAATGAAACTGGATGCCTATACGATATGGTAAGATGGACATCACGCTATATATATATATATATATATATATATATATATATATATATATATATATATATATATATATATATATTGCCGAGGGCAGATATGCATGGTACGACTGCCAGATAAAATCACGAAACGTTGAATCAGTAGTATCCCGATTGTTTTCCAAATCGGCTCTCGAACAAATAAATTAGTTTGATTTGTTTCATTTTGCTTGGAGAATGTCCCATAGCGATGAAGAAATCATCAGGTGATCTCATTGATTTTGGCTTGAAGTAACGAAGACGGGCAGTTTCCCTGCTAGTGCCACAAGTGTCACGCGTGCCAGCAGCATTTCGCCCAGAGGGAGTCGGTGGGGTAAAACAGGTGTCCTCGGGCGGGGTCAGTGGCGGAGAAGCTACAAGCTAGAGGTAGTCAATACGTGCTAGTGGTCCAACTGGTTGACTCACAAGCACGGCCACCGCAATTGCTCTCGGTTTTTGTCGCGTGATGCCTGCTCACAACGGTGATTATTTTACTTCCCTCCGAAATATGTATTTTATTAGTCTCATTCAACACAAATGTTTAAAAAGATGCAATTTATATCCTCGAATTTTTTTTTAAATACTCAAACTGTTGATAGTAAATATACATTAATGAATTTTATCAGAAATTACAAATAAAAATAACGAAACTTTTACAAGGTATTTGGACTAGGTGGTAATATAAAACTTCAGGTGTGCATTTGGAACACTGAAATATTTTTATGGTAAGGAAAATTTCGGCACACATTTGAATTTGTATTGTGCAACGGAAATGTTTCACCACCGAGCATTTGGAAGTGAGCAGGGTTAAGAAGAACATAACGTCATCTATTACTTTTGACCTTCTTTACAGTTTTTTTTTGTCATGAGTGAGTGAGTATTACCTGATGATCAAACTTGGAAAGAGACAAAATATAGTTTTATTTTATTTCTGATCGCCTACAAGTGTCATAAGTCCACGAGGGAAGCATTTCCAACAATTTATTCATCCATTTTTTTTACTGCTTGGAACTATTTAATTTTAAGCCAAATCCCGTCGGACATTCCAATACATTGAATTTGTTTTCTTTTAGAGATAAACACCAATAGCGACATCCTAAATTTTGAATTTTCATCGAGTGGAAGAAAAATTGCAGGTAAACTACCATTGTGTAACTTAGACACATTGATCATAATTGAAACAAACTTTGTAACATTCGGAAGCAATATATTATGGTATCCTCTGATGGCTCTTTTCACGTCAACATCAAGATGTCTACACATAAAAAAATTCAGTCATCACATTTCAACAGGAAATAGGATGGCCGGGGAATGAGTGGAGTTTAAGGAAGGGAATGCAATATGACCTTCAACTGGATGTGACTGGAGAGGAAGAGAATAAGACCTAAGTGAACGCAAATGAAATGTCACGAACAAGCAAGATGAAATTGGATGCCTATACAAGGTGGTATGGAGGACCTAACCCTATATACAGTTCATAAGACAGACATATATGGAGGGAAAGAGGGTGGAAGTGAAGAGATATGACGGATTCTCAGGGATCAACTCCATTTGATCGTGTTCACATTTTCTCTCTTATATTAAGGCACTTATATTTTATATGTAAGCGTAGAAGAAGGTTAAGGATATCATTCAATCATGGCATGGGACATTACAAAGTTTTATTTTATTTATGATCACCCACCATGTGGAAATGTAAAAGATGAACCTAGAAGTGATTGCATAAAATTGGATCGACAATATACTAGCAATTGGCTTTTTCTCCTAAGCTTAAAGGTATAATTTTAATTTCCCTTCATTGACCTCATTCCATACACTGTGATTGAGTTAACCAGGGAAATCCTAAACGCAGCTTCTCAATCAACCTCTTCAATGCCCATATCTGGATTAAAAACAATACATTGGAGTTACCTATAAAGGTAGCCAGACGCAGCAAAAATTATTCCTTTATTGCATGCATGCTATAGTTATTATTCATTAAAACTTCCATGTGCATTGCTTTCTAATTAAAGTATAGACCCTTAAGTTGTGTTCACATCATATCCCAAACTTGGGATCAAGTAAATTGAGAACGTATGCAAAAACCATGTGGGAAGCTGATGCATGGCGTATAGAAATAATCAGTAATGGTGATGGTAAAACTACATGTAATTCAATATTGCGTAGTATAATAGAAATAAAATAATTTTTAATATTTAAAAATTGAGCTAAATTTATACTATTTGAACACTCTATGCGTGGAACCCATTCAAACGATGTTTACAAATAGAAAAAATGTTATCGGGTTCTTACCAGGATTCATAGACCCATGCAATAGGTATAAGAGATTCATCTAAACCTATATCACTAGATTGAAGCAATTGCATGCTCGGGCATGTGGCAGGAGGTGTTAGATCAACTTTGGAAAAGGAGAAAAATAACAGGATTATTTGATATGTTGGTCGTAGCCGGTTTGTGTTGTGGAAGAAAACTGACTGAGTGGAGAAATCCTTAAACCGTCAGTTCGCCAGGGTAATCTCCCTATTTGACAAAGATTTTGTTACCTGACCTTCCAATAGAGAGCAGACCGTTGGTTATATCCTAGGTATGGCGAGTTCAATTGGTACTTTTGTATTGATTTCAATTGAGCAATGAGTCTTCGTATCTCCGAAATCTCCTTCCAGGTGCTTTTCAGCAACTATACATGCATGACCCTCTTGCTGTCTTCCAAAGAACATTCCCAGGAGACTGGTGATTTTTCACAGTGTTTTGTTTTACTTATTAATCAATGAAATGAATCCTAGTCGTAAAATGAATAACTCTTTTTTTAGGTTTTAAAATAATAATTACCAGATATCTGCATATTCCATGCAACTTTGAAGCCTGTCTCGATTCCTTTTAAAATGGGAGTATGTGACATCGCTTCAATTCAACTAATTACGGCTGAAGATCATGAGCTAGGCATTCACTTGAATTTCCAGTACCTAAAGTTCGAGTCCGTAAATTTATCATATAATGAATGGCATCCTCCAGACTTCTACTTGAAAGAAGATCATGGAAGAATGATGAGTATACACCAATCAATTTATCTGCACATGAAAAATTGTATGTTTCTTTAGACATGGAAAAAATGCGACTCTGACATTTGACGTAAATTTAGTACATAGAAGTTTCATTTATTTTTCTGAATGGAATATTAAATAGGATAAGAAACTACCCTGAAGCCTTATGCAATTACAATATTACATATAGTGGCATCATATATGTACAACAGGGTGCGATGCGAGCCGTGGCGCTTCTAATACATATGTTGCACATATGACATACGTCCATGTTAGCTTAATTTACAATTGTGAAGTGAAAAAATAGAAATCATGAGGCGTTAGAGAGTTTATGGATACAAGCAAATCAAGTTTTGAGTTGATTTTAGAGCAAGTTTGCAGTTTGACGTTTCGTTTTCATAATTTTTAGACTGAAAATGGCCTTTTCGCAAAGATTAGAACTTATAGTATAGAGATCAGTGCCCAAGCAAATATTCATAGGGAAGACAGGATTTGGGATTTAATCAGTGAAATTGTTTTAAGATGCACATTGATCATGATATTTACCTAAAAACTCATTACTTGGCCATTGTCCTTTCAATAATCAAGCCAGTTCCCTCTAGAACTGCTTAACCAAGTCATTTACAGTCCACCAAATAAGATCCAAGAAGCATAGTGAATAAAGGACCAAGTAAAACATCATGCATTACGTCACATCTCAGCACGTCCTTGTAGCTCAAAATATCAAAACCATTTTCCACCTTATCTGATGTAGTACGTCCATAATGTCCTATTTTATATTTTTTTTCGCCATTTAATAGGAGAGATTAAAGCGTCCTAAAATCCTAAGGCATTCCCAACGTTAAATCTCTTTCTGTGCCTCGTCAATCCGTTCTTCCTTCGCTCCCCCACCAGTCCATCCCTTTTAAAATTCCCTCCTACCTCACTCCCTAACGCTAATTTAAGACGCGAGGCGGACTCAGGGCGATTTCAGGGCGGCCATTAAGATGGGTATCCCTGAGAGTACCGCATGACCTTTTCGTGTTCCGCCTCACCCCTCGAATATGATTACCATCTTCCCACACCCTCCGCCCACCGTCCTTCCTACCCAGAATTTTACCCCTTCCCCCCCCACCCCGCTGGTATGAGGGCCGAGGGGGAAAATGTGATGTTTATGGTTATCTCGTGGCAGAGCCGCACAATCAATTTAGACGGAAGATTTGAGATGGGCGGAATTTGCAAAAGGAAAGAACGTCGGTGATCCCTCTCTAGCAATTTCCCTCAATCATGTCCCTAGTTTGTCAACAACGAATCGCAGAAATTAACGACATCTAACAAGTTTTACCTTAAAATTTCCATTAATATTCCTCCGGTGCCCTAACACGTTGAGAGATCAGACGTGTTTAAGAGCTAAGAGCGTAAGCATGATCGTTTTCAGCAATTTCTATAATCGCGTGATATTAATATATTTTCAGATCGTTGCACTTGGTTTATACAAATTAAATATGGTGTACACAGATGCGAAATGCATGTTTCATTTTTATTTTTAACAAGAATCCACATGAAGCAAAGAAATCCTCACAAGTTGGCGGTCGAGATATGCTCAGATAAGAAAGGGAACATTTTATATGAGACTCATAGAACTAAAGAACATTATAGAAGGTGAGGAAGCGGATCATATCAGATGGACGCATAATTCATGTGAAACGCCAGGGCCATGGTTCAGAAGTGAGTGGCTATAATAACTGTTTTCAAGCCAGCGGTAAAGTCGAGATTGAATACCTGTCCAGAGAAATTGCCTCCAATCTCCACTAGACGCCTCCCCTTCTCGATTATCTAAATACCAATGTTTTCAGTACAATTTTTCTTATTTTTAAGATATTAGTCCGGCATTAACAATCGTTAATGAAACCCATTCTGATTCAATTTACAGATCCTATGAAGTTGACTACCAATTTCTATATTCATACGTAGATTCACTCATTAAAAAAATACCCCCTTCTATACTTACATCTCGTATGATTTTCACCTTAGCATGTGTTTTTCAAATTTTACTTTTCAAAATCCAAAATACTACCTTGATCAAAAAGTTCCCGGAATAACCACCGTGTGGCGCTCCCATCGTTCCGATTTGAGTTCTGCTTTTTTTGTTAAATTGGTACATCTGTTGTTGATATTCCCTTTAAATCTTAGTGTCATAACTTGACATTTGCAAAAGTTACGTAGCCAAGAGTACATCTATCTCTGTGTGTGTTGGCGATTTTTTACAATTTCAGAAATGGATTTAAATTTGCAACAACGAACTTGTATTAAATTTTGCGTAAAAAACGGATTTAGTGGCGCACGGACGTTGGAAATGTTGGAAAAGTGTTTCGGCAACGATTCTCTAAAAAAAACGGTCGTTTACCAGTGGCACGAGCGGTTCAGAAGTGGTCGTGAGTCAATCGAAGATGATGAACGCAGTGGCAGACCATCGACATCGAAAGTCGGTGAAAAAATTGATAAAGTAAAAGAAATGTTGGTCAATAACCGCAAATTAACCATCAGAGAAATAGCGGAGGACTTGAACATTGCCTATGGATCCGCCCAAGACATTGTGGTTAATGATTTGGGTTTCCGTCGTGTAGCAGCAAAGTTGGTTCAAAATTTCATGCAAAAAAGAGACCGTGTTGACGTCGCAAAAGACATGATTTGCGAGGCTGAATCCGATCCCACATTCATCCAAAGGATCATTACTGGAGACGAGACGTGGGTTTATGAGTACGACACGCAATCCAGACATCAGGCAAGTGAATGGCGTTCACCAAATGAGCCGAGACCAAAAAAACCACGTCGTTTTCAGTCAAAAAAGAAGGCAATGCTGACGGTTTTCATGGATTACAACGGTGTAGTGCATCATGAATTTTTGCCAGAAGGCCAGACAGTAAACAAAGAGTATTATTTGGGCGTTATGAGACGTTTGCGTGAAGCAATTCGCCGAAAGAGACCAGAAATGTGGGCAGAAAACTCGTGGATTTTGCACCAATGATAACGCACCGTCGCACAGTGCTATCATTATTCGTAATTTTTTGACGAAAAATGCAACAAATACCATCCAACAGCCACCGAATTCACCTGATTTGGCTCCCTGTGACTTCTTTCTGTTCAATCGAGTTAAAAAACCATTACGGGGAACGCGTTTTAGCAGCCGAGAGGAAGTAATGGAAAAATCGCAGGAAGCACTGATGGACATACCGAAAACCGAATATAAAAAATGTTTCGAGGATTGGATCAAGCGCTGGCATAAGTGTGTTGCAGTCGATGGGGATTACTTTGAAGGGGACAATATAGATTTAGATGAATAAACTTGTATTTTTAATTTTCTGAATAAATTCCGGGAAAGTTTTGATCAAGGTAGTATGTTTTTATACTTCCCTATGGGGAGGCACTGTCTGTATTTGAAACTGATTTGTCCCTCATTGATAGAGGCGACATTATGACCTTAAATCAAATGAAAATACACAAAGATTTATGAAAACATGCTATAAGCTAAAAATATGTTTATTTGGATTGATTGAAAAATCGAGGACCTCTTTCCAATCGTCTCACTCTGAGATAACTCAAAGCTTAATTTCACTGAGTTTGTGGTATTAAAGAACTATCATAAACATTCCGAACATTCGAGAGGGAATAAAGACTTGGATGAAGAATTTCACATGCATAAATTGGGCTTCAAGGGCTATTCATGAAGTATGGCTTTTGACTAAGAAATACGCAAGGCAAAAACTAGGTGGCCAAACCTTGCACTTACAGAGTAGCGTGATTTTGAGCTAAGCCAAAATTGAGAGATTTCCATCATATTTCATGACTTAAAACTGCCTTTTAAAACAATGTTTTCTCAGAGCAGACTATACGAACGCTTTGCCAAAAGGGAGTTATTGCATCTTCGGTTTTAGTAAACAGTAAATTGTCGTGGCAAATTCAACAAACTAATACAACAGGTCGATCAAAATCCATGAAGAAGAAACATGCCTGACTAGGGGTTTAACTATTTTCTAACGGTATGGTTTCAATTATTATTATCCTTAGCAAGATATAAGCCGTTTGTGGATTTTTGATATCACAGCACAGAACTATGTATCGCTCAATTATTAGATAAACCTTTTATATGCTAGAACGAAATAAAATTTCCACCAAAATACCAATGCTTTTGATTAATTCAAGAAATGAATTATTAAGTAGAACAGAATGCTGGAGAGTATTCTCCTTCTTAACTATATTATTATAACATTGTGTCAGAGTTACATTACAGAGTACATCAGTGCATATGGTCGTTCTGAGACTTCAAAGCTTGGTTTCATGCTCCATAGGCTGGATGTGTACCAATTGATTAGAGATATCAGCCTTATTTGGCTCATATGTTCGCGGATAATACTGATATTTTTGACAAACTGAATAAAGGCACCCCTAGAAGCTTCTGTAGTAGTCCATAGGCAATGGCGTCATGGTTTAAAGCATGAAAACGGAACTACGTACTTAACTCCTCCTCTCTAACGGCACATATATTTCTATTTTTTATCCTCTCGCATCCGGACTATGGAGCAACTTGTCAACCCTTTCTACAATACTCCATTCCTCGTCCACTTCATCGTTCATCTCTTTCTCCCCAGCTGTAAGAAAACAGCCAAGCCACGAAAGTTGAAGGTCGCAATTAATAAACGGCGATAAAACTAAGACTAGAAGCTACGAAGGGGGGCCGCCCAAGACCGGCCCGCCTCCGGAACGAACGGAGGAGGGCAGAGGGGGAGGTGTGCTTGGAGTTTGAGAAGGGTGATATTTATCCGGCGAAGGGGGAATATTTGGACCGCCCGCTGCCGAACAAAACATAAATTTACGCCATTCAGCGTGACCTTTCGGCGGGAAGAAATCTTCTGCGGCAAAACCTCCTCTTTCCCCGTTCTCTAACAATCTTCACACTCATTTCCTCCTATCAAACTTCCCCACGTCTCACATAGGGCCCGCGCTCAGTCGAGCCATTTTCTGACTACAAGACCCCGCGAGAGAGAGAGAGAGAGAGAAAGAGAGAGAGAGAGAGAGAGAGAAGGCAAAAGAGCGACTGAGAGAGAAGTGCTGTGCGTCGAGTGATGGTATGGAAATGAAATGAAGGAGATGCCCAGAGTGAAGTGGGACCAAAAATGAAGCAGAGAGAATCTGGAGGTGGGGAAGAGCACACACTTCAGGAGGTGAGGGAGTGGGTTCGGATTGGAAAGGGAGCAAGGAGCGGATTAGCGGCAAGGGTAGGAGAAGTGTGGAGATGTAGTGGGGGTTTACGAGTGAGGGAGCTGGAGTAAATGAAAAGATGAGAGAGAAAGGCGGGAAGGGGTCCGTGGTGTGATGGCGGTGTTGCGGGAACGTAGTACGGCTGTGGTAGTGGGACAGGGTCCTGGACCACGACTGGGCTTGGTTTTAAGGGGATTGAAGCAGGCAAGGAGTGTAACGGATCAAACGCAAGAGAAGCGGCGGTGGTAGAAGTGAGCTGAGGGTGTAGAGAGCAAGAGAGAGAGAGAGAGAGATCTAAGGGAGAAAGGAAAACAGAGCAATTTACCCAGGACAAAGAAGGTAGCAAAGAACGCTTTGATGTTCCATGAAAGGCCCTGGTAGTCTTAAGTAACACTTAGAATTTATAAAAGACTAGCAGAAAACATAGGCCTACTATGCGATAGATTTTTTCGACGGTAACGACTTGTTAGCTCCCAAACCATTGAAGGCTTCGGTAACTCTCTCTAGAGGGTTACTTTTGAGTTAAAAGCTCCAAGGAAACCGACAATTAGTGTCAAAAAGGCGACCAGAGGGATGTCGGAACCCGCAATCTCGAGGGTGATTGAAAACGAAACTCAGTCTCGTTACAATATTGACGACGGCACTTACTGGGTCTTATTTAAGGGCTATTGAATGCTTCATATAGGGAAGGTGAATAATTTGATAAATCTGGGAATAATGACATACTGGCTGTCGTACTTTTAATTAGGCGAGGTTTTGGCTTGTAACATACGCTTACTTTAAATGTAAACGGTAACGCCAGCAGCTTTAATTGAAAGGATGAAAAGTAAAAATAGTTCTAACCATCTGTTCCGAAAATAGTTCCATTTATGGGTAAACGGTAGCTTTAATTAATTCATTTCTTGGTGTTAAGCATATATATTGTGCATATTGGAGCGTATATATATATATATATATATATATATATATATATATATATATATATATATATATATATATATATATATATATATATATATATATATACACAAACATCTATATATATGTATATACACTCATTAAAACACGAAATCCGCCATACGGCGAGCAAATATTCTTTCATATGGAAATAAATATAAGGAAAACGGATAGGAACACACATAAAGGACGAACACAGGAGAGGTGGGGAAGGCGGAATCGAACGGATCACAAGATTAAAAATATTTCCTTGACCGGGATTCGAACACTGAATCTTTCCACTTGCCGGGTGGATGCTCTTGCCGCTTGAGCTAGAAGAAACGCAATTTACACAGATCCGTGGGTCTAACATGTCGCCAAGTGCCCCGATTCTTTGGTCAGGGTGCTGATTCACCCACCAAAGGAGAATATATATATATATATATATATATATATATATATATATATATATATATATATATACAAACACGCGCGTAAGACACAAAAAAGAAAATGAACTCTCTAGGTTTCGAATTTTCGCTGGTCCAAGTCACCTATCTCAAGAAAGAGAAAGACAGAACTGAGGGAAATACGGGGGCTGGAACGATAGATGGAAAGGGAGGTGGGTAGAGGTTTTCGAGGGGAAGAGTGAGAAGGGCGATTGTTACAAGGGTGGGGAAAATATGGAAGGTGATGGGGGTGGAGGGAGAATGAAAATATGTGCAGAACAGGGTAATTAATGCCTTATATTAATACCTGGGCAATTTCCGGAATCTTGCTCTATTCTTTTGAGATTCAGTGGAGGATCAGAGGGTGGGAGGGATGCTAAGATGGATACACTATGGCATTTATCAAAGGGAGCGTTGTGTTCGGAGGCGTGTTTGGGTTTGGGAGCATACCAATCAGGGAAGAATTCTTGCATGAGGCTCGGTGGTTATTGATTCTAATATTAAGGGGTGTGGTACACTGTCCATTATAAAATTCCAACAAAATATTTATAAAATATACAAATATATAAGTAATATGCATATAATATTTATAATATATAATGTATATATAGTAGTATACACCCGTGTTTGTGTTTGTTTACGGCTAAGAAATACCGTTACCATACCCGCCAGCGATAAGGAAGTATAAGACCTGAGCTGGACAGACGTATTTCCGGAAAAGAAAAGAAGAGAGAAGGTCAAGAGTTCAGAACAGAGAGTCTTCCTCTCTTATCGAAAAAGGTAGAGGAAGAATCTTCCGTATAAATGAATACCAAAGGGTTTCGTGCGATTTCGGCCCCTGATAATAACTCTGAGTACCGTAGTCCCAAAAATACCAGGAATCGAAAGGAAGAACAGGTTGGAATAGGGAATAGTTTAGGGAAAAGAAGGGTTCTTAGAATGTAGCGGGGTGAGGGTATGCGTATCAGCGTGGAATGATGTAGTAGCAGAGAAACGGCAAGGGATTCGGGGGAGGGGACAACTGGCACGACGTGTGAAACTCCTGTGGGCACATCCTCCCGCCTTTTCGACCGCTCCTCGCGGTGCTCGCGTGCTTCAACGCGTTTCGTTTTCATCCCATCCGAGTCTGCCAAAATGAGACAATGTGATGGAAATAAATACCCATAATTTGAGTATTGATATTCTTGATCACTCTGGCCATTTTTATAGATAGACACCTCCTTAATTTGGGATTCATTAGATTGGGATTCATTAGACGCATTGTCGGCAAAAGTGACTCGAAGGTCAAGGAACGTTGTTACCACGCTCTTGTAAGGCCTCATTTAGAATACGCATGCAGCGTGTGGGATCCGAGTGAAAAAGGCCTCATTCGGGAAATTGAGAAGGTTCAACGCCGGGCAGCCCGTTTTGTAAAAAATTCCTACGATAAAACGCAAAGCGTCACTGAAATGCTCATGGATTTGGGGTGGGAATCATTGGCTGAGAGACGATTCAATGCAAGATTGAAATTATTAAATAAATTTAGATCCGCATGTTTCAGCACCGAGGTCTCGCAAATTATTCGTACTCCTACATACATTGGTCGCTTGGATCATGCATATAAAATTCGGGAAATAGATGCCAGAACTAGCCGACTCAAGGACTCCTTCTTCCCACGGACAATACGGGATAGCAACTGCAGGGTTATAGATAGCAAAAATTCCACTTGCCACCCTCAGCGTCTAAAAAATAATTAGTTGTATTTAAATGCATGCTCTTCCACTAACCTTATGTGTTTTGTTATAATAACACATTCTTCCCGAATGACCTCATTCATGTTCTGTTCATCTGTTTTTAAGTTTCCCTTTCAATCCCTCGTCCCTCTCCGCGGGGGGAAATTCCTGCTACCTGCAACGTTGGGTCGCATTCCCTGCCTTTTAAAGACTCTTTGGGGGCAGAGTGTTTCGTGGTGCATTTTCATGTGGTGTTTCAATTTCTTGCTTGTTGTGTCCTGGCTTCCGTGTTGTAGGATGGCTTTCGTGCCGCATCATGGGGTGCAGTTTTTTAGTTGTTTTGCGGTATATGTGTTTGCATGAGTATTGGATGAAGGGATTTTTGCATGAGTGTGTGCGCTGCTGTGGGTGTAATTTTCCGTGTTGTTTTTTTGCATGTGGTATTTTTCTTTTTTACGGTTGGTGACCTAACACCCCCCGCCACACGCCCTTGCGGCGGCTTGCGGGGTATTATGTAGATGTAGATGTAGATGTAATTCTTTGGAGAGGACCGAAATGTGGGTAATGCTCTACGGTGGATGCTAATGTGATGGAATAGAACTTGGGAAGAAAACTGCCTAAATTGCATAGAATACGTGAAGGCTGAAGGCGCACTTACAAGAAAATTATACATGCCATTTTGCTTCTTCAAAAGAATGCCTTTTGATAAAACATAAATTTCTTATGTTCAATTATACATCAGCTAAATCTTCATCAAAAAGAATCAATGGTGAGAATTAAGGAGGAGTCCTTCCGGGGAAAAAAGTTAAAGCAAACTCTCCATATCCTCACTCTGCGTCTTCCACCATGCTTCTTTTACTTATTTGTTGCCAATCTCAATTTATTATTCAACTTTTCGTGCTTCCTTCTGTCATACTCTGTGTTTACATTCTTCCAGAAAGAGTTTAGCAGAAGGAAGTATTCATCTTATATACACATATGTAGCTGCTATATCAATTAATTATTGAAGTGCTTACTCAATACTAATATTTTTCCAGAATCTTGTACAAACAATGAACACTCTTCTAGATAATTACAAAATGCTAATTTCGATATAACAAGCAGTTCTCATTGAAATCATTGCTACGAAGGAAATTTCAAAATGTTTGTTGATTATAAAACTGAGATTTGGATAACGGAAAGTTGTTAGAGGTTAGACAAAGTTTATCAAATATCTTTTTTTAAGGATTTTCAACTTTCAAACATAATTTAATTGTGCTGTGTGGTCTAGTAACAGAAGACTATTAAAATTATTGATTTAATTGAGATTATGGAAAAATATTCCTCGGTGGAAATACCAATGGAAAATTTCCAATTTTATAATCGGAGTTGGCGTGTGTAACTTTCCCAGGTTGAAATGTTTTCTTTTTGCTTTAGCTGAAATATTTCTCATTTCATTTTCTTGGGCGTTCCATGCATGTCCATTAAAGTAGTGTTCGTTATAACCGAATCCACGGAATCGGCCAGGGAAATATAATGCTATACGCTGGAGGAGAAAATAGAGATACATAAACGTCGGGCTTTACACGTAACTCTTCGAATGACCTTTTCATATTCGTGACGGGCCGGGCGGCATGAATATTCATCAAGATGCGTGTTCTTGCTTCTAGTATAGCCAGAACAAGTTTGCGAAATTGACGGAGACAATAATAGTAACGTCATTTGTACCGATATTCACTATGAAAATTACCATGCAATTGAGAATTTCAATTTAATACGAGAAATAAAATACCTTAAATTCCATTAATATAACAACTACTAGCATCTGACAGTGAATTACGAATTTTTACAACATAAAAATTAGTCAGAAAATAACTATACTAACTATGAAATATACTAACGACGAATTACAAAATGCTTTGATATAATAAATTTCAAATCAATGCATGCATTATATTGCATTGCATCACTATATGCATAAATTTATTTTACACACTTGAAACATTAGTTCTAAATGCCCAAACATTTTATTCAAATGTTAACCGAACACATTTTAATACTTTTAATGGACATAGAACACGAAGAACACCAAAATTATCGCTCCCATTCTACTAACAAGCATGCGTACAAATCTAAATGCAATTACCCACATCACAAAGTACTGGGGGAAATTAGACTGGGGATATAACTTCCGTTATGGAGAACGTAAATAGTGTAACGCGTCGTCAAATATAATAAATTTACGATTTCCGGAATAAATTACATCAAAGAGCCTCATTACAGAGACGAAACTGCAAAAAAGCAATTGGAATATAGTGAACATAACACGGTTGTTAACTTTCGTAACTTCAAATAATTGAGTGCTACGGTGAATAAATAAATGATAATCGTGGATGACAGAACTGATATGGTTTAAGTGAAAAAACAATCAAGATAGCTATGACTGAAAACCAAAGCGGGTTAGTTTATCTTCCGAAACTTTTGACATGAATCCCTTGATGCCGCTTAAAAAACGGTAGCCAAACCTTTTTATGTGCTAATGTATTTCTAATGAACGCGCGCTGGTAGTCGTCTGGACATTTAGCACTCTAATGAAGACCTATCTAATAAGTTGCCACCATAGGAGTGCATATAATTCATAAATAATTTCAATGGACAGATATCTCATATTTATAGCAAAAATCCTTAATAGCAATTTTAAGAGGATGAAATTTGCTACTAATTGCAATAATTACTTTGAAAAAATCTGCAGTTTATTTGAAATAGCCAATCAAAATTGGAGATGAACAGCGCATGCACACTCACGAGTGAAATATTTAATGAGCTTTCGTCGATAATTATAATGTGCCAAATGTAACATATAAAGTTTTATAGCGCAAAAAAGTATCGTTTATTTTAAAGTTTTTCCATTCTAAAGGAAAAACACGACATCAACACGTTTACCAACAAAACTTGTTAAAAAATTTCTTTTTCCGTTTTATATAGTTATTCATGGTTAGAGCTAATAGTATATTGTCGAAAGCTTTATACCACCAGTGATTTATGCTAATAAAAAGAAAATTTACTCGGTAGAGAAAAATGTGATGTTAGTCAAGATGGATTTCTAAGAATTAAGTCACAGACGTCAATAAATTTTAAAAAAATCATATTGATACAGCGACGTTGAAATAAATTACTTTGATACAATTTCCTGCAACAACACAGGAAAGTGGAAATGACATTTAGAGACTGGATTCACAAATTATTCGATGTGTGTTTTTTTAATGAGGAGAAAACTCTTCAAAAGTGTTTAAAAAAGCAACTTTGGAAACTTTTTATGAGAGATAGGGAGAGGCCTTATCCTATGATAACGTTAAATAAATGACTGAAAAATATGACTTATTTCATATAATTTATCAATAATCAGGGACTCACAAGTTTTTTGTTTCATGCATTTGTTTTAATTCATGGAATTCAATCACCATTTAAGAGCACATTAGACATCATGAGATATCGTGAGCATGTGGCATGCTCTACAATTATTCCCAAATTGAAATCAGAAAGCGAACATTACAGGAAACCCAAAGAGGGCAGATGGGAGTGTGCAACAGGAGATCTTAGATATATTCTTTTGAGTTTTGCTATTTTTTCGCCCCCATGGATACAGTATTTGACAACATCTTCCATCTCCAATGCAATACGCTATTTTGCCACATCCTCAGAGGAAGATCATCCCACATTCACAGAAAATTAAATCGCACATTACGATTTTTTCCCTCAGGACACAATTGCTCCACTTTCGAAGGACTGGCGCTGGCACGTGGTCCAATATCGTGGGGATTAAGAAACGGAAGCACTATCGGAGCCACCGGAAGTAGAATGCGTTTCTTTGCAAAGGTCACACATACACACGCGGGGGCGATTGCACACATAGAAACACGATCACTTTTTCAGTAAAAACCTAAATAAGTGTATCAAGCCATGGTGCATGGGTCCATTCGTGCTCACTACGCAAATTACATATGGTATTAAGAGCGAATACTTGTGCTGGGTACAACTGTCAAAGAGCCAACAATAAAAAATGAATAAGGGTGAATTCCTCATGCACAGTCACAGTCACGGATAAGCTTATATGACGCTTAATGAGCCACACGAAGTGGAGCGAGCGCATTTTCAACTCCACTTTGTTCATTCCTGGAGGTATCGCTTTGTTTATTATTTTGGTATCCAAGCACACTACGGAAACACACTGATGAGAGAGGAAGGGGAGACGGAAACAGATAGAGAGAGAGAGAGAGAGAGAAGTAAGGAGTGGAAGGAAGACGGAGAGATGGCCCGGGAATTTAGCATGCAGAGCAAGAGCAGGTGCTGAAATCCCTAGAGCTCACAAGTTTTACGTGAAGGAGAGTGGATATCCAAAGGCACAAAAGGAAGATCATACAAAGAAGGGTGGGAAGGTGATAACTGGCAAGACGGATGCAAGTACGTTTAATTTAAAGACAAGGAGGTAAGTGTTTCTACAGATAGATAAATGTGCTATAAAAATACTGTCAAACATGGGATTCTATCACGAAAACAATACAAAATTAAAGACCAACAAAGGCGTTGCTTGGGGCGTGCGCTAAAGTAAAACTGTACCCAAACTATAACTCAAGGATATGGGAGAGAGAATTAAGAAAAACATAGCATGACAGATAAAGAGAGAGAGAGCCCAATGAATTGTTGAGGAGACCAGTACCGGGGCGAGGGGAAGACCCGAAGTCCTGGGCCACAGGGGCAGCATCCGTTGCTACCCTTCCTCTTCCTTCGTGCGCACCAATCCTGCCCCATCCTCGTCGCGACACCACCCCCACCGCCGCCCCCTTCCGCCCCTCACCGTGACTCACAGGCACACGCGGTCTCGGACTACGGCGGCCGAGAAGGATGGAGGCGAGAGGAATCCGTGGTGCTCCTTTCGAAACGTCGGCCTTCCCCGCGCCCACGAAAGGGCGGCTGCGTTCACCCCCCACACCTGTCCACCCCTTGTCCACGCGCCCAAACTTCCTCCCCTCCACGTCCGACGAGTCGGGGGGAAACAAAACGAGAGGGAAACAACCGATATTCCGATTCGTCTATTCGATTATTTCTACGGAGAAAAACGGATGCAAATCCGGGACGGGGCACTCGCTATTCCAGGGTCACTTTCAAGGTACACTCAATCCCTCCACACCTCTCTCTCTCTCTTTCTCTCTTTCCGCCTTCGTCCCTCCTCACTCCTCCCTTGGGATGCTGCCATCATCGTCTCCCTGGGGGGGAGGGGCTCCCGCGGCGGCAACGGGAGCGGCGGACGAGCGGGCAGGCGACCCGTGCGGCAGCGCGACCACGACAGCGGGGAGCAGCGGCAGGAGCAGGAGGAGGAGGAAGGAGCGAGCCGCCTCCTCGGCCCCGTCCTTCGCCTCCGGGGCCGCCGACGCCTCCGATGCCGCCTCCACAGCAGACAACGCCACCACCTCCGCGGCCGACGACGAAGCCGCCGACTCCGCCGCCGCTCTTCGGGCCGACCCCATCATCCGCGGAGCCCGGGGCCACGCCAAAAAACGCCCGTCCTACCTCGCACTCCCTCCCACCCTCTCTCTCTCTCTCCCGCCCGCCCAATCACGAACACGTTCACTCACACACTCGCCGCACCGAGGCCTCCTTCCTTCCAAGGCCCCTCTCGGCCCCAGCCGCTCTCTCTCTCTCCCTGTCCCTCCGACTCTCCCTCCTTCTCTCTCTCTCTCTCCTTTACTCCCCGGCTCACTCACTACCTCCCTCTGTCTCTCTCTCTCTCCAACACACAGTCTCCGCCCCCGCGCTCTCCCCGGAAGATCGATACGACTTTCTGAAATGCCTTCCCTCTTCTCTCTCTCCGAATCCCCACTTCTGTCCCTGCCTCCCTCCTCCTGCCTCTCTCTCTCTCCGTTCCACCCCAATCCCTTATCTCATCCTCCACTTCCTCCGCGGCCCCGTTCCCACTTCACCTCGCCCTCTCACTTCTTCTGGTACATGTTCCCCTATCCCACGCTCCCCAACGAACCCAGTTCCACCGCCGCCGCCCCCCTTGTTATTTCCCTTTCGAGACTGCCCCTGGTCCGAAGCCGTCGTCAAAGCCAACAGCTAGCTCGGCTCCCCGTCCATCTCACACCAGAGACCACCTCGCTTCCTCCTTCCGTCTCCGCTACTCCTCTTCCTTCCTCCTCCCAAACTTCCTTTGGCCAGGCGCACACACTTTTCTCCGCCCCTTCCCACTCTCCTCTACACCCCACCTAACCCTCCCCCGACAGGTCCGGCGTCCGCCTTTTGTTTTCCCCTTCCTGGACCCCCACGACGGGGATGGAAGGGTACTACGGGCTTACAGTGCCTGCAGAAGGAACGAATGGTCGGGAGATGCGTTGGGCAGAGGAGCGGTGGGGCGGGTGGTGCCGAGGGGTGCTGGTCGGACGAGTGATGAGGGTCGTGGAGGAGAGGAGACTCCCGCCGGGACGTGTGAGTGGAATGGAGGCCTTGTTTTGGGGGGGGGGAGGGGGAGCCCCAGTAGGAAAGGCGCCTGTGTGCGTGGATGTATTGTGGAAGGCCAAGGGAGGCTCCCGGAGGCGGTTGGAGGAGGTTTGGCGAGGGAGCGGGTAACGGAGGGAGGAGGGACGAGGACTTCGTTGTTGAATTGCCGAATCTCGGCAGGGAGCGGGGAACGGTGTGGGGAAGGCTGGGCTCACAACATGCGAGCACGTGAGTCTCCTCCTATCACCCCTCCTGCGTCCCGGACGCGACCCGCGCTCACTCTCCCTCGCGTTCGTAGCGCCCGGATCCCCGCGCGACGGCCCCCCTTCCCGGCCGGCCCACCCTCGTCTATCGCGGAGCCCCTCGCCGTGCCGTGCGGGAACGGGACGCGGGATGAGGTTTCCCTCCTCCGCCGCCGTCGTCCGGGCGGGGTGGCGCCCGCGAGCGGAGGACGGGCCGTTCCCCGGGAGGGAGGGAGAGAGAGAAGGGGGAGCGATGTCCCCCGCGGATTTAGTTCTCGAAGAGGGGAACAGCGAGCTCTTGCACACGCGTGCGTCCTAGTCGCACGAAGCACGCGGGAGGCGTCTCCTGGGGGTTCCTCCTTGCAGCGACAGAGAGAGGAGGAAGGGAGTTGCTCCAATCTCCTCGTGCGTGGTGGTGGACACGCTTTTTATTTAATGCTTCAGAATACCACCAAGTCCTCACCGGGGATAAGTAGTCCTTTTAGACTGCGCTGACTGCAAGTGATGATACGTAATTAGCTGCCAACTTTTTTTAAGCAAACCCTCGAGCAAGTGAAATTTGTGGATCTGAATTATGACAGAGTATAGAAACGATTAGGTTGTGACTGAGACAAGAGACGCCTCTCTTCAGTTTGCCACCTCCGACGCACGTTGGAACTCGGGCTGCACTGGGCATTCACAGATATGAGAGGGGTGGATTTTCTCCAAGCGAGGAGTTAGGGTTTAAGGTAACGAAGCTGCTCGCCAGGTTGAGCGGGACACTTCGGGACCAAGGCCACGTCTTATTCGAGAGGAATTAGGTGGAAGAGTTATATGGAGGGGTGCTAAGGAATATGAATGGGGGCAGGGATAGTAGAAAAGGAGACCTGCAATTTGGAGAGGAGAGGGAATGTTTTCCAGAAACGTCAGCTGAAAGACAGGGTATAATGAAGAGCAAGAAAGGAACTCTCTAGGTGCAAAGTGAGACTAAAACATGCCGACCGAGGGATCGTCAGGCCTCGTCTAAGCACGGCTGTTAATCCAGTCGATGCCGACGGAGGGGGGAGGAATTTGGTGGGCAGGAAAGGCAGAAATGTGTGGAGTGAGGAGATGGAAAGACGCACGGAGGGAGAGAGAGGAAGTTTTGAGGTGGATGATTAGGAAGGTTACTTTTTGGAACCACGAGGAAGCGATGGAAAGGGGGGCGGGGTTAAAATTGCGATCGGGGGGATCGGGATGAGAGTGGTGACGTGAGCCGCGGAGGGCGGATTGTGACGCGCGAGATTGGGAGGTGCGGAGGTGGGGTTTGAGGGCATAGGGGGCGGGGCGGGGAGGAAGGATCCGCGCGGGGTGAGGCCCCAGGAAGGAAGGGGATAAGGGATGGAAAACGTTAATGAAGCGGAGGATGGGAGGGGTTGTGAAGGAGGCTGAGATGGGCTGAAAGGGAGAGCTTAAGAGAAGTGAATGACGTAGGAAGACCAAGGGAAGGGAGGACGGATGGCACGAGGGAAAAAGCAGAAAGCGAACGAAAAATTTCACTCGAGGGGTTATGGCGGGAGAGGAAAAAGGCAAGGGGAGTAAAAGAACATTGGATATTCAGAGAGGAACGGAACAAGACCTAAGACGTGAACCTAGCAACCTGAGTTCATGCGTAATAAAGATTGTCGAGGAATGGAAAATTTAAGTACTAAAAAGTAAAAAATGTAATTGCGCGGATGAATAAAGGAAAATAAATGGATGGATAAGCGGTCAGGTGGAGTGCAGTAGGTTGAGGAAGCGTTGCGTGAGAGGAGATCGGCCGGCCTGGACGCCAATGTGAACCACGTACCCTTGTGGGTGTAAGGAAAATATTTTTTCCCTTCCTCTCGGTAGGAAAGGGAAATAATGAGCGGGTAAGGGAACGGAAAGAGATCAAAATCGGGCTAAAAAGTGCTCGAAAAGCGGTGAAGGAACCTCGTGGACACGTACCGTGGTGGAAAAGTAGGATGTTGGGAGAGTGAAGGACGAAAAGGGGAAGGATTCTTCAATATTTGCGGCGTGCTTGCAAGGTGGGCTCAAAGGAGCAATGGGAAAGAAACGGGTGAAATATCTGCTTTTTCTTGAAGTTGTGTTGGAAGACAGTAAGTAGGGAGAGGCTGGGAGAGCAGTGAGATGGTTTTGAGAAGGTGCAAGGAAGGAGTCGATAGATGAGGGGATAGGGAGGTGTGCCCAGGCGGTAGGAGTAGGGCGGATGGCATGTGACGTAAGACCCCAGTCAGAGGAAGACCAAGGGGAGGAGTCGGGCGAAGGGGTTATTCCCCGCAAAAAAGGGCGGTTTATTTCCTGAACGACGGAGCTAAGAGTCTGGAAATGGCGGTTATTGAGTGGAATGGGTGGGAGTGAAAGAAAAGAAATTGGGATATTCAGATATGAAGTGCAGGTGACAAAAAAGAAAAAAAACACGATAAGAAGGAGCGAATGGGGGACGAACAGAGACAAGGAATTCAAGATCCTGACTTTTTCCTACAGTCACGGATTACTATTACTTAATAGAAAGGTGACAGCGGACAGGTTCACAAACACACCTAAAAGTTAACGCACACAAGAAAGCTTTGGTTAGAATACTTGGTGAGTTTTTAGTCCTTAACCCACTCTGACGGCCAACGCTGAAACTGCAGGCGATAGCCGCACGTGACGCCACGCAACGGAGAAACGGGGAACTCGGAGGTGTAGATTTCTCCAGTTTGGATGCCCCAGAGTGCGCAGGGGCAGGAGAGGGTGGGGGAGCGGGACGCCCACGCACGCTCGCTCCCTTCCCGTCTCTCCAGTGGGAGCCCTGACTCGAAACTTATGTACGAGGTAGAGAAAGTTTTAATGAGTGTTTCTGGAATATTTTTCTTAGAGCGGAGAAGTTTTAAGGCTCCAAGAAAAAGCCTCAAGTACACACAAGGCGTTGTAAGATATGAAAGAGGAATAAATAAATCCTTTTCTCATAAATTGGTATAATTGCCTGTCGAAATAAAGCAAATGGATCTCAAAAAAGTCTTTTGGTTAACTCAGCATAATAATTTCATTATGCGTGACGTTCATTAATGAGCTTACTTTGGCACAAAATATTTGCTCGCTCATTAGACAAATCGATAAATTAAGGTGTGATATGTAGGAAGTTAAGTCCTTAGAGCTAACGCCAGACGTATATAATCTTTAGACCTACGAAAGACGCCGTTGGTCGAGGATTCCATCTCAAATCCGGAGAAGTCCATTTTCAAAATCACATTCAGAAGGAGAAAACAACGAATACATTCTGCAATGATTTTCTTGCAAAAAAAACAGATTATCACCAGAATATAAAATTCCGTGAGATATGAGGGACAATGATGCATCTAGATCCTCGTCTGCTGATCATACTTTCCAAACATTCGGCAGAAATGATCGATGTTAGAATAAATGACGCATATTTATTTAAAACGACTGCAACCGTCAATCATAACCCTTCTTTCCTTTTAATATTCTCTCTATACCTATTCCTTCTCATAGACCTTGGCTTGGCGGAAGGGCACACGCGTACCAGCAACCCTTAGAATTATACTGACTGGGGGAATAATAATTGCTCCTGGCGGTCCATGCCAGATCGGCCGAGGAACCATGCAAAATGTGGCCCACGCAACTACAACTGTTCCTGAGTTAGGTGGCTGCAGAGGTAAGCCATACTCAAACGCCGTCTGAGCCATTCGGTCATTTAATATCGTGCCACGTCAAAAGCATTATTGAGGAAGTTATGGGAAAGGTAAAGGTAAAAGTGGCATTGCGTGTGACTATAAGACCATATATTAAATTACATTAGCGGTATATGCACATACACAGAGAGTCACCAATAATAAAAGTTAAGTAGAGAAAGGGGATGTGGAATGAAAAAGTAGGCTCCATGGATATTGAAGAGGTTCTCCACAGATTTGACGTAGCTGACTCCAGTATTGCAGAAATATAGGACTGGAAAGAGAGGGGAAACCTCTATTTGAATCGACCGCCTCAAGTGTGGTTATCAAATAGAGCACCGGAATGGTAGGTGGAGGAGTGAGACTGCGTTTGCCATCCTCACGAGTGCATGTGACTCTAAAAGCTGAGGAAATGTTAAGTCAGGCAATGGAACGAAATCGGGTAACGATGTGATAAAATGACATTTGAATGATATGCAGCAATTATTAGACGGCCAGAAATTTTCTGTTAGGTCATGAAATTCGAGACGCATACATTAGAGATTAAACATTAGCAAAACAAATACATAATATTCTTAATGAATAGGAAGGGAAATCAAACTTTAAAATAAGAGGTGCAAAAGCAAGTGCATTTCAAGAATCTGAGCATTATTTTAGAGACAATGGTCGAAAGAGATGGAATTTTAGAAGAAGGGAAGCCTTGAAGGAAGAAGTTAAAGCGGAAAGAAATTGAACATTAAGAAT
Source organism: Hetaerina americana (assembly GCF_022747635.1). Taxonomy (NCBI): domain Eukaryota; kingdom Metazoa; phylum Arthropoda; class Insecta; order Odonata; family Calopterygidae; genus Hetaerina; species Hetaerina americana. The sequence continues at coordinate 9,907,016 of NW_027286874.1, read as the reverse complement.
ATAATATAATGAAACAACTTCAATAGGAACGGAGCGTTATGACGCATGAATCCGAAATCAGTCATTGAAGAAAGAGGATGAGCGTATATTAGAAAAATGAGATCCTGTTAAGAAAAAGAATTGAGAAAATAAGTTAAACAAGAAGGAAGAATAACCTTGAAGTTTATATTATTGTGGCAGAAAGGAGAAGAAAATCTTGTAAAAATCCAATGAAGAAAGGAGAATTTTGTTCAGCAATTTTTTCTCAAAAATCTCATTTTGATAAAATAATTTACTGCATGGGAAAAACTTTCACGCCTGTGATATGGCATAACATTCTTCAAATCAAGGACTACTAACTTGATGGATCTTTCGTTGTACATACATGTATGCTTGAACAATCATTGATAGCCTCTGCCACAGAAAAATGGATTTACTCAAAATAATATGTCAAATCGCAATCAGTGAGGCAAAAAAGGTAACGAAGGGAACTTAAAGCATCGACTCTTGGATCCCTCCTAATGGTAATGAAGCACTGTAATGGCTCCTCGGATTTTTGGTACAGATAATGCACTTACAAATACCTCATGTAAATTCAACCATTTGGAGCGTAAGGTACGAAATCCTATATCAATAGGCAAAGGAAAACATACATTTCACTTGGAAGGGAGTTCCACTTATATTTAATTGATGGTTTGTTTTACAAATAGACTGTTAAAATATTTTATGGAGTGAACTTGCACAATCATTGGTCAAATCTGACATAAAACATAAATAGAAAGCGTTATAAACCGAATCTTAGCTTAATCATTCTGAACAATTAGAATATACATTGCATAAACATATTCTAAACCAATATTTCATTAAACTATTACTGTTTTTCTACAATTTTTGCAATTGGTGGGCTTATTTCGCATAACCTAAATGGTGCAGCCAATAGTTTTTCCACGCTTTAATCATAGTTAGCCTAGCAAAATAAATAGTAACAGAAACATGCAATTATGTATCGACGCAATCCAGATTTTGATTGTTTGAGTTTCACATAGTACCTATATGAAGATGATTGTGAAAGATAAATTTAAGGATTTAATTTCCTCACTTTCACCACGAAAAGTTACACAATATAACGGGAAACTAACACTCAACGACCATGTCCTTGCCTTATCCTCTGTAATTGTAAGTATGTTCCGATGTACCACAAGCCATACACCCTAGAGGGTTGTTATTGAGTATTGAATTGATAATTCGCAGTATTAATGACGGCGCACCTACATACATATGCGAAACGTTTGAGAACAGAATCACTCTAGACTTTGAAATAATTCCGATTACACTCATGCTCCTAGACGTACTCAACGTTTCACAGAGATGATGGTTGACAAATTATTCTCTACGTCAAAGACGTTCTTCTTACTATCAAAGCCGCATTATACATACTAATCATGTCTCATAATTAATCTTTCAAGAAGTAATCAAAGAAACATAGATTATGCAAATCATATTTATGAACATTTTTCAGATATCCCATTCTGGTAGAAATTGCAAATGCCAAACCTTTATTTGATCAATTCTTAGTTTCTGCTTTGATAAAATATACTGGACCAAGTTCTCCTCTCCGTCCCTCTAACAGCTCTACGTATGCCTTCCTTTGATCAAACTTATTTTTTAATTTCTTCACCATTCCTGTGTCTTAAAAGACAACAAACTCACACGCCTACCAATAATTATTTACACATAGGCAGATTAGTTTCCACAAAAATTTTCTTGGAAAGTTAATCTTGCCAACCTGCACTCCAGACACCATTTTTAAGTGATGATGTCAAATAAACCTCAGTATTCAATTTCCGCTTAATCAGTTTATTGGAAATATACTCGTAGTGTCACAGACATATTTTCATTAAAAACAATAAAAATAAAAATATATAAGTTTTGCTGATAACAAATTTGTCTTCTTCTTTATTATAAGTGAATTCAAAAACACTTATCATACCAGAGACTCGTGATCCTCGTAAGCAATTCCTAAAATGCTATCGAAAAATCTTCCTTGCGAGTTAAAATGAATTTTTCCAAGCCGAATGCCAAGGCAGGAACATCATTCAATTTACGGCATAAATATTCTCAAAATGTTCACTAATTAAATGCCTACGTAAACTAACTGTAGCCATCATAAGGAGGCTACCTTGATTTATCTATTATCTATTTATTGATATTTCAGGGGGATCGAGATGGTGCGGGGGCTAACGTACTGGCTTCCCACCCTAAGGGCGCGGGTTCAAATCCCGGCGGTGTTGAATATTTTTCAGAGGTATCTCGATCCCTACTTGAGGTGCTTTGTGGAGGGCACTTTGAGTGAGTACGCCGTCCGTCGGATGGGACGTTAAACTGCGGACCCCTTGGCGCCTTTCGTAAAGAGCAGGCTAATAACGGTGGTTTGACCGCTATCCCTATGTCAAAATTCAATGTAAATAAGGAACTTAATGTAATTAAAACGTTAGCAGTAAACAATGGGTATTCAGAAGATCTAATAAATAAACTTTACCGGAATAAACTTACAAAAATAGCCTTAAGCCACATTTACAACCCCGAACATGTAAAAGATCCCACTGCCAAATGGCGGAGAATACTATATCTTGGGACTATTTCTCAAAAAGTAATTAAAAGTTTACCTAAAGAAAAAATTAAATGTGCCTTTTACAGTCGTTCATGCCTTAAGAACCTGATCTCTCACACTAAAGACAAAGTCCCCGAAAACGAGAGGAGTGGAGTGTATGAGTTAAAGTGCTCGGATTGTAGCACAAAGTATATTGGACAAACAGGACGGAAATTTAAAGAAAGGATTAAAGAACACCAAAAATGTGTAAAAAATAAGAACATAACATCCCTCTTTGCAAAACACCTCATCGAAAGTGATCACAAAAGTGACTTTGTGACAAAAATTATTCATTTTGAAGAAAAAGGTCAAAGGCTCGATGCTTTGGAGCAGTTAGAAATTTTGAAATGTGTCCGTTGGAAAGATGATCTTGCCAACGAAATTTTGTATCCCTCCCACTCCCCACTCCTAGACCTACCACTCTTCTAAATCAAAAATGTAATTCTCTTTTCTTCCCAGCTACATTGTAACCTTTTTTACCCCTCCGACCTCCCTCTCTGACCAACCCCCCCCTCCTATGATCAGAAGGTATATATAGCCAGCGTGCTTCTATGAGGACCACCTGATGATGACGTTCAACGTCGAAACCTGGGTCGTGTGTTTTTAAATAAAGTGTGTGGAATTACAAAGTCAATTATTTCATTACATTTCAATATGTTATGCAAATTCCACAAAGTTACGCCTGAGACAACAAATTTTAAAAGCATTGAGATAAAAAAGATTGAGGTCCTTGAAATCCTGGAAACTGCCAACGATTTGTTTCTGAAGAGGCTCCTTGTCCGCCACCTACAAGGCTGGAGGTAAACTAAATCGATCGCGTGGTTATCAAATCCGCCAGGAGATGGTGGACGCGCCGCGAACGCTATGGATCAAAGCCTCAGCCCGCATTTACGAAAGCAGCTGCAGTTAATTCTACTTTATTTGAATTGTCGGTTGGGGATTACGATATAGAACTACAATAATTATCCAGGCAAAATTTAAACATGAAAAAAACTACCCGACAAAATACTTTTTTAAACCAAATTGAATTAAAAAAATGGAGAAAAAATTTTCACGACTGACTTTGATATTTGGTTCGGCATAAATTATGCTTTTTTTAAGAAATTAATGTTCAGGATCGATTATTTAAGTTGTTACTTTGTATGAGGCTCCCAGTCCATAATATTCACAAAAAAGAGGAATGAACGAGATTTGTCGAAAATTTGAAAATTTTCACTTCTGAAAATAATAAATTAAGGCACTTATGTCGTTAAATATGTTGATAAAATCTCGCCCTTGACAAGATAACTGCAGTAAGGCGACGCTTTTTTTTCGAAATTTGAGAAAAAATCGTACGACAGAGGCCATTTATGAGGAAACAAGTGTTTTACTCGGCTAGCTAGCCTTAGACGTGCGCCAGGGGTAAAACTTCGGGTGTAACAAGATGTTCGTTTTGCAGGTTATAACAATCGTCTTAAAAGTAATGAACACACTTTAATACGCCATTAGAGCGAAAATTTCATTCATTTTGGCGCATTTCAAAGACTTCATAGAGAAACGCGTGACCGAAGCCTGCTGCCTCCTCGCCCACGAGTATTTCTACGCCTCCGCCATCGCAGCTGTCTCCCTCTCCTTCCCTTGGCACTACTTGCGAATTCCAATGGCGCTCAAATTTAGAAAAATAAGCGCTGACCTACTACTCCAAGGATGACTACGTTCCTCGAACGAATTGCCTACTCCCTATTTAGAGCGGGAAAACTGAATTTAATAAAACCACAACGCTTGTTTAGAGATTATCGTATTGTATTTAAGTACAATTCATAAATTCTGACTAACAGTCACTCTCTCGGACATTCTACAGCGTTATAAGATTAAAGCGTCCTAATTTTATTCAGCTACTTGCTACTTGTTTTAAATTGGGTATATCCAAATTTCAATTGAAGTTCATTACTTCTGCAGAACTCAATTCGGACAGTCAGTAGCAAATGTTGTCGGGTCCCAATTTTAAGCGAATCTGATACCTTTCTACCACAGTAACAGGGACATGAAAATCTGGAATTCCCACAGCATTCTAATGCTAGCAGCATTACTTCGTTTGCAACTCTAGCAACCAAATAAAATGCGCATAAATTAGCTCCACATCCATATATACAGGCTCTAAAATTGCAGATTCTCCTGTAAGGTCTCCCAAGGAACGCGGCATTGATGAAGGAAGACGCCAGAGGAGCCACCATCGCGAGGAACCTTTTCAATAATTAAATGAACAAACTGACTTCCTGTGCTAGGACATGCTTCGGCAGAAACCTTGGAATGTGAACGTCGCTGCGGGAGCTGATTTGTCGCCAAGTAACACTGATATGTAATTATTAAGTCTTAAGAGGGTAATATTCAAAATATAAAAATGGAGTTGAAGCTCAATAGAATATACACTTCTCACAATGCATAAGTTTTTGAGATTTATTCACATATAATATACGATTTATGATTCAAGCATGGAAAATATGAATATGGTGTATCAAAGATGATCTGTATGGTGCCAATACTGAAGCTTTTACAAATACTTAAGCCCAATAATACCGAATTATATAATTCAAATCATCAAGAATATAAATATATCCGGTCTCTTCCAAGCCCATATAAAGAGGAACATATTAAATGCTTGCTTTGAATAAGATTTGATATACCTATCGTTAGCGATCATGAAATACATACAAAGTACATGCCGAAGAATGAAGAGGGAATATGATTAATTCAATTAATTTAGATTAAACGGCTAATAGAAATAGCTAAGCATTTGGCTACTGATGGAAGGGCATGGGTTCAAATACCGTTGAACTCCCAGAAAAACCCAATTTTCTTCCAAACTGTATGATTTCAAAGGTGAGAGTCGTCCCTGGAAAACCACGTAAGCAGCACAGTCAAAGGAAGTAGCCCCCTGACTTGATATACTTCCAGAATTCTTTAAATTTCGCCTAGGATTTGGCTTAGTATGGAGTTAACACCATTCTCACCTTCCAACTAATCTTCCGGTTGATTTCGGTAGTGGAATGTTAATTAAAACTCACACAAATATTAGAAGATGGATTGGTTGGCAATAATCCGCAGCGTCTAACAAAGTATGTATAGTGAGTTGACAGTTATATTTCAAAAGATAGTTTACCAATGGAAAAATTAACGATTTGACTAACTGAAAGAATGAAATGGAGAAATGAAAAATAGAGCTAAGCCCATTGGTGAAAGAAATGTGTGGCTAATTAATGCAGACCACTCAGTGAAAATATAGTTTTAAAATGTCATAATATTCACGGCCAGTGAAATATTTTATTTTTATACATCTAGTATTTAATTTTTTTACGCTACCTGACGTACTTTCATCCGTAATTTTTCTAAAATTTCCCAAAAATATCCAAAGCAAAAGGTGACCGTATATGAATGTAATTAAATAAATGTGTAGAGAGTTAAAGTCTTCCAAGAACGGAATTGAAATTTTAATAGTATTATAACGAGCCCATTTACTCGTATGTAATTCACCCACAGAGCAATACTTTTGTAAACATGGTATCAGATGCAATCAAGAAAATTAATTAAGAGGAGCGAGCACTACACCGTACTAGCGAAATATAAACGTTGTTGGCATAGGTAAAAGTTTGAATTTTAATCCTAATATATGGGAATTGATGATTTTTCTATATGCGCCAAAATTGCAAATTTTCTTAATGAATCTCAAATCAAAATTGATATCAAAACAACTATTACCGAGCTCGAATTTGATGCGAAATATTGAAAAAATTTCCTGAGCGGCTAAAAACGTAATAAAAATTAACATTCATCAATTACATCAACGCTATTAATTAAATCTATTATGACATTCAAGTGAGAATAGTTCCTGACAAACTTTAAATTACTGACTGAGATTATACTATATCCACATGAGCCCATTATGTAAAATATGATAGAATAAAAATCAAAAACAGCAAATTTATTTGGAAATTCGCCTTATTATGCATGAAAAAGGCGTGAAGAATGTAATATTTAGGATGTCTAAAGCCACTCCTTTAGCTGATAATGCCTTCATGCTGGACCACAGATTGAAATAATAATATAATACTTAATGACTTCTCACTTCTCCTCAACCACATCTCAAAAAGTACAATCTACGCTAAACCTATTCCCTAATCGACGATTTCAACGAATGTGTTTCTTCACATTTAGGAACAGGATCAATTATAATTTTCTGGAGCCTGAGCAATGAGATAAATGAGGAACAAACTTCACGCTGCTTTCTTTCAAGATATTCCGCAACAACATTTGCTTTGTACGGTCATGCATTACCGTGGGGCAGCATATGGTTATGGAACATTTTCAGCACATCCCTAGAGTATAATCCATTAGAAGTTTTTTCGTTGGTACGTCACGCTGATTCACCATTCCCCGAATATCGAAAAATCATCATATGTCAATAAAATTTCCGATAAAAGCCACCACTGGATGTTTTGACGATGATAATACGAGGAATTTCCAAAGAGAGCTTAAATGTTTGATCTCATGATCAAAATGATATAGTCACGTTTTTGGAAAAACTCCTGTATTTTTGTAACATTGACTTCAACTGTGGGCCTACCTACTGTGAAACTCCTGTTGTACGTGACAGCAGTCTCGAAACAAACCGAGAGCAAACAATTATCAATATATATGATAGTGATCTTTATTTTAAGATATTTCCTCATTATGAATGGGTCGGTTCTAAGGCGCAAGCGAAGTTGTAAAAGGGTTTAACCGTAGCTCCAGTCCCTTCGTATTTCGTGACGTTAAAACCTTTTTTCAACATTTTATGGCGTATAATAGCTGTGCTAAATGGATGAAAAGACTCTCCATAAGCCTTCTGTAGCATTTTATAGACCTCAACTTATGATTTATTCAGGTGACAGCAAAATTTCAATGCATATTACAAATCGTATTTCAATGAGAAATGAACATTTTCACTTGTGACGGCTGCCGGTGACGGATTACTGCAGTCAAATCTATGGTAATATACAGGTAAAACATGTATATTACCTATTCAACTTCACAAAATAAGATTAAACTTAATTTTTTTCACGATACATAATGTAAATAAAAATGATACGATCACTTGCAATTGGGCTGTTCTCGAATTTCTAGATAAGTGGAACGCATACTCGTAAAAATTGAATTTTGACAGTTAAAACAGATGAAGATGTTACATTAGAGTATTAAATGGCGTACTTTTAGGGCAGAATCGTGAATATAAATAAAGGAAAAACGTTCAAAGAACTTATGATGAGCGTAGCTTATATTTTTACTAGGAAATGCTATTATCATAACTCACTAAATTTTCATATTTGACCACTCAATATATCATACGTACCCCAAAAAATATAAATAACCCCTCTGACAAGTGTTGATAATATTGGTATTTTATCCTTATTCTACCTTAGTGTCCACGTGTACTAATTTAGCTATAAACACCAAACATGGATTGATGAATGTTTACGGGGGCTGTGAGTTTATTTGAACTTCTTTCCATCAATGGCTGTGACGTTTTCTACGCAAAAGTGGAAGTTGCTTCAAATGTCCAAAAAGTATTCTGTTTGAGCACTCAGCCCTTTGTTGATAGGTGAGAGCGGAGCTTAACTCGAACGGAGCACAGGGAGAATACTTAATTCATAGGCCACCCTTCCCTTTTACTGTCTGCAGTTACCCTGGAAGATGTGGTACCCGTGAAATTACACCGCTAGGGTATAACTGAGGGTGTTCAAAGTCAATCCGATTTGAGTCCGAGTCTCTATTCCCTAGTAACCAGGTCACTAACACAAAATTAAATATCAACATAACTTACATGTCGGCAGATATTTTTGCAACTGGCCAATGAATTCAAATAATGGCAGCAATCAAGCATACTCACCTGCAACGAAAGAGAAAAGAGAAAAATGAATGCAAGTCTTGATATGACCATAAATGTGTCACAAAATTCTTATTGACGATAAAAATTATATTTTAGCGGAAATAGAACCTCTATTATTTACAATTATAAATTCTATGTCAATGCTACTCGACCAATGAGCAGAGGAAATGAAAAAATACACTAAAAATTATTTGGCGAAAGCAGATTGAATAATTTAGGAAGGAAGTACAAAGCAAACAAGAGCAGTGATAAGCTGACCAAATCACCAGCCAACAGCCGTTAATCTGTATGTTAGTGAGGTAGACAGAATTCTAGAGCTCATCAAGCACTACAACCCAAGGCAGACATCACGTCTGATCCTGGGGTTTCTCAGGTAAAAATTCGGCACTAAAATATTGAAAAGGCTAAGGCAAAAATGAGGGTTTCGAAAGTCACCGGGCATCGAACCCTGGGTCTCCGATTATTAATTGAACGGCCTACCTATACTACAACGCTCTTTGATGTGCTAACAATAAAGGAAAAGTAATATGACAAGATATTTTAAGCGAACCTATGTTTTCAAATGTAAGAAAAAAGAAACGGAAACAGAGGTTATCTCATAGCTTTTTAAACAGGGATGAATTAAATAATAATAATAACATTTAATTTCAGGAAATGGTAAAATTTTGTAAAAACCATCGTATTGAATGAAAAATAAAAATGATTAATGAGAAATCTTCGACGATTTTGTTAGATATTATGTCTCAAGACTCAAAAAAGAAAACATTTTTGTAATCTGTTTTAGCGATCAATGAGAAGAAGAGTTACAAGCCACAACGCCAGATATATAGTCACTGTATCAATTAAACATCTACATAATAATATTTCTCGTTTTTCCGAACAAAATATTTTTCCGAGCAGTGAAAGTGTAGCTGGAATAACTCCTTTTTTATGATGGAGATCTGATATCTCAGGAAAACGAAATAGGGTAAATTGAGGTTTTTGATTTAACATCACAAAAGGTTTTAATTTGGTGAGCCTTTTATGACTTTTACATCATTCAAAAACAGTTAGAAATAATTTAACAAAATATTATATAATTGCGAAAACACTGCTGGGAGGAAGAGGGGGAGAATGAGGTAGCAGATTGAAAAGAAATGGGAAAAAGTCAAAAGGATAAGGTGTTTCCCGGAAATCCGCAGAGAAGATCAGGTCGATGCGGAATATATTAGGAGAGGGAGCGGAGTGAAAAATTGCGAAGGAAAACCCTCGCGTTAAAAATTTCGCCATCAAAACAAGCAGGTAAATGTCAAAGGTTGTGCGGTGAAGAGGGAGGCAATGGATAGAGGGTAGATACAAAGGATTTCTCGGGGGTAAGAGGATGCCTCTCAAGATATGGCGCCGTGGCGTGAAGGAGATTTACAATAAGACGTGGTACCCCATGGAGAGGATTCTTGTCGCACATGCCCACATAAGAGCTTTAAATTAAACAAGATGTACTGTCGGAGTAGCGGAAATCAAGGTTCATATTTAAAGGATTTGGAGGGTTATTTTCTTTTTTGTCTGCAGTCATTTTCTCTAGCCAATAGCAAATATGTAAGCAATCAAATAACTAATCTTGTACGCAATCATCACGATGAACTTTATGTAAATCAATAAAATCAAAAAATGAATATCACAACAATCGTGCACGAAGTTCGACTCAGACTAGATTTATTTTACGGAGGATGCAATTCTTGGACAAGTGGGAAGACAATATAAATTTAAGATAAGAGCATTTTCTTCTATTTTTGGAAAATCTTTTTGCTCATCGGCTATAAAAATGCTATAAGTGAAACCATTCTTGTTTTGAAGAAACATTTTTGACGAACAATAATGGGACAACATTACCGAAATAAAAGAAAATTAGATATATTCATTAGATATATTTTGAATTTACATTATTACTACACAAATATGGACGTGTAATTCATTTCAAGCGACCCCAAACTTTGGAATGCGGACGCTTGAAACCAAGACATTTTTTTGTATTCTATTACATTAAGTTTGATGAAAGGGACACTGACGAAGGATGTTAAGAAAATACTCGTGTATAAACTTTGATATGGAGCGTAGTAGTGTACAGTACGGAAAATCGGCCGACAAAGCAAGATGGTGGGCGTGTATTGTAGGATTATGAAGTCTGGGTTTGCAGTAGGACGGAAAATGTGAAATGTACTCAAAGGAATGCCAACGAAGAAGTATCAGCAATGATGGGGGAGGAGAGGATATGGTTGGGAAAAATCCAAAGTAGGCAGAAAAAATGGATACAGAGCGTTATGATTGGCGATTAGATGTCGGGGAATGTGACATTGGGCAGAACGTTAGGATGACGAAGTAGGGAGAGGAAAAGAATAGGCACGTTAGACAATGAAGGGAGGAATAAATATGCAGACTCGATGGGTTTAATGCAGCGTAGGCTGTCAGGTTATCTTATCAGACTAAGCTAGGACATATAGGTGCGATCAGTCTGTGTCCTCCCAAAATCCATCTTAAACGGTAGATTACCAATAATAATAATTTCTTTCGATATTATCGTTTGAGTTATTCAACAAAATTTTACTTCCTTCCGATGCTGGCGTATGGAAAAGTTTTCGTCCTCTAGTAAATTTTTTAACATATTTTACGGTAAAATTGATTAAAATTAGCGTCGAAATTAGGTAACGACAACATAGGAGGGACAAAATATGTTTAATTTTCCGTGAACACATGAGTTTTAAACGAATTCCACCCTCCTGCGCCTTTAATTTGGGCAGAAATAACATCCTTCTCACTTTCGGAGATGTTGAAAAGAGAAAGAGATTGAGACCGTCGTGTACTAAAAATAGCAATTACAAGCCCTCGCTATTAAAAATGGTAGTTATGAATTAATTAAACTTGGAGGAAATACCTCCAAAAACAAATGAAGAATAGTGCTGGCCATGGACAAAAGTTGGACGTTAAAATGTGCGGTTTAATTAAATGCCGTCGTGATTAATCTCGCTACTCTTTGCCTTGAGCACATATCCACGCTCAAACTTTTGAGATCAAGTAAAGAAACATTCCAGTCCTCTCCAGTTTTCACAGACCAACTGTCAGAGACCTAATAAAGCTAAAATCGAACTCATATGTGATAGGAAAAATGACTATTAATAATAAGTAAGGAGGCTCTAAGTAAGACAGGCTGTTTCACAATTTAAAGTGGGTCGATTCTGATAATATAAATTATTAAACACAATGAAAACGTGTTTAACACACAATGAATATCTTCATAAAGGAATGCCCCACCGATGACTGCATCACGGCTATTGTATAATTGGCGAAAATGAATAAGGGTAAGATATATTTCATCCTACTTCAGATATCTCCATTATTATAGAAATACATTCCAATAATTAGTAGATTTAGTTCATTATCTATATCTAAAGATGGCTAAAAGCTATAAACCGTCTATTTCACTAAGTAGGGTGTACATGTAGCCACAAGGATTTCAGTTCAATTACGCGGTATTTCTCACATACTTGTAAATTTCAAAACTTTAAAATATTACTCCTTTTGAAGTCCTTCATTTTCAGTGATTTGTAGAATAATATTTCCATGTGTAGTAAAAAATAAAAAAATAATAATTTATGAATTAAATATGTAAATATACTACACACAAAGATACTCTGATCATTTTGACATAATATGGCACATACTTATCCCTATCGGTAAGAATTTCAAAGGCCTATGTGAGGAATAAAGATCCCTTCAATGCGGTCAAACACCTGTTATCCCTAAAGATTTTAAGTCAGTCTTTGGAGTGTACTGGACTATATGTATACGATATACGATGCCATCCCTAGACAGAATTATGGGGATTCGGAGGACAGTAGGTATATTTAATTTCATTTGATCCTAAATGACAAAAAATACAACACGAAAATGAACTAAATGATTCTTGGATTATAACATATCGTCTCAGTTTCCTCAGATAGCTAAATGAAAGCGTTACGCAGATAAAATAATAATTCATGCAGTGTTTATCTAAATTTGATCACAAATTCACTCAAAAATACTTCATAAATGAAATTTTAAAATTCATCGCTTGAGATCAAATGAGAGAAAAATCAACTAGTTACTATCACTAATCATCAGAACTTAATCTTATATCATTCATGTAAAAGTGAGATTTCCTTCCCAATTATTTGTATCTAATTTATTTCTGAGGATTCAACTGGTGTCTAGCCTAATACAACGAGCTTTTGAGGCCGTCCCACATTCAGTAACTATTTGTTAACAAACACATTTTTCCGCTGAAGGAGATTCATAAAGAGCATTATGAGCCCCAAAAGAATTTTATTTTCCAACATTAATACTGCAAGTAATAGCTATCACAAAAACGAGTTCAAATAAATGTATGTTAACTGGAACTATGAAGGTAATCGAGCAAAATATGGAAAATTTCAAATCCAAAAGGATCATATTTTTCATTTATGCTCCAAAGAAAATTTTCATTATTCAACTGATGAATAAATTAGCCAGTCCATTCATTTACTGTTTTACATTACCACTGAATTAAGTGATTAATGAACTAGGACCATTTTAGCATACGCATTCATTAATTCTAACCATTAAGCATTCGTAACGAAACTCACTCCATTAGTCACGACTTTGAAGAATGGTCAGATTCAGCAGGAACAACGTTTTAATAGCATTTAGTAATACTGTAATAAAATATATAAATACCTTTACCTCGCAACTTTATTAAGACCTGGGGTGAACAACGTTTTTAATTACGAGTGAAGCTATCAAATTACGGTGAGTGGAACGCTATGCCATGTGAAATCCTTCTAAAATTAAAAACAGTATTTTACCGAAACTCTAAGGAGTATGACCCGAAATCTGTTTGCTTAATAGAATCTCTTCGTGCGTAGGATTCAACTGCTACAACTCTAGTTGCCGACGACGAGTGGCTCAGGACGCTCCTCATCAAAATGATCGCCACGTCCTTTAATCTCACGTCACCGCTTCTAATGGCGAATTGTGATAGCATTCTAAAAGCAAGCCAGTTACATTGCTTAAGTTCATGAAATACGCATCAAATGAATTATAAAAAATAGCTCGGTGGACTTGAAAGAATGCCAACATCGGCTCCTTCTCTCTGCACGAGGGAGAAAAATCCGTATAATATTCGATAGGTACACATAGCATTAGCCCTTGGGAGATCGAGATGGTGGGGAGTCTGATAGAATCGCTTTTCACTCCGAAGGTCCGGGTTCATCGGCATCTCGCATCCTACTTGGGGGTGCTAAGAGGAAATAAAATGGAGCACGCCTTGTGTCGGACATGACGTTAACTGTGACCACCTGGGTTTCTATCGTTATGAGTAGCCTAATGCCAACGCAGGCTGTCTTCGTTTCTCTATTCCCTTCTTGAACTTACAACCCCTGCTAAATTACCCACTTTTTCATAATGGCGCATAAATCTTAGTTGTCGGCCAGCTTCCCTAATAAATAATACTTAATACTTTTCACAGACGTCGACTTGCCAGGCGGCCGCCCATATCCCTCAGTTTTTTGCTCGAGAACCGTCAAAACATTCATCGGAAACTGAAATTCGGAAAATACAGCGCAATAATTATTTTTCTTTAAACAGTAGGCATGCCCACAAAAATCAGAAACAGCAACGTTTATTAGGCGACTTTGCTGAATTTTCCCGCTAATTCTCCAAAGATATATTCGGGATGCACTTTTGCTAGCTTGTGGACTATGATTGATGATAGTTGTGCTATTAGAACATTTCCAAACCTCAAAAAATGAGGGATACAACAACTTTTTATTTTTAGTATTCAAGAGCGATAATTATAAATTTATAGATATATAGTCCCCTTTAAAGATATTTTTTATTCTAAAAGTTTCTATGCAGCAACTCGTTAGTTTTCCATTCCATCCATTGAAAATTGGCATGTACACACCTTTCAAGTCTCGCCAGAGTGCACGCATATATACTGAAGTGGTCAACAAGGAAACGAAAGGGCGCGGTGAGAATGGGCGTAGGCAGTAGATAGGGGTCATTAAATTATAGCAAAACACGAAGTGTGGATGGCGAAATAATCGGTACTTACGACGAAAAGAAGTTTTAGATTCGGGAAGTCGAGGTTATTAGAATGGATAAAAGGCTGGAGAGCAGGGCAATGGAAAGAGGGAGTGGAGAAGGTTTGACGGTGCACGGGGCGGTTGCTGGCGCACCAATTGCGTCGGCGGTGGATGGGGACGGGATGACGGCCATTTCTCCCACTTAAGGGGTCTTCCCAATTGGCGAGACCTCTACCGCCCGTGAAATCAAATCCTTCTCCCCATCGTATACACAGAGATCTCATTTTCGCACGCTAAATGGGATTCCACAAAAGGAAAAGGAAATGGTTGGACGCTGCAAGAGTAAAATGGGGAATTTTTGGGGATTGTGAGCGGAATTGGTTTCACCGACGGATTAAGAAAGAGTGCATCGGGTCAAGGAAGGGACATTGTGAAAAGCTGAAAAACCATTTAACAAGACTCCAAAAAGTATCTAGTTAAAGCTTTAGGAGGTGACACGTTGATACATAACTGAAAATTAACAGCTTATGGTGTTACACTCGGACACTAAGACTAACCAGGAACTTCTTCCAAAATAGGAAAGTGAAGTACCACGATTACACATTGGAATTGCCTTCTCTTGAAATGGACTATACGAGACGCTAAACCTCATCGGGAGAATAGGATGCTCCGCTATAGACATTTTTATATTTAAGACTTGTTACATTCAAGACAGTTTCATTTTCTATCATAAACGTAAAATAGATTAACATAAAAATTTATCTTTCCAGCATATGATAAAATTTTTAACATTCCTTTAATATTATTTAATTTCACAAAATAATATGTACGCATGCGAACGAATAATATTATCTTATGATACGTACTACTATGCAGGGGATATTACATCTATGTAATGTACGCATCTGCCACAAAGACTCATATGCTTGACTAACGAAGTTTATTATTGAATGATTATTCAGGAAAACTGAAGGAAGAGTTTGAAAATTTGCGAGTCACTATGTGGGCCAATCTGCATAATTGAGGAAGTTGCAATAGCAAATTCAGGCATGGTGATCGCAAAGAAATACCGGGATGTGGAAAAAAAACACTTTAAATCCACGTGCACGCAATAAAAAAATCCCCATACAATCTCACCAATAATAAATTAAAACTTTGGAAGCAATTAGTGAATATAGTGTATAAAATGCATGTGATTTCAGCAAATTTAAAAGTTAAAATGTAAATACAGGTATACATAGATGCAAACAATGAAAAACATAGGCTAATCCTCAATTCATAGATTATGGAAAAAAGAATCTCAAACGTATCCTCGTAATTCAATTTTAATTTAACAAGCATGATTTTTATTTATGCTATAGCCGCACCGTTGAATATGGAAATATTAATTACATTCAAATATTTTTATGACATTTTATAAAATATTAACTTTAAAAAATACCTCCAATGAACTGCAATCTACAATATTTCTATCATCAACCCCAAAGTTATAATTTCCATACTACAAATACTTCAATCCTGTTACAAGATTAACTAATCGTATACAAAATTATTCTCTCCAGAGAACCTTTGATGAGCTTACTACACTTATAGCGACAATGCTTTAAAAGTCTTTGATTACAATATTTTTTAAGGCAGAATTTATTTATTTCAAGGCTTTATTGGGACGAGAAAGAGACTAATATAGTAGCTTCTTCCGCTTCACCCTTGAACATTACACATTACATGAAGACAATTACAAACATCCATGATGGAGGAAAAACCCACCTAGGCAGGAATAAAACCCGCGACCTCAGGGTTGGCAGGCGAGATTATTACCCCGCCGTCACCGGAATTGGCGACAAATAGAAATTCACGGTGTATATTTCATCAGTAAACAGTAATTTTAATAGTTTAGAGTCATGTTTCTAAGCACCAATATTTGGTAAAACAGTCATATTGTGGCACTGAAGCAGGCCTTTAAGAGTGAGTGACTAAAATTTGAGATGCATTAGCACCGAAAGCTTATTTTACCCAGAGATCATTTTGACGAATCATGACTCGAGAAAAAAAAGCTAAAACACCATCGAAAACAGCCGAGAGTGAATATGAAACAAAGCGAAAATCATATATGTACGTAAAAATGTGCAAAGAAGACACCAAAAAACGAGATCTCGGAGATATTATCTTCCTGAATGTTTGGCAAATCTCCATGTGCATGTAGATCGGGTCATATAAAAATAAAAAGGATATTCACTTCAAAGAAAATTGTTCGTAAATTTCTAATAACGAAGCAGCGCAGGTGCAAATTAAATTATTGCACATTTGGATTACATCGGAATTCCTGAATAAATAATTCTCAACAAAACTTTTAAAATCAAAATTTTTTGGAAAGACTAATCTTTACGAATTGAAAGCTTTAGAGTGATCATAGATTATACAATACAAGTATTATAAAACCGCCCGCTCTTCATCCTACAAAACAACAGTAGCATGCCACGGGATTCTCGACTCCACCGATGCGAGAAACACAGGAATCGCATCACGACTGATGCGACACTTCAAACATCATATTGATTAGTTCTAGTGGCACATTGCACTGCTATGAAGATGAGATGGATTTTTTATAAGATGCATGTATTGATATGGAGGACATATCGCTTGCAGTGACTCTTAATGTAGCCGAAAAAATGGTATCGGTAAGTATTAAATGTAGCGTTACATGGACCAAGTTTACAACATGTATAAAAAAATGACTCGCCAGTGGAATTTTATATATTCAAACATGAAAAATAAGAGAATCCATACCAGAAAGAGGTTTTTACAGGAACTAATTATTCCTTAAACTAAATAACAGGTGCTCAGGTATGAGCATTGCATGAAGCATGATGGTAAGTGACGATAGAGCGCAGTACTACGAAGGAGCAATGAAGTGACAGACAGGAATGCCACAAAAATATGAATAGGAACTTGTATATGCAAGTTATAACACTCACAGAGCAGAAATAAACTAGTTTTTACAACAGCAAAAATAAGTACTACCACAACAAGCACTTCCAACCAGTCATAGACAATATTTCAATTTTGAACCATTCTAGAGTATTCTTCAGAGGAGGTTGAACACATGATAACCAGTAGGATCAAATGCTTCCTCGGTAAAAGTGTTGCAAGTTAACATTGCCCGTGCGACGGCCCGAACGTGACATGAGGGGGGCAGGGTAATGAAGGAGAAACTGGGGTGAAGAAAGGACAAAAGGGCGATGCCGCCCATTTTTCAGTTGATTTTGCAGCGGATAATGCGCAATGTTAAGCATTATCTTGCTTTTATTACACCCAAGTACACTATGTTAGTACATATTTTCATTTCCTCCATTAATGTTTACCTACTCAAGAGAAACACGCACGTATGCACGACGCCAAACACAAGGTGCACAAACAAACAATCGCACGGGGAATGCAAAGAAAGTAAAAAAAATGAAAGCTTACGTAGCTTAGATAAACGCAGGTACTCATTCGCGCGGAGAAATGAGGGATCGTTTAAGAAACAAATGGGACACAAACTGAAGCGTTCTCCAGCCCCATTTCTCGGTTCCCCAGCTGCCATTTCCGAGTCCTTCCCCCAGGCACCCCAAACTCCCTTCGATTCTAGCCCCTTCATTCCGGATATCCAATTGGAAAGGAAGCACAGCCGTAAGAAGGAGTAAGGGGAAATAAAAAGGAACGCAGAATGATATGGGAGTGGAGGGAAGGAGCGGGGGAGTTCGGGAGGGAATCACAAGAAAGAATAGCACTGGCGGAGAGGGAGGAAATCGGCTGTTTATTTTCGGAGGATAGTCGAATGGTTAAAACATTAGGGGCGGCGAGAGGCACGGGGAAATGAGGCGGAGAGGGAGAGGCGGGGTGCCGTTTATGAAAAATCGGCTTGTGTGCCTCCCAACCTCCTCCCCACCCTCCTTTTCCCATTTCCCAGCTCGAACCTTTCGATGAAAAAAGGCGCCGCATGCTCCCCCACCTCTATCCTTCTTCGTTCCATCCCACGGTGAAGGTCCAGAGAAATTTAAACGGAAAATCAAATTTAGCCGCTTTGCTCTACCTTCGAAAATTTGTGCATCACCCCAATCATTCTATAGTGATACTAATACAAAGCATTTTGTATTTAATAAATATTTCCTTAAGCTACGCCTTGCTCAGCCAACGCTTCAAACCCCACTCAGCCTTAAAGCGCCTCAAGCCTTGCTGGCGTTTCAATGTATAAAACGTTATCCTAGAAAACAGGAAGTGATCATACAGGGTTCGTCCGGAAAATAAGTGTACTGAGCTCAGGAAAAAAAATGTATTACACTTTTACATATCTTAGGCTAATATTCCTCAAAATAGGACCCTTGTGAGTCGATACACTTGTTCCAGCGGCGTTCCCATTACTGGAACGCTCCCGCGAAGGCATCATCGGGAACCTCTCGAAGACACGTCGTCACGGCCTCTTTGACGGCGTCCAAAGTCCCGTATCGCTAAAAAATTTCGCTTTATTATCGCTAAAACGTTCTCTAAAAAATGTGGATCATTTTTGCAGTGATCCGCAAGTTGTGTCGCGATTTCCAAACGATTGAGTCTTTGATCATCACTGAGCACTTTCGGCACCAACTTTGCACAAATTTTTCGCACCTGTAATTGGTGCCTAATAATCTCGTGCATTATTGTTTTTGGCATATTACACTGCTCTGCTATCATCCGAACACTAAGACGACGATCAGAGTTCAGTACATCGCGAACTTTTCGCACATTTTCGTCGGTGAGTGTCGTTGATGGGCGTCCAGGCCGTGGTTCGTCGTCGACCTCTTCTCTGCCCTCCACGAACATCTTGTGCCACCGAAAGATCTTGTTTCTGGACATGGCTGACTCCCCGTAAGCCTGGTTAATCATACCGACAGTTTCGGTAGACGATTTCCCAAGCTTTACCGCAAATTTGATGGAATAACCCTGCTCCAAAAACTTCGGCATCGCGTTCCGTGACGTGGGCCGAGCGTGGAGGTTCGCGTTAACAGAGCTCGTCACTACACCACAGCTCAGAGCCGACTGCCTTTTTCAGCGTCGCTTGCCAACATACCTCCCTCCAATCGCAGCCCGTCAGAGCGGTGCTGGGCGCGCCTGGAGCGGCGGGAAAAAATCAGTACACTTATTTTCCGGACGAACCCTGTACAATACGACATTACAGAAAGAAATTTCTAAGGAGTTCTCTGCTAAGAATTTATTTACCGCTACACAAAGAAATGAACTAGGTAAAAAGAGAAATAATTTACAAATCATAGGCTGTGGTGATATTTTAGGGGAAAAACATTGCAAGTCTTCCTTAGGGAATCCTTGAATTGAATCAAACACTGATGATACGATCTGCTCGTGCCAGACGAATGCACTCTCACAATCACTACGTAATCCACCATGTAATAAAACTTGTGACGACGTCTCAGCTTGAATGAGTAGCGAATACATCCTAAGATGAGGTACAATTCTCTATCTAACTAGAAGAACAATCATTATTTGCAATAATATACTTTCGCATAACACGACCGATTTTCTCGAAATGCTCGCAAAAACCTTTCACTGATGAAACGTAATTCACACAGAAAAGACAAGCATGCTAGTTTGCAATAATTACTGAAAAGTTACAGCCTCCTCCTCCTCTCCTCAAAATTACTTTTTTTCGTGCAATGGTGTGAGACCAATGAAATAATAATTCTCAGTAGCATTCTTACCTCAATGCTAGTAAATGAAAAATACATTATCTGAAAAAGCAAAATTTTATTGCTTTAGAACCGAGTTCTTTTAGACAAAGAAAACGCGGGATAAAATTGGTTTTAAAAAGCTTAAGGTAATAAAAAGTGGTTGAAATAAAATTACAATAAAAAGTATACACATTAAAACTACCTTTAGCTCTATAAAAAGTGCTTGTATTAGATTTGGCTCTTTCACGTGCCGGAGGTTATTTAGGATTTGATTTGATACAGCAACAATTGGTGAGTTTCAATAAATAAATGTCAAGGCGTGAAAAATTCAAAGATTCGACGCCAGAATAATATTTGAAAATATGTCTTGATTAGCAGTAACAATAAAATATTACTTTGGAATAGTGGTTTGGAAAAAGTAATGAATATTTACATTGATACATTCATGGAAAACAAAAGGATCTTCAATAATACCCAAACACATAACGTATTCAATGAAATACACTAAACATCATTTGGGGATGATTTTGTCCAAATTTATGAAAATAAGACAAATGCAACAAATACAACCATACAGCAATAAAGCTATCACTAGAGGTGATACGTAGTAAGTTAGTAAGAAAACTATTTTCTACGAAACTTAAAACATCTGTAATTTTTAATAACAGATGTTGACCAAATAAAGAGAGTTACAAATAGAATACATGTATTAAGGGTAAATATCGTAAGTAAATGGTTAGGAAAGATCTGCTCAAAATGGAAGGATTTATAAAATGCAGAGCTAATAGTATAACCTAGGATTTTTGCAATAAAAATTGCATCTATAAAAATGAGCATTACATTCTAAGAGTGAGGCTGAAATGCCTGTATGAGGTTGACTGCCTAATATCTAAAACAATGCATTGGAATTCAGTTTGAAACACTAGAAAGACGGATTGGTAGAAAATTAGTGGTTCGACTTAAAACTACAAAAAGGTGCAATTTAAAAGTAATGAAGCAAAAGAGGAAGTATACCAAACAGTAGAAAATAAGACGAAAACCATATGAGGTTGACAGAGTTTGTTTTCATACAGCATATTCAAATATATTCAAGAAAGGACAAAAAAGTAATAGGAAGTAAAAACATTTTCAGAAAGAAAATACATAAAATAAGAAGAGGTAGCAGAACATGAGGAAAGAGTGTAAGTCTTTTAGAGAAAAAATGTTAAATTTGGAGAGATTTTAAGGTAGAAGAGATAAAAATTAGGCCCAAAGTGAACCTAAGAAAGAAAACAGAGCAATAGCGAAAAGATGGAAGAATATTGGAGGATAAAAAACTAGAAAGGAAAAGGAATTGAAATTGGCACTTGGTTTCTAGATGTCCCTTCCCAAGTAAATAGGAAAAGAGTAAGTTACAGAGAAGCCATTTTTGCCAGAAATTAATGCAATAAAATGCGAGTTCCCGATATATTAGACTCCGCATTTTCGCGAAGAACGCTGAAATCAAAACAATATCCAGTTTTCAGGAAGAGAGAGTGGAAGTTTTATTTCAGTAGAATGTTGCGGCAAGTCTACAGCAGCCGAAAATTTAGGACCGGCGGAAAAGCTCTAAAACTATCAGGTAGGAAAAACAAAATATGAATGTGAACAGGATGGGTGCACGAATCCAACAAAAACTATGAAGGAAGAAGGAAATTGTGATTTGGATTCAATCTGAAAAGCATGGTAAGGTGGGTATCCACGCGATTCACGAAGTTTAGCCAATAGGGAGCCTGGTGATTTTTTACCCGGATTATTGTCCACGGTATCATAGATGACGGAGTGAATGGAGAGAGTGCTCGTGGATTATCCCTTTCATGCTCCGTCGGAGGATACTCTTAAGTTTGTCACCGTGGTGAAAGCCCTTGATCCTCCAAAAGCAGTCCTCGGACGTTGTCGGCCGAGGACATGTCCACTGGGAATTGCCTAGCCTTTAATTAACGAGTAATGAATGTTAAGAGCAGAGCACAGAGGAAATGGCGGCTTTCCCAAATTCCGCTCAGGCAAGTGAAATTACGGAATGGATATTTAAAGTTCCTTCAATACACCGGGAATAAACGGGATGAAATTAATTATAAATTTCAGTTGACAGAAATTAAAATTAATTTCGATTTCGTTCAAGAGAGGAAAGTAGGGTTCCAAAAATGTTTAACCTTCACCAATTAAATCTTTATCTTATCATTAATTTGATTGCTAAAAGTAATCCATTGAGATCGGCAAATTTTGCTTCAATTATGGCATACATGGAATTATTGGATTAAAGCTAGTATTAATTAATTAAAAATGGTGTAATCAACACCTCTAATGCTAAGGTTAAATTTATACACCGTTATTAAGGAAAGATCGATATTAAATTGCAAAGTTATTCCATCCATTAAATTCGAAAGTTTGGCCTCGAATTTATCGAACAACTAATTTTTAATTTCTGACGCACATCCGGTCAATGACCGGCTACATTAAATATTCAGTATCCATGTTAATAATACGGCGAAACGAGAATATACTGTGGATTTTTCTCCAACCACTGAGCCAGGAAAAATTGAATCTAGTATCAGAAAAAATTTTATTTCTATTTTCTTAACTCGTACATTATAAATGAAATAAAATTGGTTTTCACTGATTTGTAACATGAAATGACTATAAACGACGATTAATAAGGCACCAATGCTTTCTAAATGGCATTCCAGACGCTTTTTCATGAATTAAGATCTCAGATCTTGCCAAAGAATGTTCAAAGAATGGCGTTAAAAAACGGCTAATACTCGTATAAAGATAACAGAAATCAAGGAAATCTGCTTACATTCAATGAAGAAGACCAATTTATTTTTTTCTCTATGCAAAAAATATTCCTAGGGGACTAGTAGAGTTTCAGTTATTATCTATTTAACCAATACAACGGAGGTTTGATCCTGAAATATAATAATGCGGATAACCGAAAGCACATAGGATAAAAAATTGCTCGAGCCAAACGTGGTCCACGCATTTTCACTTTGAAAATTTTTGTGCAGCTCAGATTAGCCCCTATAATTATTTTTATTCGTGTAAACACAAAGAGGACGAAAAAAATAATATCGCTGCTTGCTTTTTGCTATATTAAATCGTTAAAAAATGAATACATGTAATAACTTATATATAGTATAGAAAGTATAAATTCAAAGCTAGAGACATCTTTCAAAGTGAACACAAACAATTTTTGGAGATTATTAACCTAGTAAGAACAGTAATACACACAGAAGGCTAAAGAGACGAGTTATGAACATGATGGGGTTGGAAAAAAAAGAACATGAGTTGATCAAAAAACAAACGGAGTAAGGGATAGCGAAATGGGAAAGGTACAGAGGGGGAGACTTGAGCGCCGAGAACCAATATGCAAGACATGTGTCGGTTGTGGGGAGGGGGTAGTGCGAGGGAGAGGAAGAGGGGGCACGGTTTCCATCAGCGGTAGCATACATTCCCGATGAAGAGGAGACTTGCACGAGAAGGGACAGGTCACCATGCGGGTATGTCCAGGAAGATGATCGAAGGGGGTTGGATTAAAAAGGGATTTACAATGAGTAGGAGTGGGAGTGTAGGGAGAGGTCGAGGGTAGAGCGAGAGGGCACCCGGGATTGGATCACGGACCGCTGGAGGATGAGGAGACAGGTGGCATTAAAGAGTTTCGGAAAATGTGGACAAATAAACAAAGACAAAAAAAGCGATCGTTATTTTGCGTATTTTATTCTTTTGGCGGATTCGTTTTCCATTCTACAATACCCTTGCAGAAGGGGAGAAACAAAAAAAGATGGGCTGGCGAAGGTAGGGGGACGGTAGCAGGCAGCGTTTGGGGCAGGCGGCGGCAGAAACAAAGAAAAAAAGGGGAGATATCGTACGGGAAAGCACATTGGTGTGTCCCCCTTAATTTATTTATTTTTCGTTCCCTCTAGTTCGCACGGTGTGGACATAACGTAGGATTAGAGAACGCCGATGGCTCCGAAGGGTAAGTGTGGGCACGCAAGGATGGAGATGGGGTTGAGGAATGTCGTTTCGGGGGAATATGTGACGGCGGGAATTACGTGGATATGCCCGGGTTTCCGGGAATAGGGCATGAAGGAAAAGAGAGAAGGTTTCGTTTGTATTTGGGGAAAGTATGCGTGGAATTCTGGCCGAGGTCGAGAGTACACGAATCTTGACATTTACAAATGTCAATTCGGTGGAGCTGAATTTCGGATACGGTGATTTCATGACTACGCGAAACAGTTTGACGGCTGTTCCAAGGAAAAACTACAATGGAAAAGAAAATATATCACCGACACAAGTCAACTATGCATAGATCTAAATGAATATTATTTTCTCGGTGAAAAACATACAAAATGTTGATGCAAAAACTAGGCTATGATTCTATTGTCAATAGAAGAAGAACATAAGTATTTAAACCCGTCGGATAATCACAGACAGGAACTAAATTTTTTATAGACTTCATTTTAGTGTTTAGTCCTTTTTATAAACGATGGGGGATTGATTGATTACATTCGTTGAAAAGTATACATAAATAAAAACATGTTCTATCAAAACACAGAGAATGAATACTCATACAGAAATAAAAATGTATAATCTAATCTATAAAAATGTATAAAACTAAGAGTTGCTTGTGTTTCCAGCGGCAGTGACCACAAGTGTATTTGACGCTGACTGATTTTTAAATTGAAATATACATCTATTTTACATAAAGTCTTTAAATTAGTAAGCAATGAATTTTGTTTCAAATATGCCAAGGAATATCATCGCCAGAGAAAAATGCGTGCGTTTAAGGCCGAAAAATTAATAGTGAAGGATATACATGCTCTTGAATAAATTTCAATTCGTAGATTGAAAATCAAAATAGCGGGACCAAGTAACTGAAGAACGAAACTCTTTTTATTAATGTTCAAAATGTCAGAAACAAGGAATAACACTGCCAATTCTGTCTTTTGCAGAAAATGCTCTTTAATTGCCAAAGGCGAGGAAAACATTCTGAAAACAGAATATCTATTAATCACTCTGTACATATAAATTTGAGGAATGAAATAAATGTAGTTACAGGTAAAAAGGAATTTTTAAAAAAGGATAGTTTTCCACTGTAAAATGCATTAGAAATAATGTGGTGTGATCACCTTTCGCTAACCGAGCAATCAATCTCTCATTTTCATACACTGAATCTCGTGTTTATAATTATTGGTTGGTTATGCATTTAAGGTTATGAAATTTGCGGTAAAGAATTTTTGAAAATGCTTAAAAATGAAGCCTGTTTTCCCCAACTACGTTTTTTTATGCAGTCAACATGAGCTTTAGATTGAAGTGCGACCGTTTTTCTTCTGCTGTGTATTTACTGACCTACCTGTTCACAGGAATTTGGAAAATATATAAGCGCAAGAATAATAGAAGTTTTCCACTACATAATGTATTCAAAAGATAATTTTAGAATTCTACCAACTCTGCCACCATCTAAGAAAAATTATCTTCGATGTTATTTTTCTAAGACCCCTTCTTTTCTTTCCTTTTGCTCTAGAGAGACAATTGCCAGTAAATTAGGTATTACATGATTTTTGATCCCTTCCATAGGCTATGGGGAAACTATTGAACGTTACTTTCTTATGTAACAATGATGACCGACTACGACACTTAAAATTCTCTTGCATAACACTTGAATGCCCAATCGAAAATTTCTTTCAGTCCTCCTCTTATACGACGTTAGATATGGTTTTAGGGAGTCATCGACAAAAATTCTTTTTCCTACTATGCTAAGTGGGAACAAAATATGCAGGAAGCCGTTCATTACCATCTGCAATATAATTATTTGACGGAAACTCATACACCTTCCCTGACAATTTGGTGTATACGTACACTATTTGGACAAAATTTATTATGATTACTGAAAACGATTTGCCTCTTAGACCCTATAGTGAAAGAATGAATTTTCTGCGTCCTCCGAAAATTTCGTTATCTAAATCATACAAAGACTTCATCTTTCAAGTTGAAACACACTAATTGATTGAGATGATGGTGAATTAAATATAGCATTAATTATAACATAGGCGGTTATTCGGGTAAAGGCCTAGTCTATGCTAATTAATTCTTTACAACTTCATCGAATGCTCCGTTTCCAAATCCAAGAAATTAGTCATCGCCGGAAAGTCTGTTTACAAAATTTTATGAGATACCGGTATTTTGATGCCTTAAGTAAGCAGAGGAAGTACTTCTATCGATGCAGCATAGGTGTTTATACAATTGAAATACTGAAACCAGATTATATAATAATATCTTTCAGCTTTTTACGTCTTAACCTCAAAAGTCAGATAATGCGATGTTTCGTTTGATACCAATCTGCCATTACACAAGGCAGGTCACGAGGAGAATGTGAGAGGAAGCTAAATAAAATGATGAAATGCATGTGTGCATATAAATATACACGTATATACATATGAAAATTATGTGAAAGCCTCACGCTCGTAAATAATAATGTTTATGAAGTTAGCAATAGCGAACAAAAACAACATATATATATATATATATATATATATATATATATATATATATATATATATATATATATATATATATGACTGATGGAGGATATTGGTCAAGCCAAAGATATTATACACGTACATACTTTTAGGCACCTTGAGAGAGTAGCCATGCCAGGGAACAGAGTAATGAGTGTAACAGAGTCTGAATAAAGTGGCAATGGAGAGGTGAGGAGAGCTAAATGACACTTTCTGACGGACGCAATTAAAATCATTGTCAACCACATTCGTGTAACTATTATGTAACTCGTGTTTCATTTTTTTTGGAATCATTATTAGTTGCAAATGTCTCGAATATTACCCAATATATTTTGTTGGGTACATAAAATAACGGTTATATTCGACAAAAAAGAGCATCATAGTCTATTGCTAAAAAACGTCAATTAGTATTAAAAAAATCATAAAGAAATGTAACAAAATAAAATAATTTACTCAAAGAACTTAGGACTGAAAAATTTTAAGGAATGCGAAAGACTATTCAAACTCGTTAGCAACCACATCGATTCGTAGCCTTTACACGCATGTCCCCACACGCAGACGTTATTTTTCCACCGCGCACTGGACTCCAAAAGAAGCACCTCGAAGAGCCATTGAACCCTGAATAAACGGATAGGGATGGAGGAGGATAAGGATGAGGAAGACTAGAGCGATAGGAGAGGAGAAGATCCCGGGGAGATTGAGTGAAAGGACCACGTATCGATGCAGATGAGAGCAAAAGGGCTGATAGCGAAGAATGGTGCGGAGTGGGAAGCATGTCGATAGAGGAGGTGGGAAGGGGTTTTTACTCTCGAGAATGGATGGGGAGCGAAGGAGGGGTTGAAGAATTGAAGGAGGAGGTGGGAAGGGATTCCTCGGGTGGGGGTGAGGAAATGAGAGAGTACTCGAGATTAGGAGGAGAGTTGGGGGCAGGGTGTGGGGAGGAGGTGGGAGAGCTGGGAGTGAAAGTGAGATGGGCGGAGATGGCGGGAGGAAGTGAAGTTGCAGGAGACAGGAGGGAGGAAAACTTGAAGAGGACGAGGGGGTTGAAGAGGCAGGAGTTGACAGGTATAAAGGGAGGTATCGAGAGGGTACCTTCGAGAGTGGTTAGGAGGAACACGAGAGGGAGAGATGAACAGAGGGAAAGGAGGGTCGAAAGGAGAGAGAGATAGGGGGAGAGTGGAGTAGAGGTAGGCATATATTGATTTATCGATTGGCGGCAGTTTAGCCGGAAGGTGAAACGTTTGGAAAATGAAGGCTTTCCTCACCCCTCCACTCCTTCCCTCTCTCTCTCCTTCGTTCCCTCCCCCCTCACGAACTCCACTCCTTTATCCCCTTTCCCTCTCTCCATCCCTTCCTACCGCTGGTCTTTCTCTTTGTGGCTTCGCCCACGTGAAAACCACCGCGGCGCCCTTGGGTCCACGGGGAGGAGGGAAGTGGGGACGACTCACACACACGCATGTGCTTGTTCTCACGCGTGTCGCCTTCTTTCGTCAAAGGGGGGGGACGAGAAAGGAGGGGTTTGGCGGGATATTGACAGAGGAGGAGCCGGGGGTCGCAGGAACTTCGCCGGGGGGTGGGGGGGGGGGGTGGATGGAGAGGAGGGAGCGAATGAAGGAAGGACGTCGGGTGGGCAAATTGGTTCGGACTTCCACGGTTTTTTGGACTGTTTGCGGGGCCAAAGGGTCAAGTGAATCGCGTGCGGGAGCAGAAGAGAAATACGTATATTAACGTTTTCGGTCACAAAACTTGGGGATCAAAATTTTCATTTTGAAGGGAAATAACGGAGGCGAGTATCCATGGGTTATCTTCATTTGCTCACTCGGTTCTAACATGAAAAATTAGCATATATCTAGGTCCCTAGAATGCGCGTTTCGAAATTTAATGTAGTGTCGCTTGGAGGGGAATTTAAAAAGGGTAGGCACGTGCGCCTCTCCATACGGGAAACCCGTTGTAAACCCGTTAACGCGGAGGCTTTTGAACAGTAAAAATAAAACCAAGGTCTTCTGCTACCATCGATCTCTCAAAAGTTTGACTGGGTGTAAGGGAGATGCCGTTTTAACGTGCCATAGAAGTAAATGAATAAGTGATGAAAGAGTGAAACATACACTTAGCCTGTTCCGAACATGCTACAGCACTAGGCAATGATGAAATTTGCTACTCAACAAAAAATATAATCATTAAAAAAATATTATAGGTTTGCTAGAAAGGGTATGATAGGAATTGGCTCTCTTGAAATGAATTTTGAGCATATGATTATTAAAACTCTTCAATTAAAACTTAAATTGTGGATGAAGGAAAATAATTACTGACCAGTTTTGTGGTTTATTTCTACAACTAGCATATATATATATATATATATATATTTTTTTTTTTTCAGAAATAAATGAAATTCTCAGGATAATATCTATCATCAGGAACTTCATCAATAGCATCTTTGAGAAAGTTTTCGAAGTAAAAAGAAATTTTAAAATTCTTTAAAGAATGGTTCATAATTAAAATCGATGATGAGAAAATTTGTATTTCTTATTAATATCTATCATATCTATTCTCCCCTCTATCTCAGTCTTCAGCATCCCATTGCTCTGTATCCGTCTTTCCTGCCTGCTTAGGATTTCTCCCAACAATCCTCTCACTTCCCACACCACGCCTAGAGCACTTCCTCGTTTGTTTTCCTTTCCGTCCACTTTACAATTACGAGTCTTCTCCACACCCAAATTTCAAAACCTTCCAATCTATTCCTTTTTAATTATCTTGCTTCAATGGCAATGTTTCCGCGCTGTACAAACCCACGCTTTACGTCAAAGTTTTAGCGATCATTTTGTAAACATCCCAATACTCAACGTCCCTGCCATCGATCACCTCTTCCTTGTGAAAGCTTATTTGCTCAACTTAATTCTCCTTTTGTTCTTACTACTCTGACCAATTTGGTCAAAAGAACTTCCGAGATGGTAAACTGTTCCACCTGCTCAAATTTACAAACTCATTTTGTTAAAATTTTAACTTAGCTTTCCTTTTTTTTTAAACCGCATAAGATTTGTTTTGTTCACGTTTAATTTCATCCTGTACCTATTGCGCTGAATTTCCACTGCACTCCGTATACTTGCATACCATTGGCTAACTGACGAACTAAAGCCTGGGCATGCGCATACCTAACTGAATTTATGAATTCCTCCACCGAGTGTCATTTCTAGTTTTTCCAGTTCTTCTTCAACTATTTACACCTGATGCACAGATGATAAAAGACATCACTCTCTTACTAATATCTCTAACTCTGCCCGACTCTAATTCCCATACATTCTTCTGCAATACATTCACTGATTCACCCAATTAACTCTATCAAATGCCTTATCGTAGTCTAAGATACCATCAAACACACATTGATTTTACTGTATGTTTCTCACTAATAGTAGCATCTTTGCTGCTATTGTATCATGCATAACTATCCACTTCCTGTTAACAAACTACTCCTCCACCGAGGACTCATTTACTCTCATCTCCATACTGTTATTGCTGATCCTAGGTGCCAGATTAGCTGGGTGAAAAATCGAAACAAATCTTATCTAGTCCTCAAAATGGACGCCTGACCCTTTTCGGAGATGGAAACTAACACTGCTCTGACAAAATTGTCCACCCAAATTCCTCTCATATATCTGTATCTAGGAGGTGGTTCATAAAATCTTTTCCTTCCATATTTTTTCAAACCTTTAAGCCTTATTTTATTGCAATCCCCTTGATGTCCTTTGTATCTTCGTCATTTTCTCTTTCTTTTCTATGTTTCATAGCCTAATGTCATAATTAAACAGAAAGTCCATGTGCTCTTACCATCTGAGTTATTAACAACCAAACGAACATTTGCATGACGTACCTTTGATAAATTTCTCAGATTTTCCTGTCCTACTTCATGCCAGTGCTTTCACCTTGCTGTACAGCGCCCCTTACCCATCCTTTTGAAGCTTTCGACATATTAACCTGAGTTCATTTTTCAATTATTTACACTTTCCTATACATTATTTTGAGCTAATATAATTCCTTTACGTTTTCTCGTCTATCATTCTAATCATCTCACCAATAATCCAAGTTTTAATTGATACTTTCCTCTTTGCTGTTTTATACGAGGTCTGTCCAAATGTTCACAAACTTTTTTATAGCACGCCTCCTGTTGGCTATTTTTTAATCCACTTGAAGGCGTTATGCCCACAAAAACTTCTCAAATAACTGTCTTAAACCACTTTGTTGATACGATGTTTTGTTGATTAGTTACGGCCGTTTCGTGGAGGGCGGCGAACAATCTGATCCGTAGAAATGAGTTCTTTAAGGATCAGCGTTGTTCTGTGAAATTCTGAACATCCTCCACGGAAACTTTTGAGTTGATTACCAACGTTTGTACCGTGTGTTATGAGTGTTTTACCCGGCTCAAAAAGGGGCGGTAATCAGTGACGACCAACGTTCCGGAAGACCATCACCGTCGACTAATGGCCCCCACATCGAGAAGGTGAATGATCTCGTTCGTGCAAATCGACGTTTGATTGTCATGAAGCTCTCAGGAGAGTGTGGAATCTCGATTTTTTCTTGCTATGAAATCCTGGCTGAAAAAATTGAGGACCTCGACCTCGTAATTTGATTTGCACCTTTCGATTTTTCTTTCATGATATTCTCCAATTTTTCTTTAACTGTGCCTGCATTCCTGTCTGCACTTATAAATATCTCTACAGCCTGCAAATACTCTCTTAGTGAGTGCTTCTACGTTATATTTTCTAAACCGTCTTCCCTGTTTTATCTTACTGAATCGGTCGCTACACCTTTTCATTACTAAATTGTGAACCGAGTCCGCACCCGCTCCCGGGAAACTGCGTGCATTAATCACGCTTCGCCTAAATCCGTGCCTAACCATAATATAAAGTTTAACTGGCCCTTTGTGACTACCCCGACATTTTTCAGGCATAATTACAGCATTTGTGTGGTGTCTAAACCAAGTGTTGCTGATGATTAACCCTTGTCTCCAACTCAATTGTAACCTACTGCTTTCTCCCCGCCGTCATTACTCGTCCCTAAACCGTAGTTCCCCTCGACAGCATTATCTCTTCCTCCGCCCAACGTTGCGTTTCAGAGCTCCATCAATATATAGTGTTACCTTCCACAAAACTTGCAATTATTTACTCTAATTGACCATATATCCTGTCGGCTTCTTCCTTCCAATGATTGCTCGGTGGTATGTAGACTTCAATTACGAACGGGTTTGGTGTTTCAACTATTAGATGTAATTCTATTGATAGCAGTCGATCAGTCGCCTGTAGTTCGTTTCCAAGGCTTCCTTCTCCCCTTTAAAAATGAATTTATAGCTGTTTCTACAGTAATTTAAGGTGTTTTTCCATCTCATCCCTAAAAGCATAAAAATATCTATATTTTCTCTCTACACCTTCCGCTTTATATTTTCTAATTTACCTATCATTACCGTGCCCAACATAACAATTTTTTATTTGAACTAGGTCGTCTATCTTCTGTATCCTCTGTGCTGCTGCTTGGATTTCGGAAGATGACGACCACAGAAACCTTGCCTCTTCGCGCTTCCGGGCACAACATGAGGTCGAGTCACGTAGTTTCCAGGACTCACACTAGATCTAGGTCCATCATTGCTCCGTGGAATAATAATTGAGGCAGTTTCCCGTTGCCATCCTGAATAATCTTTTTCTCACGATACCTTGATACTCAAGTGTCCACCCAACTGGTTTCAGATGCCTTTGCAGGCGCTTCACTGAGGAATAGACGCTGCGCGGACTACCTTTTGTTTGGATCCTACCCTTCTGGCTATTTGGCTCCAACAGAAGCAATTATCGATACCATCAGCACAGCTCCGAAAGTCATTAGAAGGCACAAGCCCTTCCACCACATCAAGGTTTTAGTACATAGGGAGGAGGATAATTGAATGTATCGTTCATATTTATCTACATTAAAACTGTAAAGTGTTCTTTCCTAAGTTATAAGAGTTGAATGTACTGAATGCAGTTTTAAGCCCATGACAAAATGATAAAAACTTGTAAAAATTAATTTTAAAGAAATGGGCTTAAGTATATAAATACTCGTTAAAAATAAAGTCTCGATATAAAACTATGGCTGAACATACATATATTAATCAAATAATTTTATTCCGGCAGACTTCACATATATTAGAAAGTGGAAGTGATGCGTGACATCAGCAAAGGCAACGCATTTGAATTTAGAACTAACTAGAAGCTCTTCTTATTAGGGACGATTGCGAGAGAAAGCTCCTCGACTGAATGAGAACATTTCTTAAGGATGAAGGACGGAAATGGAATTTAGCAGGCAATCACTGGAGTGGATAAATTATGCAAAATGTGCAAATTACTCCTAAAGGTACCGAGAGGAAATGTTCAGGAAATTCAGGTTTGAATTGAAAACACGAGAGCACGGAGATTATGTTAAACGAGCCGGGAAAGTGAAAGCCGTTTTCAGGAAAATGGAACATTTTGGAGGTCAAATGATTGAACGGGTCAAAGAATGAGGGGAGTTGATTAATGGGAAACTCAGGATAAGATAATACTCCAGTACGTTCTCCTTTTAATGGCATGAGACTAAGGCAAAGCGCTAGAGAGCGGAGTCACATGAATGACGAAACCCTTTTTGACTTTCAAATACATGGGAATGTTTCCTGTTCGACATCCGCACCTGTTGATTCTCGTGGTTTTCTTCAAAATTTGTGGCAATCCTAGGACCATCATTTAGACCTTCTGGCTCAACTTCAATTTGTATATTAATTGAAAATTAATTTATTTGAAAAATACAAATCACTATTTCATACCAAAGGTTAACAAATCAACTTCAGCAATACGTTTAAAACAGTGGGAAAGTTAAACTAAACTGAATCCTCAAAGTACAAAATTTCTCATACTTCAATCCTTCGACTGAAATCAACAAAATGAAAACACTGTGAATCATCTTACAGCAAACTGTTGACACTGCTGGATTTTAATCCGTTTGATATTGATAGGAATCATTTCTACGCAAAATAATATGCCTGGAAATAAGAAAATAGAAAAATTAAGACTAACATAAAGTTAAAGCGTAGCTCAACTTTGAGAACTGCTTGGAATGCGAAAAAACTAATATACCCCTTGAGTAGTTGCAGTAGCAAATGGTGGCAAAAGCGAATGCAGGCAAACTGATTTCAATTTAAAGAACTGTACCACCGGATATATGTTTTCACCCGAGTTCTCGAGGAAATTCGTACCTAAGTACGATCTTAGCACGGACATTCTGCAATGGCGGCCATAAAACCATTTTAGTTCCTCGTTACGTTCAGTCGCTTATGTGAGCAAAAGAATTCTATTTCATCCGCAAGACGGTAAATTAGACGCTATAAGAAAATATGCCCACAACCGGGGAAGAATGCGGGAAGCTTTATTCTCCGGGCCAAAACAAGATAACAGAAAATATATTTTCCGAATTCGCGGTTGGTATTGGTATTCTAAGTAATCTTATATAAATAACAAAAATAAGTCAATCTATCCCCTGAATCAGCAATGTCAAGTTTTCCATATTGGTTTAAAGGAAATTTAAAGTGGTAAAATAGGATGGGAGAAAATTAAGGATAAAGTAATTCATTAAAAGAAATTATTTTGGGAATAATTTCTGAATTCGACCGATACATTACAATATCCAGGATTTTTTACTGCGGAAAATAAATTAACGAGAGAAATTGGAATCTATCTTTCACTTTCATAGATGAGTCCGCGTGAATGAATGAGCGAGTAAAAGCGCTAAATATTATTCCATAAAATGATCTTTAGTAATAGGGTAGCACTTAAAATTGATTGATCTTATTTCTCATTTATTTTTGCACCAAAAAATTCAAGTTATCCAATGTTCTCGAAATATGTAAGAGGATACTATCGTACTAATTCGGATAAAGACATATGGTCAAAAATAACATTACCATAAACCATTCCCTCCATTTTGAGGGAATACATTTTTGAAGTAGACTTTTGGGAATGGACATGAGTACTTAGCTATGTAAGCATAGCAAATGCCTTCAATATTGACCTTAAACAAAGAATGCTCATTAAAAATTAACCAAAAGCATTTCATTGTATAGTTGCTGGAAAAGAACAATCCCAAAGGTTTGGTCGTCGAATAAGTATTCGAAATGTTTACTGAAACTATTAGTGGCCGGAAAAAGTGAGCGTTTCAGCGATGTCACTAGAATGCTAAATAGGGTTATCGCCTAAAATGTTTTGGCAAAACGCACAAAGGTAATTATTTTATGAATACGCAGGTGAAGTTTATGCAACAAATATTTCGTAGAGAGAGTGATTTAAAGGGAAAATTAAGATACACAGTTTAAAAAAATACTGCCCATTCTTCATACTTTTAAAGATTGTTCGATTTTTAATGGATTTCCGATTAATAATTCCTATACTTGAGAAATTACATACTAGTTTAATAAATAAATTGAAACAATTAAAAAACGTTAAAAATGTTCGCCTAATTTTGCAAAAATTCTACGTGGTTGTAAAGAAAGCAGGAATAAATTAACAACAGAGCATAAAGTAAACCGACGAAAAATTTTACAAAACCCGATTAAATTAACGTTTATATTCTCAAGTAAACAACAGATATCGTATGTAAGTACATAACGAAAACACTAATTCTGTTGAAAATTGCAATAAAATTCAATGAACTGAGTCAAAAATACCAAAACTATTCATAAAAATTGTTAATTAAATTAAAGAAAAAACACCACACCCTGTTTATATACACAAAGAAGGAACAATTATATCTGTACTTGGCCAAACTATAACACACTGCGCCAGCTATTAGCGCAGTTATCAAACCATGGGCAAGCATGCGAGAATCAGTCAGACATGTGAATATTAAAATTAGTCCGGCTACAGTTTATTATCGCTGCAGATGTGCGGTTCCTGCTATATCATTCATTTGGAAAGTTAATTGTACGATATTCATGAGTACATAATAGTGAAAGATTCAATAAACACCGTTCATCCCATTTACGAGTATATAAATCTATGCCCTTGTCGTTTTGCAATAACCGCTGAAATACGAGGATAAATTAATGAATCCTCCAAGTCGTCGCTTGCCAGAGCATGGAAATAATTTCCAAATAGGAGATGGCAAAGTAAATGCATGTTCTTCAAGATGGCAGGTTTACAATGGCATACTCGGAAAATGATTCTCAGAAATTCGAGGGTTAGGTAAATAAGCAGCAAAAAGGCCTCCGCTCATTACGACATTTTTCATCCGAGAAGAGATCCCATGGGGCACCTTTCTTAGGCGTTGCAATGGGGTCTCAAACCCCAATGCGAGGAACACTCACTGAGGGTAGCGACGGCAGCAATGGCCGTTTAGGTTCCACTCCTCTCCCTCTTTCTCTCTCTCCTCTATCCCTTGCAAATATCAGTTCCTGCACGACGAAGGCGGACCCGGTGGCAATGGTTAAAACGGTGGAGAGCGGAGGACCACTCTCCGCCTCTCCTCCCCCTCCCCCGCTCTCATCGCTGCGCTGCCCTTCCACCCACCCACTTTCCCAAAGCGAGACCAACTAAGCCAAGAATAGATGCGGTCTGGGGAGTATAGGGCGGAGGGGAAGGGAAAGGGGGGGCGGTTAGGGTTCGTGGAGGACGGAGGCGGAGACCTGGATAAGAGTTTTGCGGCCATTGGGATGAGTTCTCGGGGGGGCGAGGTGGAAAAGGGTAAACACACGGTCCTCCTTCCCACCTACACCCCCACTCTCTGCCTTCACAGTTTTGCACTCCTCCAACTCACTCACCAACTTCTCCAATTATCAAGTTTTACAGGAAAA
Source organism: Hetaerina americana (assembly GCF_022747635.1). NCBI lineage: Eukaryota > Metazoa > Arthropoda > Insecta > Odonata > Calopterygidae > Hetaerina > Hetaerina americana. The sequence goes on along the minus strand of NW_027286874.1, from coordinate 9,870,341 downwards.
AATACCAAATGTTTAATTAGAGACACGAAAGCAGCAGTAAAAATGGCAAACAATTACCATATGCCCGCCATGACAGATGATGAAATGACCACAGGTCATAATAAAGGTTGAGTGCTTCTTTTTATGTCTCCGAATGGATCCTGAGCACAACTTTTAACCGAGTGGGATGACGCCTCATACGTGGCAATGAAAATATCTTTTTTCAACTCGGGCATCCGCTCTTATTTTGCCATTTTTACCGCTTACATGAGATACTGTCTTATATAAGTTGCACTTACATATGAATTTATAATTACAATATTTTATCTGGGGCGCATAAAATTACTCAGCTAATTTTCCTTATTTTCCAAGAAGTGATTTAACATAAGGACAATTTACAAACAACGTTTGAACGTAACAACATTTCCTTAGCATATTTAGTCGATTACTCGTTTGAGTTTGGAATAAAAGCGGTTGGTAAAATTATTAAGTCAGGTTTTTAAGTGATCAAGGATAATTTATTCACATAGAAAAGGGCTCGCAGTTATTTTTGAGTCATAAACACAAACAATTCGAGAACTATGGAGGGAAGATGATTCACTAGAAAACGAAAAAACTGAGATTCTAGACAAATTAGAAGCTAAGTTTGAAAGTATTCTTGAAGTAGGAGGAAATAAACTTAAACAGGTGTGGCAGTTCATGTATTATTGCGCAGCAATTTGGAAAAATAACCGGGCATAGTAGTGGGGACATTAGGGAAAGAATAGCGTTGATTAAAGATGCGTCGCCAGAAGGGATTTGATGGCTAGCATGTAACGTACAGAAATAATGTAAAATGAGCAAATAAAAGATAAGTAAATTTGAAGGCTAAGGAAGGGAAAATTAGTAAAAGATTCTTTGTGTAGCGCAGCATGGATTCAAAATTTGGTCTTTGAGGCTAAATGATGACGATAGATTTGAGGCTTCAGAAATGTGTGAAAGGAGAAGAATGGATATGGCAAAGTGGAGAAAGGGGGAACCATACAGTCTTTTAAATACGAAGGGAAAAGATAACCTTTTGCTGGGTGATATCCATAAAAAGACAGGGAACGTGGGCGGAGGTTATATCAAGAGGTATTTGAATTCTGAGGGATGTGATAGACGGGAGAGTGTTTGGTAGGTGGGACGGCGGAAGGAATAAAATAGAATGTTAGCGCAGCCAACCAACTGCCGACACGTAGACTGCAAGAAGAAATGTATGAGGAAATACTACATGGCAAAAAAGGGGATGGATCACGCAATTCGTCCCTTTCAAAACACATAAAGACAATAGGGACATTGAAAAATTAAAGAAAAGTGGAAACGCCGAATACCGTTGAGGCACAGAGGATTATATCAGTAGTTTCGTATTACTGATTTTTCTATGCATACAAAATCCATAATTATTACTATAATCAATTTTCGCATTGGAGAAACTATCTTTCTCACGAAAGGTTTTCCGATTTGTAGATTTAAGATTAGATAAGATCCAAGTATTAATTTTTCATCCCAATCAGCCTTTTCATTCCATTATAATCTATGATTTATAGTTCAAAACTACCTTAGATCGAGCACTTCAAATATAATAAAATTTAAAACAAATCTTGTTTTGAGAAATGAATTTCTTTTGGTTATTTCATTATTATAGCCTCTGACGCAGGACAGAATAGAAAATGTGGCATTCCTACCCTATAGCCATATTTTTCATACCGCTATGATTCCCTTTCAATAACTAAATTGATCCGTTTATACATACTTTTTCGTCGGCTATGGCAAAGGTTTTACATGGAAATATGTAAAATTTCGCAGATAGATATTTACTATCACTATTAACAATTCCTATCAGTTTATTTGTCAGTAAAAAAGACAGCATTACTTATGTCTAATTCAGATTATATTGTACATTGAAAATATTGAACAAAATACTTATTCCGACTGAAATATCATCTTATTTTCTGGGAAAAGGTATCAAGACAAAAAATTGCCTGTTATATTGAAGATCCGCCTGTTCCCTGGAAGGACTTCATCATTTTACACGGAATGCATTAATCATGACCAGTGAGCCATTTATATTATGGCATCGTCCTATTCTTTCCTTGCCGTTTTATCATGTGACTCTGCCAAAGAAAGACGGACGTAATGGACCGTAGAGCAGAGGAAGAATCGACGAGAAAATTGATAAACGGGGAACAAAAACTCCAAGGAGGATGGATGGAAGGAAAGATTTCCGTGCAACGTGTTTTATACATCATAATGCCACAATTGCAGAGTGAAAAAATCATTCGCCTTGACCGGGATAGGCGAATAAGGGAAATATTTTTACATTCTAAAATTGTTGCTCTGTAATGCATACCGGTGGATGACTTCGTCAAAAGGTTACAGTCGCGGCATCGCCCGCAGTTTCTTGTAAAATGATTTGTAGATGTACTATACACAGAAAGGAAATAGAATATTAGAAGGTGGGTAGTGTTGAAATTAAAAGAACAGAGTGACTCTTTAGCTGATAGCATATTTTATAACTGGAAAATGAAGCTAGAAAAAAAGGAAAAAAAATTGGAAGGGGATGTGCTGTATTAATACTAAAAAAAGGAGTTCAAACGGAAATTAGAAAATGAATTTCGGGTTTGTTCCCTTCTATAGGTGTCTTTCATTCTAACGCAAACATTTCAAAATACTCCATTTAGGATTCCCTCTCACATCTAGGGCTAGAAACTATCCATGCCACACACTCTTTCCCCGCATTTTACTACGGCATTCTAGTAGGATTGCATTGAATACATAACAAGAGCAGCCACAGCATTATTTTAACATGTCTAAAACACTGCATACAGAAAATATATATCATCCAGTGTCCTATTCCTATATTTTTCTAAACCTTAAGAACGCAGGTCATATGGTAATGCTCCACGGAAATATATTATAGATATATGCCCAAGACAATAAATATTGGAAGCATGAAGGTTTTGCATTCCATTTATTAGATTTAATCCACTTCAAAGAAACCGCAATACAAATGAGACCATTTTGAAAACATATTAACTAACACTTAATTCAGATCTTATTGAAGAGAAATTTGAAAATGCACAGACGTCTTCGATGCTTATAATGAATTTATTAAATGAGTTTTCAAGGGAGAGAAAAAATTGTGACCTGGAAATATTTAAAAATTATCAAATACATGTATATATCTAAATTTCATAATAGCACATCCATTTTAGATGAAATACCAATCTTCAATTGCATAATAAATCTTTCAAACTTTTCCATACGATTTCAAATATAAAAACTACTTCAACTAGCGTTCCTTAAGAATGCTTATTTACTTTGACAAAGTAGTGTGCTTAACATTATCGGATATATTAAATTCTATAAAACATGAAATAACTGTAAAGTTCTGAATTAACGATCATGTAAATCTATAGTTTATGCCAAAACTAATTATTAAGTGACATTATAAGCATTCAGAATCAATGATTTCCGAGATATGTAATAATATATTGAAGAAATTTCATTGTAATAACGGCTTGCTGATTCGGTATTGTCTGCAAATTACTCATGCTAAAACAATTTTCTTGTATCTTAACACGGGCCATTGACGCGTAAGGCTGTTCTAGCTCAATTGAAACAATTTCTAAGAATATTTTGAATTTCCTCGCCGATGCCATGACTGCGGCAATTGGAATATTCCCCTGGTATCCAAGATAGCCTTATCATCAACGATGCAATGAAATCTCCAGGCAGGATTCTCAGCAGTTAATTCAATCAGGGGCGAGATGGTAGCTAGAAAAATCCTTAGGCCTGCGTAGTGTCTCTCTCCTCCGTAGGCTCTAACACATTTGACTCGAGGATGGGAGAGCTCTCCCTGGGCGAGACCACTTCGTGGAGCCCATTTTCAACGCCTCTTCACAACACGCGAGAAAAAAATTCAATGAACTCCGAAACGAATAATGCTAAAAAAAACACGCCTAGAAATCTATAAGAAAAATTACAATAGATAGGTGTGTAAAAACTTTATTTCAATTTTCGTCTAGCAATAGATTAATCAATCATACGCGATACACATTAATATCCGTAATACATAGATTTAAAATGCTTATCCTGAAAGGCTTACTGGATGTTTTTAAGCTCTTGTGTAGGCAAAAATATTTCATTTTACTCATTCCTCATGCCGTCAGAAAAATCACTTCGATGAATTCTCATAGTTTTCAAGCGCGTTGATACCGGCCGATCTCAAGGAACAATGAATAATGTATTTACATTTAACGTTGGGAAGTTCTTATTTGCCGTATGCCTAGTCTTATTACTCGCGTTAATAATTATTAAACGCAGCGGTTACAAACAGCATTTTTGCCTCTTTCAACTCATGTTATTGGCATGTTGCTATTTATAATGTCATATATTTTTTCTATAAAAGAGAAATATTATGAGTGAAATAAGAGAGTTAATTTTTGATTGGATGGGAGAAAAAATCTAAAAATTGAGATTTTAAGATTTGATCATTAAAAATACGTATTATGACCCAATTACAAATGCTATTCGTGAAGAATGTTTATTTTAAATGTGAAAATAATTTGAGGAAAATAATTTTAAGTAGTAATTTATTTCATTGTTACATTACAGGTTACGCTTTAGACTTTCAGACACGATGCCATTACTTTCTTCGTTCTTTGGCAATCTGAAAATATTTCACTCAAGAAGAGAGAGAGGGTGAGGCATCCATCATCCGCAGAATTAAATTAACAGACGAAGCATTTGCGATAATAGATTTTATACCTTCACGAAAAATTAACGACTAAGCTAGTGTAGGGGCCCTGCATCTTCCAGATCCATTGTGGGGCAACAAAAACGTTCTTGGTAACATTCCAGGTATTTCATATTTCCAAAATGCGCCTCTGGCTGCTGCACGGCAGCATTTTAGCAAGATGAGAGTTATTTGATGCCTCTCCTTCCGCGTCTTACGCAAACGTGACACATGGTTCGCTAACCTATTCCGCATGCTAAATTTATATTTACTGAGGGACTCATGTTAGTAGGACACACTCAGTACGCTTGAAATATTTGCTTTCTGGGGAAATAACTCATGATGAATGAAAGACGAATGCGCACTTTGATTAACTTCAACTGTTTGTACAAAATAGTTATCTTCTGGTTTGGACTGTAAATAAATGCATTCAAATGTACTTCCAAATTTCATGAAAATTCTATTTAATCATTGAGACAAACACCATATTCCGAAATAATAAACTGATATAATATTATCAATTACTCTCTGCATTCATTAATATTTTCTCTGAGACCCAAATGAAAAATAACAGCACTATAGCACATTATTGTGTGTAAGAAGGGAAGATTTATGCTAAGAGTTAGAGATAAGGCGGGTAGGAAAATAGTTGACACAGAAAAGTTCCAAGAGATATTGAAGGAATATATAGAAGAACTGTAAAGTAAAGAACTTAGACCAACAAAGTTAGACATAGAAAAGGAACATGACGTAGAGGAAGATAGCTTAGGTCCAGGCATACTCGACCATGAGTTAGAAAGGGCATTAAGAGAGATGAAACTAAATAAGGCCATGGGCGTGGATAACATTCCTGCGGAACTACTGAAATACTTGGGAAAGTGTGGGAGGAAAAAGCTATATGGTCTGATTCGTAGTATCTATGAGGAAGGAATCAGGTCGGAAGACTATGTGAGAACATGGTTAGTTAAAATTCCGAAGAAGGTAATTGCTAAATCATGTGAGGACTACAGGACGATAAGTTTGATATCCCACGCAGCTAAAGATTTTCTCAGAATCATAAATAAAAGGATAGAGATTAGGGCAAATGATTACTTAGGGGATGATCAGTTTGGGTTTAGGAAGGGGAGAGGTACGCGTGATGTCATTGCAGTAATTAGATTATTAATCGAGAGGAATATAGAACACAACCAGGAGGTATTTGTCTGTTTCGTAGATTTCGAAAAAGCGTTTGACAGAGTGAATTGGGAAAAACTAGTGAGTATATTGAAGAAAATAGGAATAGATTGGAGGGAAAGGAGGCTAATACGCAACCTGTACATGTCTCAGACTGCTCAGGTACGAGTGGGGAACGGGGAGTCTGGTTGGGCAGTGTTAGGAAGAGGTGTAAGGCAGGGTTGCCCATTATCACCGTTGCTATTCAACCTGTATGCAGAGGAAATGATCAAAGAGGCATGGGAAGAACTCGAGGTAGGAATGAAAGTGGGCGGGGAATTCATAAAATCAATTAGGTTTGCCTATGAGCAAGCTCTAATTTGTCAGTCAGCCAAGGGTTTGCAAGCATTGCTGAGTGAATTGGAAATTCAGTGTGACAGATATGAGATGAGAATTAATATTAATAAAACAAAGGTTATGCGATTTTCTAGAAAGAAAAAGGCTAAACTAAACATTAAAATAGGAGGGCAAAAACTAGAGCAGGTAGAACAGTTTACGTATCTCGGTAGTGTTTTGGACCAACACGGCCAAAGTAGTAGGGACGTAAGGAGAAGAATTGCGCTCGGTAAAGAGGCTTTACAAGGAGGAGGAAGTTGATGACAGGGGCGTTGAGTAAGGATGTTAAGAAAGGACTCGTAAAAACTTTGATATGGAGCGTAGCTATGTACGGCGCAGAAACGTGGTCATTATAACAGGAGGATAGACGTAGATTGGAGGCCATTGAAATGTGGTTGTGGCGAAGAATGGAGAAGGTGAAATGGACAGAGAAGAAAACAAACGAGGAAGTACTTGGTATGGTGGGCGAGGAGAGGGGTTTTTTTGGGAGCAATCCTATGGAGGCAGGAAAGGTGGCTGAAGGGGGTATTGACCGGCAGTGGGATGTTGAAGACAAATAGAGGGGAGAATGTTAGGCAAACGAGGAAAGGGAAGAAAGAGAAATTACCTCATATATATATAAATAAATAAATAAATAAATATATATATATATATATATATATATATATATATATATATATAATTTCTACTTTTTCTTCTGAGGAAGACGGAGCTAAATTCCGTCGAAATTATTAATAAATAACCTGTAAGTGTTCTTAAATTATGTATACATATAACTATACATATATATATTTATATACAAATATATTTTATCTCACAAATTCGTATGCTCGGCATTGTCCAGCATCGCCTAACTATTTCATTCGTACAGCTGTCTTTGGGTTCAAGTATTATTATAGACCTTTTTAGGTGCGTTGGCAGTTCCTTTGTTACGGTGTCTTTGGGGAGCACACGATTTTTTGACAACACTTCTGACAAATACGGTTTAATTGAAGAGAGTTCTGAAGTCATCTTTCCTGCACGCTTTGGATTTCTCCCACCAGTCCCCTCTCCTCACCCACTATGTCTAGAACTCCCGTATTTCTTTCCCTTTTCTGTCACTTCAACTTTTCCATCATTGTCCAAACGCAACTCTCAAAACCTCCAAATTTACGTAGTCCTATTGCCCTGAGTCAATGATCATATTTCCGCGCCGTACAAAGCAAAGCCAGAAATTTTATAGAAAGATGTTGTATTTAAAATGTAAGAATGAATAAATATTTGAAGTAGCATGCTAAGTGCGTAATCAGACCTGCAACGCACCCTAGCGATGACGGGATGCTACGATGTAGATAGATAGAAGCTGAGGGTGCCCAGCGGCGTCACCTGGAACGGAAACCTGTCCCTCCGGTCGTTAGGCCAGAGGTCAACCCATGGAACTACTGAGACCCATAATTTCGAAAGTGATTGTCACATATGAGTCTCAACAGCACTGAACATTTTATCCAGCAATTTTATCTCCAGAACATGGAATCGTAGCAACCGACATTACAAATTTGAAGGATTGATGGTGTAAATACATTATTAGAAACTATAAAACCAGCTTGTGCATAGGGTAACTAACTGCACAACATATTTATTGGCCGTGGGATGCTGAATAATGTGATAGAGGGAACAATGTTGGGCAAACAAGGAAGGGGCAATAAAAGGATAGGCATGTAGTATGAAATGAAGGGAAGGAGAAAATTGCATACTGAGATGAAGAGGGGTTTATCGAAGAATAGGAAGATGGGTTGTGTTTGTAAGGAGAGAAATGGGAATCAATTATCGCTGTAGTATTCGTCAGCTTGTGTTTATTCAAAAACGTATCTTAATGGGTAATTACCGATATTTATATTTGCAAGTGTTCACGGAACACGAGGTGAAACAATAGGTGAATGAGGAACATTCTGATAATCAGAAAAAAACTGATTCTTTAGGTTCCATAACTAGAGGTAAAATTAAAGTAACGATAAATCTGACAAAACGTTAGTGTTTTTGTAAGTAAAAGGATAAATCAAAGCTGCAAATAAAAGTGAAATAAGCGAAACCGTACATCCTGAAGAAAACGCGCTCTAAAAAATGAGCCAAAAAATAGAGTAAAATACAGTTCAACTGGTTGCATTTCACCAATTAATCAGACTTGAAAATATTTACCATTAAATAAAGGTCCTTTGCAAATGAGCAGAATAATTAACCTTAGCTCGATAGCCTAAAAGGTGAAAAACTACGTTTTTGCAAAACGCTTTATCAACTTTTCTTGTCCTTCTCCATTAAATCTTCAATGATTTTAAACAAAAACGCACATGCTCGCGTGTCTGCCATAAGTTAACGCGTAAACTCAAACAGTAAGGTCATATTGAGAGAGAGATCAATGTAGATAGCATGCGCTCAGTCCCCTCCATTTACCATCAACTCCTTCCACCCATTGCTGTTTGCCTTCCAGCCATTGTTCGGAATTAGCGGCGCTCGTCGAGCCGTCATCCAAACATTCCTTCCTTCGTCATCCCCCGCGAGGCGTCGCCCATTCTCCGCCGCTGTTCCCACCACCAACCCGCGGGAGGGTTGTCTTATTCCCTCCCGTCCCTAACATCCTCCCCACTTTTATCCCTCGCTCATTTCCCAAATCGACGTCCCATTTTCGTCTTAACTCTTATTACCATTCAACTTCCCGGACTGAGGTAGCCATTTGCACGTGATGAGTCGACAAACCCCTTCCCTTCACTGTAGCCGGCTTATTTTGGCAGAGTGCGAGAAGAAGGCAAGAGATGAAAGCAGGGGATATTCGAGAAAATTCATTTGGGGAGCTCGCGTTCTTTCCATGACTCGGGCCGCGAAATATGTGGGCCACGCTGCCAGCAACTATGGAGCCCGGGGGTGCATCTTTCGCCAGCAGTGGCGACGAAAAAGCGCCACGCCATTCTTATGACTTAAATTATGTAATAAACTGCCGAAACTGCGTAAAACAAGGAACTCCATTGTTAAAATAACACCTATTGATTTTACATCATATTTTTGTGACATTTTGGGTTGAGTTATGCAGACTTACAGTAAATCAGCGGACCCTTAACGTGCAGAGGCGTTTTCTATTGAACACAACTTGACGAAGATATTGAAGGCAATCATTTCTGCTAAATTATTCATAAGAGCATCATAAAATACAAACTCTTTCTTGGTGCAACCTTTTACATTACTGCTAACCATAGGAGCTGTATTTTCTAGGTGACGCAAACTAAGAAACTGCACATACATTTACTACAGAAACACGGCAGCCTACAATTAATATTTATTGACGGCCATGGTTCCTTCCACACACCACCTGACGATGCCACATAGTGGTGGCAATATAATCGCCAAAAAATATAAATGAAATTGTGGGTGTTTCTATTATCGGTAGATGGGAAAATTTCAGTCGAGCAACGGCTAAAGCATTGTCAAAAGAAATTCCATTTGGTTCATAATAAAAAGACCAAATGATTTTTTTGTCATCTCAACTATAGATAAAATTTGATTTTAAAAATAGAACCCTGGTGAAAAATATCTGGTACGAAAAAAGTACCTTTTTATGAGGGAATTCAGCCAAGTAATATGACTTGAAATTCAGCTCATATAAAACAAATGAGCTCAACTTATCCAAAACCGTTTCCATAAAGACAAAAGTCACTTTACAAAAAATTAAATATATGATCTTGATGGTTTGTTAATAACTAAACGACGGCTTTCGTGAAAGTTTTATGACCTTATGCAGGAGTTTACTTTCAAAATACTGAATACTTCCTTGCATTGGAATGTTTTTTGAGCTTTCTGGAGAATATAAAACATTCTTGGGAGTAAAAGGTCGACATAATTAATTTATTTTAACAGTAACTTCAATTTTTAATTCAACACTAGATTAATTTTTGATTTCTTCGTCTTGTAGAGAAAGCATTGGCGAGTTGCAGTCTCCATCGTGAAGTAATATTTTTCATTATAGTGAAGACGCTCAATGTCTATTACCTCAGCCCTTAACGTTATAACTTTTACAGTGAATATCATCACCGAATAATGAATACAGTCACTGCATTTAACTCAGTCTTCGAGAAAAAGAAGTAGAAAATTTAGGGTAGGTGAAACGATCTTAACTCATTTAAAATTTAATGGTGTCGCGTACCTGAAAAAAGTTATTTTAAAACCGTCACAAAGAAAATGCACCAACAGGAAAGATTAACGCCTAAGACATGGTAATAGATAAGGGCATCTCTGATTCATTTAGTAAGCGTTTCATAACCAGCAGAAATAAATATTTTCGAGGAATCTCTCCACCTAACTAACGAATATATTCATGGATGTGTTTTGAGTGATACTCACGATTGAACGAAATTTTTAGAAAAAAGTGCTAAGTATTTTGCGAAATTGTTTCACAAATTCCGCCTTGGCCAAACATAAATACTAGACCCTGCAATACGGACACATAATAATGGCAGCAAGATAGCGTAGCAATTAGTGTGTTCTGTTACTGCTTTGAGACCCAGGTTTAAAGTCGTGTGATGTCTCCAGAAGCATTCAGCACTACCCAAGCAATGTAAATTCATGCCAAATTCTTGGAAACTTCAATTGCAGAACGAGGAACGAGTCATCACCATTATATGGTGTTCAACTTCCGTAGAATTTTTTCACCGAAATGATGATCCACCTGAGTCCTCACTGACCAAACCAACCTCCATGGACAAGAGGGTAGCATAAATTCAAAGTCATGTAATGGAATCATTAACTTTACCCAGTAATGTAATTAGAGCCGTGCTCTTTTAAAAATAGAAGAGCTTAATTCAGCAGGCGCAAGATGGTTCAGTTTCTTCTACATAAATATTCTCATGTTCGTCTGTGGCAGAGGAGAGAAGGAGCAGAAAAAACTAGAGAGATATTGAGCAAAAGTGCGCTAAACATAGGATTTGCTTGTATAAGGGCTATAAAAGTCCCACTAAGAGTGAAAAGGGGTGTAAGGGGAGCGAGTAAAACCTTGGTAGCCGGGCGTTTCGTTCGAGCAGGAAGAAAAACAGGGATGGGGGGAACTCAGGGGTCAAATGAGCGAGGGAGAGAGTTAGGTCTCCATATCATAAAGATCGCCCTGGCGACGTAATAATCCTCGCTCGCGACCGAAACAGCTAAAGTGAGGAATGAGAACGAGAAGGTTCCATCGGCGAGACGGAGAAGCGGAAGGGGTGTTAGTTTGGAGGGAGGAATGCCGGTGGGGGAGTGAGGAACGCACCCCGGGATCGCCGTCGGGAGGAGTTGTCCGTCCAGCCTCGTGATGTGCGGAAGGGTTTGATGACCCATGTTACTGATTGCCTGTCCCCCTCCCCCCTTCCCTTCTGAGAGCAACCCGAAAATAATTTCCTGGCTGCGCTTCTTGCATCGAGGGCTAGCCAAAACCTTGATCACGGAAAATGCCGCTGCTGCAGCGGAGGCGCCGGTTGAGCTAAATTAGATACTCGTCGTGAGGTTGGATCCGTC